>NC_090923.1:430360510-430663540 GCF_040938575.1 Ambystoma mexicanum
AGTCACCTACAATTGTGGTGGACACTCACTGAGCTGTTGCTTTCCTATACAACATCAATCTGTTCCATGTGACTTGTGCGTTTAGGGAGACCCCAGCTCTTGTCAGAGTAATGCCATGGGAATGGATTTATGTAGATGTTAGACTGTTCTCCAAAAATAGCCTTTTAATCTGTTCCAAACATCTGGTTTTAGTTCTAAGCAAGCCTCACCTCCAAATATGAGTGCCGCTGACACTTTCTGTTCGTAGAAGACAATGATTGGTTGTAATTACATTTTTCCATATCTCCGATCTATGGCTTTCCCTTGCGCAGTAAGTCTTTTCACTTTCATTCTCAAGGCGTCGGCCCTGGCTTTTTCACTCTTTAGTGTACTTAACTGAGCTCCCAGATATTTGAGTTCTTTTACTGGTTCTAGTTTATTTCCATTAAGGTGCCACATTTCTTTTTTCTTCTTATTCCTTCTGTTGTCACCTAGCACCATAATGTCTGATTTTGTGGTGTTTATTTTCAGATGTTTATTGTGTACATCTTCTTCTATCTTATTAAAGGATCTTTGCAAGCCAATCTTTGTCTGCTCTATTAGGATTAGATCATCAGCATAAAGAAGTCTGCTGACCTCATTGCTGTTTATTTTCAGTGGAAAGGAGCACTTATTTTCTGTGATCGTCTGTAAATCTTCACTGTGGAAGCAGAATAAAGTAGCTGCTAATGGGCATCCTCGCTTTAGACCCTTTTTGTCTCGATTTTACTAGATAAGGTCCCACAATGGTCAAAATTCACTTGCATTGATGTACACGAGTAAAGCTCTTTTATGGCTTTTAGTAGGTCGGGTGGGCATCCTTATTTACTCAAATTTTTGCCATAGCATATTTCAGTCGATGCTGTTGAAGGCCTGCTGAAGATCAACATTGGCCATGTAGATTTTATGCCTGTTCCTTAAAGCTCTTTTTTTCAAGAGCCCTAATAAGAGCAAGTTGAGACTACATACAACTTGTTCTACAAAGCCAGACTGTCGCCCTTTTTGAAGATAGGCACTATAATCGCGTCTTTCCAAGATTTAAGTATTCTGCCTTCTTCTGATATTCTTTGAAATAACATCTCGCAGTATTCTGACCACTTTTCCAGGTCAGCTTTTAAAACTGCATTACAAAAGGCCATCATGCGCTGCTGCTCTTGATGAGCTTGCTTTATTGATGAGGATCTTAATCTCTTCTTGTATGAACTCCAAGTTCCACGGCGCCGGAACATTTTGTTGTTCTACAGATCCTTCATGACTATTTTTCCCGCCGACGAATAGATGTTTAAAATACTTGATCCACATACGTTCTGAAATGGGGTTTGTCAGGCATGCATTGTTGTTGCCATTTCTTTCATTTGTTAGATTCCATAGATTTCAATTATTTGACATGCCCATATCTCTCATCATATGTTCAGCATCTTTTTGGCATAGTAATAACGTATGTGATATTTGCCAGTTCTTACATTGCTATTTTCTTTGGTGTATTAGTTCTTTTTTATTCAGTTGTTTTAGTGTTTTCAAGGCAAATATGTCTTTCCTTAGCTGCTTTTTTTGTTTGGATACCTCTATGTCGAAAATATGAATTGATTTAAATTGTGGTTTTGCAGATTTTCTCTACATTTCTTCAAAGCCCTTCAATGTGTGTCTGTATTCTACTGAATGTGGGTCATCGACTTGACTATTTTAATCCTTTTATAAGTATTGGAATGTCTTTAGATTTTATTGTTGGACGATTTTGGCCATTTTCCAATTCTTTCTCACCTTTATAGCGGGTTTTAGCTGTCTTCCTTCGTTCTGCAATCGTAACAATGACAGGCGCATGATCGCTATGAGGATCATTTTTGACATTTAGTTGTAGTATTCTTGGGAGCACATTTTCTGAGACAAAAATGTAATCAACTGTTGCTTTGATTTGGCCATTTGTCCATGTCTGGCGCCTCCAGCTCTGTAGTCAGATGACGAGAATGAACAAAGGATAGTTTGGAGTCATGTAGACTCAGCAGGGTGGCAGTGTCTTTGTCTGCCCTTAACTGGGAAGCCCTTAAGAGGTTTAGATAAGAGATCAAATGCTCTTGTCACCTGATCACATACTCAATCAGTAGTTGGTCTCTCTGGTTTTGTCCCTGGTGTTGCCGGGATGAGGCGATTCATCTTGTTTGGTGTTCCCAGAAGAATAATTTGTGACCTTTAGCTGGTGATTGGGCTGAATTAAGATGGGCACAGGAAGTGATGTCACAGACTGTTGGTGACGTGATGTCACCAACAGGAATGGATGTCATTGACAGGAAGTGATGTCACCAACAGGAAACAAATCTACAGACAGTAAGTGAAGCCACAAACTGGAAGTGTCATCACAGTTGATAGACAGTAGGGTTTACAAATCTCTACTGACCATCCTATGGTTTAGAGATTCCATGACTAGGTAGGGAACTGCACATGGCAGACGTGAGACAGAGGAATGGCCCGTAGAACCTCTTTTCCATAATTTCTATAAAAAAGATTGAACTGTTTTCGAGAGTTGGTGTGTTCTTGAGGCATTCTGTCACACGAGTTAAAGTCAGAAAAGATCTGTTCAATAGAGGAGAGCTGGAGAGGATCAAGGCAGAGAAGATTAGACTAGATATTCTCAAGGTAGGGGTTCTTGGAGCTTGGTTGAAGTACATTTGGAGATAGCAGAGTTGGGAGAGACAGACAGTGGGGGCACTGCAATTCTGACGTGGTGGATGGAGTGGCCCGAAGGTGTGGGACTAACAGTGAGATTGGATGTGGGGCATGAGGAGCAGGGGAACACAAGGCCATGCAAGTTATCATGGGAGTAAGTGGGTAGATTGTGAAGTGAGGTAGGGGGTGGAAACAGAGGAGGGAGTCGAGTTAAAGTTGGTGGGTGGAAGAGATTTTGGGGTGCTTGAAGTCTCCCAAAACAGTCAGTGGGGCTTCGGTAGGAATGGAGATGAGGAAGAGGTTCTCAGGGAGAGTGACTGATAAATTAGGAGGAGGATGAAAGGGGCAAGCGGAAGGTGTTGGGTGTCAGTAAGATCAGAGGAGAGGGGACTTAATTAAAAAGGCAGAAGAGGTCCAGAACCAACGTGATGGCCTGAAAAAATAGCAGTCAAGGGGAGTGAGCCAAGTCGCCCATGGCAGCCGTAGTGTGGCTGTGTGAATCAGTGATGAATGATGCTGTAATGCAGGAGAAAAAGTTGGAGGGGACAGCTAAATTAGAGAGAGATAGGGCATTGTGTGTGCAGCAGGGAGGGTGAATTATAATGGTAGGAGCGGATAAATGAGTTCCCACCATTTTTTAGCTTCTAGACCATAGTTATCTATGATTTGGTCGCACAGATAGATGTCGCGAAGATCTGAAGATTTTCGGCAGAATAGAACCAGATATTTAAGAGTTTCTATATCGCGACTGCAAAGGCAACAATCCGGTTCATCTTGGTATCTTCCATATCTTTGCAGCGTGGTTGTATTGTGCAACACATTGAATCTAAATTTTAGTAACAAATCTCTTTGTTTATGATGTGGAAATCCTGTAAAGTAACCAGGCGTGATATTCATTACTCCCCAGTTCGATTTCAAAAGGGTATGTGTCTGAGAGTTCATTCTGGCTTCTTCAGAGTTACCCCAGTTCTCCGACCAGAGTATCTTCTTTACCTGCAATGGATTTCTGGCAAGAGTGTCTACGGTGGTTCTGATCTTAGTATTGCATCGCAGTCACCTACAATTGTGGTGGACACTCACTGAGCTGTTGCTTTCCTATACAACATCAATCTGTTCCATGTGACTTGTGCGTTTAGGGAGACCCCAGCTCTTGTCAGAGTAATGCCATGGGAATGGATTTATGTAGATGTTAGACTGTTCTCCAAAAATAGCCTTTTAATCTGTTCCAAACATCTGGTTTTAGTTCTAAGCAAGCCTCACCTCCAAATATGAGTGCCGCTGACACTTTCTGTTCGTAGAAGACAATGATTGGTTGTAATTACATTTTTCCATATCTCCGATCTATGGCTTTCCCTTGCGCAGTAAGTCTTTTCACTTTCATTCTCAAGGCGTCGGCCCTGGCTTTTTCACTCTTTAGTGTACTTAACTGAGCTCCCAGATATTTGAGTTCTTTTACTGGTTCTAGTTTATTTCCATTAAGGTGCCACATTTCTTTTTTGTTCTTATTCCTTCTGTTGTCACCTAGCACCATAATGTCTGATTTTGTGGTGTTTATTTTCAGATGTTTATTGTGTACATCTTCTTCTATCTTATTAAAGGATCTTTGCAAGCCAATCTTTGTCTGCTCTATTAGGATTAGATCATCAGCATAAAGAAGTCTGCTGACCTCATTGCTGTTTATTTTCAGTGGAAAGGAGCACTTATTTTCTGTGATCGTCTGTAAATCTTCACTGTGGAAGCAGAATAAAGTAGCTGCTAATGGGCATCCTCGCTTTAGACCCTTTTTGTCTCGATTTTACTAGATAAGGTCCCACAATGGTCAAAATTCACTTGCATTGATGTACACGAGTAAAGCTCTTTTATGGCTTTTAGTAGGTCGGGTGGGCATCCTTATTTACTCAAATTTTTGCCATAGCATATTTCAGTCGATGCTGTTGAAGGCCTGCTGAAGATCAACATTGGCCATGTAGATTTTATGCCTGTTCCTTAAAGCTCTTTTTTTCAAGAGCCCTAATAAGAGCAAGTTGAGACTACATACAACTTGTTCTACAAAGCCAGACTGTCGCCCTTTTTGAAGATAGGCACTATAATCGCGTCTTTCCAAGATTTAAGTATTCTGCCTTCTTCTGATATTCTTTGAAATAACATCTCGCAGTATTCTGACCACTTTTCCAGGTCAGCTTTTAAAACTGCATTACAAAAGGCCATCATGCGCTGCTGCTCTTGATGAGCTTGCTTTATTGATGAGGATCTTAATCTCTTCTTGTATGAACTCCAAGTTCCACGGCGCCGGAACATTTTGTTGTTCTACAGATCCTTCATGACTATTTTTCCCGCCGACGAATAGATGTTTAAAATACTTGATCCACATACGTTCTGAAATGGGGTTTGTCAGGCATGCATTGTTGTTGCCATTTCTTTCATTTGTTAGATTCCATAGATTTCAATTATTTGACATGCCCATATCTCTCATCATATGTTCAGCATCTTTTTGGCATAGTAATAACGTATGTGATATTTGCCAGTTCTTACATTGCTATTTTCTTTGGTGTATTAGTTCTTTTTTATTCAGTTGTTTTAGTGTTTTCAAGGCAAATATGTCTTTCCTTAGCTGCTTTTTCTGTTTGGATACCTCTATGTCGAAAATATGAATTGATTTAAATTGTGGTTTTGCAGATTTTCTCTACATTTCTTCAAAGCCCTTCAATGTGTGTCTGTATTCTACTGAATGTGGGTCATCGACTTGACTATTTTAATCCTTTTATAAGTATTGGAATGTCTTTAGATTTTATTGTTGGACGATTTTGGCCATTTTCCAATTCTTTCTCACCTTTATAGCGGGTTTTAGCTGTCTTCCTTCGTTCTGCAATCGTAACAATGACAGGCGCATGATCGCTATGAGGATCATTTTTGACATTTAGTTGTAGTATTCTTGGGAGCACATTTTATGAGACAAAAATGTAATCAACTGTTGCTTTGATTTGGCCATTTGTCCATGTTGGCACTGGAGGTATGTCACCAATGATGTTTCCATTTAATCTTTGTATAGCTAGATGTTCCATTTCCTCCATCCATAACTTCCCACAAAGGATTCTTCTAGTATTATGACATCTCAATGTTTTTGCCTTGTTCCATTCATTTTCAAGGCATGACACATTCAAGTCTCCGCAAATTATTATTTCAATGTCATGATACTTCTCCACGGACTGATCTATTTGATCAGTTACTAGATCAAGGAACTTATCTCCTTCTATACTCGTAGGATTCCAGTATATATTTGCTATAAGGAAGAAATCGCATTTTGTTGATGGGTGACATAATTGTTTTACAATAGTTTTGTGTATGTATGGGTTTATATTTATGTCATGCCCATCTCATTTTTAACCATTGTCAACAGTCTTGATGATCCTCCTTTTGCCGGATTTAATAAAACAATGTATCCATCTAACATTGGTGTTTCCTTTAGCAAAGGTTCTTTGATGCATATAATTGCAAGGTTGTTTATGGCTTTTTGTTTCTCATTAAAGAGATGCCGGAAACCCCTTGTGTTCCAGCTCCCTAATTACCAGCTTGTTGGTATTAGCAAGTTTGCATCCTATTTCTGAGTTTTTAGGCTAGCGTTCTCGCCAAATAACCCCATGAGGCTGTATCTTCCATCCTCTTTGATTCCACTTCATTCTGTACTTCGCATTGTGGCCTGCTCTTAATAGTGATCCGGATTTTATCTAAAGCTTCTTTCTCTTTTGGGCACAGTTTATGATGAATATTTTCATGTTGCTATTTACTCTATTTTTTTGGAGATCTGCTCGGAGGTTCTAACAATATTGCCTCTCATCCTTCGTGGTTTAATTTGGCCGTGCATTTTATCTTTTTCTTTAATTTCAAATCCCAGGGCTTGAAAATCTTCGACTGCTCCGATCACTTTGGCAGCTAGGGAAGCAGAGTTTACAGAGTTTACAGTCACTTCCAGTACATAATTTCTATCTTTCTCTTTTGGGCACAGTTTATGATGAATATTTTCATGTTGCTATTTACTCTATTTTTTTGGAGATCTGCTCGGAGGTTCTAACAATATTGCCTCTCATCCTTCGTGGTTTAATTTGGCCGTGCATTTTATCTTTTTCTTTAATGTCAAATCCCAGGGCTTGAAAATCTTCGACTGCTCCAATCACTTTGGCAGCTAGGGAAGCAGAGTTTACAGAGTTTACAGTCACTTCCAGTACATAATTTCTATCTTCATCTGGAAAACTTATGGTCTTTAGATCGTCAGACCGTATAACTCTCAGTTGTGGAATGTACTGTAATCATTTCATAATGGTGGACCTGTTTAATATGAGACCATTCTTTCCAGTATATTATCTGCATGTCCCGTTTTTGGTCTGTTTTCATTTTCTTGATTTTTTGTGTTCCATCGTGCATTTCTTTCTAAATTAATTTTTGGATTTGTCGCCATATTTGATCTTTTGTCTGAGATCTACTTTCGGTTTCATGAGGAGAGATTTCATTATGGATTTGTGAGGGGAAATCTCAGTGTGTGTCTTTAATGTGAGTAATGCTCTTTTATCGCTCATAGTCATAAATCTCAAATCTTCCTCAAGTTCTGCTTTTTGACATTTGGTCTTCTTTTTTATGTCGTTCATATTAAAGCCATGTATTATCCTCGCTGGCTCAGGGATTTCTATTTTTTCTTTGTCCTCATATACTGACAAATTCATGAATTCTCATATGCTGTCATCAATTTCACTACATTCATCTGCTGATGCGTACACTGCCCTTATAGGACTTTGAATGTGCACTTTTTTTGTTTTATTTCCGATATCTTCTCCACTGTGTGTGTACTATTGTTTTTCTTCATTGTAGGAGTCAGCTTAATATTCTTATGAAACTTTTGGATCTGTAAAATCTCTTTGTGTCTTGTTGCCTCACATTTTTTGTTTTGCACAAATGTTTGCCATTGCATGTTTTATTGTTCTTTGCATCAGAACTTCTTAGCTCAAAGATAGAAAATGGGTTACTAGGGCTAACTTCATTACATGTTTTTTCCTTTAGAATTTTCAGTTCAGATGCCTCTATGTTTACTACATGGCTTAAATCTTCATTGGTTGTCATATTTTCACCACACCACTTTGAGTTGGTATCATTATTCCAGCATTGGATGTAGAGGCAAGGTTTCTCAAATCAATCGTTTTTTGAGAGGAAAGGTCTATCTGTCTTATGGGGTTTACTTTTTCATTGAACACCATTGGATCGGTTTGACAAGTGCTTTCTGGGTTATCTGCATTTGTTGTGATCATGTTCAAGTGAATTTGAGGAGCTTTGTTTTGTTGATTTTTGGTACATGAAACAATTTCTCTGATTCCCTTTAAAAAATTCTTTTTATCTGCTTTGGCATCTTGCATTAAATCAATGAGGGATTTAAGAATTAAACCTCAATTTCTTTTTCTCTGCCTCTTCTTTTAAGGCCTCCATAACTGATTCCACATAGGTCATCTTGGTGTTCATAAATGCTATTCATGTGGACTGATCTTGTCATTCAGATTTTCATATCATTTGAGAAAAGGCACCATCGTTATGGACACGGCTGCAATAATGGCTTCTTGCATCTCTTTGCCTTTCTGTTGTTCCGTCATCTCACCAGCTGTATTTTTAGCTTTATTGTAATGACTGTAGATAGGCGGCTGTCTAGAAAAACATCTTTTGGCTTGGTCCCATCATAGGCTATCACTATCATCGGATTCTGATGAACCGTCTCGGGTTCCAACATTTCGTGCAGTTATGGTAATGGTAGAGCTGCCTACATTTCTTGTTTCAGCGGTGGCATTACTAATTCCTACAGATTCAATTACTTCCGTTTATAGGTTATCATTTGCATATTTCCAATTTTGTCCTTCCACTATACTGGAGCAATCTTTTGGCATTTTTTATTTGACCTGACCGCTGCGGGAGCTCTGTAACAGGCTCCCTAGTATGATATTCATGGACGGATACATTTATATCATCATGGATTATGTTTCCTTTGTATGTGTCTATGTTACTTATTGGGCAGTCTTTTTCCATTTGATTTAATCCAATGCTCTGCAGTCTTGGGCGCTTGGGTGCCCAACTTTCAACTTCGTGTTGGACAGTCTGCCCTCCTGAATAAAAATGTGTGTATGCCGCTGATATGGAGCTATTGTTCTGACATTGTTCATAATATTCCGTAATTTTCAAAGCTTCCATTTCTCTACCAGCTGGTAGACTGGCTCGAAGATCCTCATCAGTCACTTCTGGCAGGGTAAAACTTTTGTTTTCACTTGGATTTATAGTACTACTCTCACTGTTGGAAGGTTTTTCTTGCCGTAAAAGGATAACATTTCACCTTAAAGTGCCATTTTAAAGTCCCAATATCCGAGCTTGAAAAGCTCCTCTTTGTGGCACATCATTTATGTGTTTTTCTATTAAGTACAAAACTGGTACACAAGCCTCTGATAACACCTAAGGTGTTATCTGTGGTTTGTCCGATTTCTGTTTCGCAGCTTTCTGCCAACGGACTAATTTCCACTGTGTTCGATGCGAGCAACAGTCACGCCCCAGTGTACACCTGATCTGCGGCAGGAACAATCACACAGATGCCCCCATGTCTCCTGTTTCTTGAGCCGAACTCTGACGCAAGCCCGCCTCTGCCGCAGTCTCTCTATTTTCCACCCGTCTGAAGCAGGTGACAGACCTGCTCCCGAGGGCACCACCAGATCGACCGATTGGTCCGTCTCAGACACCACGTCTGGGGACAATCCACAGGTGAGGGCGGCGTGCTCCGAAACAGTGTCATTGTCGGTGTCAGCATCGAGGGGGAAGAAAAGGGCAGAGGTGTGTGGCAAACTTGGTGTAACTAACGGTTCGCAGCTTGCGCATGTCAAATTATGATTTAATTCACTTGTTCTGTGCGGTGAATGTTCTAGGTTGGCCAACATATAAGCTGTAATTGAGAGTCATTGCAGATTTTGCTTTTGCTTTAGCATTTGGTTTGACATTACTGTTGGCAATGACATTCAAGTCATTTAAATGTACCTGCCTCCTGGTGTGTTGCTGTCCTGTTGGATCCGCGTTTGTGTTCATCACGGAACGCTTGGTAGACATATAATAATTTACTCAGCTGTTCAGTGCAACCACTGCATTGAGCACTACGAAAACTCTCTGCGATTGCTCTGTGTCCGGAAGTGTGATTTTATAGCTGAGCAGCAAGCAGCAAATGAAGACAGATTCTTCAATTTTGGCCACAGGGTCCAGGTATCAACAAAGTAGAGAGCGGTTAGCAATTCCACACACTCAGCAAACACTCTGCGATGCTCTGCCTCCGGAAGTGTGATTTTAAAGCTGAGCAGCAGCAAGTGAAGACAGACTCCTCCAAGTTTGCCCACAACTGTCCAGGAAGCAACAGAGTAGAGAGCAGCTAGCAGTTCCAAACACTCAGCAAACACTCCGAAACAATGAATGTAGAACTACAGCAGAACTACGGTGCAAAGAGCCATATGGCAGGGGTAAGCATAAGCATTGCAGACGGCTTAAAAAATAAAGTCCTAAAAAGGTATATATTATACTTGTTACATTGTCTACACCATAGAACCTACCCACATGGCACATTTCTGGTTTGTAGTATGTTGGGAAGTATGCTAATCATTTCAAACAGACACACACACATATCTAAGCATTACAGACAGCTTAAAAAAATGGCATACACAGACATATCCACACACTTCCCTTTTATATATATAGAGATTAAGGTAACCCTATGACTTACAGTGTTCTCTAGGGCTCATCACTGTCTCCATGGTTATTTTACCTTTATTTATGAGCCTTGATTGATCTTACTCAATGGTTTGCTTGTTCTCGTTAAAAAATACACTGATGATACCCAGGTCTTGGTTAAATTGTATATTAATAATTTTTGAGTTGTAGCATTCTAGTTGGTGGCCGCAGTTGAAAATTAGTGGTCCATCCATTTTTGACAATTTGCCCTCCACAAGTGTTGTGGACATTACTATTACATCTGAAAAATTACACTGAGCTCCATGAGCATCTCTGCTCAAGGAATACCTCAAAGCTAATATTATCCCCCTTGGGTTGCAGATTCAGACTGCACTGGCTCGGTTCCTGAAAGATGATGAGTACACAGTGAGTTTAGTCAAATTGCCATGAAATGCATTAGGGATTTAATGTTGCTAACTATAAACACTGTGGAGCGTTAAGCCAGTAGGTTGAAACAAGAGCTAAATACTTAGGAGGCATCATTTTGACTAACACGTTGATTACGGATGCACAAGAAAAGTTGAGCTCTATCAATAAAGCGATCGAACATTCTCAAAACTTAAATTTCTTGAAAAAGTCAAACAAACTAAAGAATGAAATTAGTGCTTTCGGCAAATAAATGGTATATCCCTATTCAGCAGTAGATTGGAAACCGCTGTCCATGAATTTCAGGTTTTCCAAAAGACAACAGAATAACAAAAGATGAGTACCTTTTTCGGATATGAGCAGTTCATCAAGTGAAGAAGTTACTAATCCTGAAGTATTGCAACAACACATCGTCCACCTTGGAGGGTGAACAACCCCTATGTGCAACGACTAAAAACCTTCAACACCCGTCAGCGGATTTGCCCTCAGTAGTTCCCCTGTGTTTAAATTATTGAATCATCAGCTAAGAGAGGTTAAATCCAAGGTTTTATTAATGGGGTCTGAGCTTTGTACTGATACAGAAGACATCTTTTAATAACACTGGTTTGGAACTTAAGCATTTTTTTAGAAGCATTAGATGGCAGGCTTTTTTCGTGAATAATGACAACACTGAATATTCTTCTTACTCTGGCCTAAGGCCCAAACCTACATTTATACCACGTGGCAATGAAATTACCCCAGAAATGGCCACATTTGAAAATATGATAATGCATGACTTACCATTTACATTTGAGGGACACCCAAGGGAGAGTAGAGCTTTGCAAGCACGGGCAGAGAATATGGATATAGTGATAAAGTCTGCCGACAAGAGTGGTGGAATAGTTAATATGGACAAAGATCAATATGCAAGCATGGTGAGAGTGCTCATAGACAATGAAAACCACTACACCAAGATAATGGTTTACCCCACCAATGACCTTATGGTTCAACTGAAAGAACTTTGTCAACATCCTGTAGATGAAGGTTTTTTAACACCTGATGAAGCTAGGTGTGTGACACCATGGGATTGCCGCACTCCAATAATATATGCATTGCCTAAGATCCACAAAGACCCCATTGATTCTCCGGGGAGACCGATTGTCTCTCTGTGCGGATCTGTTTTTGAGCTGCTGAACAATTTTTGCACCCTTTTGCATCTGATACACCTGATACACCTGCCTTTCTTAAGGACACTATAGGCCTCAATATAGGTCTGCTGGTATCCTGCTGGTTATACTGCCAGGATGCCGGAAAACAGTAATACTGCTACCAGCGTTTGATCTGCCGGTTTTACCAGCAGATTACAGGTGCCAGTGATGGTAAATTAATGCCCATTCGATGAAGTCCTTAGAAATCCTTGGGGGGATTAACGGTATCACCGGCACCAGTAATACCGGTGCTGGTAATACCAGCTGTTATTTGCTGATGGGGTGACTGACTTATCCACAGCTCTTTCTGGAGGTAAGTCAGGCCAAAGCACCTGCAAACGTGTAGTTTTCCTCTCCAGAAACATGCAGGTAAATGGAATTACTGGCACGTTAATTTCAGACCACAATATCTGTGATGAGACCCTATGTCAGCTATGACTGAGTTTGAAGGTTTCCAGTATGACTCGATATAGCTGCTTTGTACACTAACATTCCCCAAACAGAAGGGATCAATATATTTGAAAGGAAGTTATATAACAGAAGTACTTACCACAGTATTGCATGAAAATAACATAAATAAAATGCTGAATATGCATTTATTGAGTGTTCAGCATGATACAAAATGAAGAGAATGTAAATGCTGAACTAGGTGAGTGGGGGATGCAGGGGTATCCCCTGCTCACCTACTTAGGCATTATAGGCTTAGTGGGTTGCAGGGGTGTCCCCCGCATACATTAAATGGGAAGTGGGGGACAACACGGCACAATCCAAAAAGCTCAAGGTTCATAATGCGAGCAAGTTAGCTCTGCAATTTTTAACCTCGAGATTTTCAGTATTTGGCATTTGCACATAGATTCTTGTGGTGAGGGATTTATTCTAGAATTGTTGCAAATTGCTTTATGCAATAACTTTATTGAGTTTGGCACTAAATAATTTCTCCAAAAATATGGGCCTGCCATGGGAGCAACCTTTGCGGCGAGTTTGGCGAAGATCTTTATGGCAGCATTTGAAGAATAATGTATCTATAACAGCAATCCTTTCTATTCACAAGTTCGGCACTGGAAGCGATAGATCGATGATGAGTTCTTCATCTGGCAAAGCACTATTTAAGAACTGGGCAACTTTGTGGCCTAGCTGAATCAATGCAATGGCAATTTAAAATGAACTTGTCATTGGGATAGGGAAGCATTTCCTTTTCTTTGATTTATGTATTTGCCATCCTGTTGGGCCTTTGTATACCAACCTTTACCGTAAGGAGACAGATCGTAACACCTTATTACTCTATATGATTCATCAACAAAAGTCCTTAAAGATAATCTGCCATACAGGAAATGTTTGCGTATTAGACTCAACTGCACATTCAATGGGGATTTCACACATGAAGCACCAGTATTAGGAGCGAAATCCGTGGAGAGAGAGTATCCACACAAATTAGTTCAGGTAGTGTGTGTAACAACTTTTTCAAGACATACATCACAAATCAATAAATGTATCAAACATATTGGAGTTTAGTGTCCAGCACTGGGTGTGTATCCAGAGCACCACTCTGCATTAAAGAAAGGTAAAAATCTCCAGAATTGGCTGGTTCACTCCAGATATGTACCTGAAGGTTCTAATTCTGTGCAAAACACGCTACGAGTGTCTTAAGCATGTGAGTTGGCCCCTGTTACAGGTCATCAGATCCACGCGGGAACTGTGGTGTATGCCAATTTAATTAACATGGCAACTGCGACATACTACCAATTGCAGTTTTACAAACATCATTTATGCTATTTCATTTCATGTGGATTGTTATATACTGGAATGACCACCAAAAAGGTAGCAATCAGAATTAACGAGCATCACTCTAGAATTCGAACTGAGACACTTACAGCACCTCTAGTCCAGCATTACATGAGAGCGGATCATAATGAAGATGAGATAATGTGGTTGGTTATTGATCAACTTAATCCCCACTGACATAATGTCAATGGCCCTCATTAGGACCCAGGCGGTAAGGGGTTTACGCCGGCGTAAACCATGGAGTACCTTACCGCCTGAGTACGAGTTCCCTTAGCGCCATGGTGATTTTAACCCCTGCTTTTAGCAGGCGTTAAAATCCATGGCGCTAAGGGACCTTGTTGTTAATTACGCCACCGTAATTTACGGTGGCGTAATTAACGCCTTCTCCACTCCCATTATGCCCTATGGGGAAGGGTAAATGGGGATTGGGGATTTACCGCCCCGCCAACCTCGGAATGGGGCGGTAAGTCCGCCAACCCCCATGGCGGAGTTGGCAGCTTAGCGCCATGGACCATGGTGCAAATTGCACCATGGTCCTCCGCCAAGGTCGTAATGAGGGCCAATGTGACAAATAGGTTGCTGAAACAATACATACCCAAGAGACACGTTTGAATGAAGCACTGCAATGGTCACTGCTTTTAACATGACTTGTTTGAAGAGTGGTAAAGTGTAAATTGGTTCATTTGAACGGCTGGTTAAGTGTAGGGTATTAGCTTCTGCACTCAGTATCTGGATTTTTTAATGGCCCCAATGTTCAAACCGTGCCTGCTAGGTCTTCAATTGCAGTCAAGCAATTTTTGATTATATCCTGATCTTGATTGGCTAGAGGCAATGCCATTATGGGGCACACAAATTAAATTGATTGGTTGGTACCCCTATTGATTTCTATTGGACCTTTTTTGGAGAATCTCTCTTGGTTTGAGGTGAACTTCTAGTGAAGCTGTACATCCAAGATCGCCCACAATGGCTGTTTACTAACGAGGATGAATTCCTGGCCTGGCGATGGATGTCGTACCATTTCAGTAAATTAAACCAATAAGTGTGTATGGTCAATGAAGTTTTTGAGTAAATGCAGCAAGGGTTTGCTTGAGAGGTGTGGTATGACTAATCTCAAAGGGGATTGCTAGAAGAGGGCTGTGATGGAGGGTGGACAGGGTGGTAATGATGAGGTTAATGATATTACCTTTCCTGTGAGTTGGGTCTTTCGTATTCTGTGTGAGGTTCAGAATGTCGAGTAGGCATTGAAGATCTTCAGTCATTGACGTGGTTGCTGGGTTGCCAGGGATGTTGAAGTTGTTGAGGAAGATGTTGTTGGCATGTGTGAGGGACATGGGGGTGACCAAGACAGTGAAGTCTTCAGTGAAGTCTTCAATGAAGGAGATGTTGGGCTTGTGTGGTCTGTATATTAGGTGAAAAGTGACCATGATGGCGGACCATGTATGAGCTCTGCAATGAGTGGGTCTATTCTCTTCATGTAGCCCCGCACTTGTGGTCTGATCGCTGCTTCGATCCGTGATATCAGAAGACTGGTAGCTCGAGGTTAAACAACAACAATTCCGATGGAAATCAGTGTTGGATCACATAGTCTGGAAGTGTTGTCACTGGAGACAGTAGCACTGTGAGATAGCGTGTTTTCTACGCAACACTGGTTAATCTGTCAAGACCTTATTGGGGCCAGGACAGAGTACCAAGCCTGGGTGCTATTGATTGGATGCCTGAAGACAGAGGCTCAGAGAGAAAGGGCACCAATACTGCTGGCTGAGATTGCATTGGAGCAGAGCTGACGCAACAATGGACTTGCTCTGATGGTCGCTGAGGCCGGTGCGATCTGTGGAGTGGGGAGCGCTAACTGATTCGAACATTAGCTGTAGGGCAGGCCGGTATCTCTGGAGGGCAGAAGACTGCAATGGCCCGAAATATAAGACCAGTGAGTGGTGATAATGTTGGCTGCATATATTCTGAACTGTGGACTGTAGAGCATAGCTGCGGTGTGATCAGCTATGGGACTATGAATCCCTGGCATCACAGAGGGCATGCAGCCATTTTGGCATGGGCACTCGCAACATTTGGGGACGCTGCACATTGATCTACACCTGGCACCCTTTCTTAGTCCCTGTCTGTGTGGTGCCGTGCTTGTGATGGCCTTTACTGTGATGGCATTGTGGTGTTCCGTTAGAGGTGTGTAGGGACTGAGGGCCACGTTACCACAAGTGTGGGGCTTAACACAACCCCTTCTGAGGTGAGCCACAGACAAGTCCTTCCTGGTGTTGTGTTGATCCTCGGGTGTGGCACAGCGTGCGACAATATATCCAAGGGTTCCGGAGGGAAGAAGGATGGTACGATTGAACGTTTAACCAAGCCTAGCCCAAGACCCACCATGGAGGCCGGCGCTGGATCCAATGATTCTGCCCCCGCAGGTGAACTACAGCCCTCAGATCCTATTGATCTTAAAAATATGATGAGAAGGAAATCCAGCGCATTACAGATACTGCAAACTGCATTAGTAATACAGAGGATGCAATGTTCATGCTGCAAGGAAAGGTTGCTTTAGTAAACAAGGATATGAAGCAAGTAAATACCAAGAAGACTTGAGTCCAGATCACATAGAAACAACATTCGTATCATTGGAGTCCTGGAAGACACACTGAGAGGCAATGTGGAGAAAGCCGTTGAACAGCTGCTACATGCTCTGCTAGGAGACCCGGGTTGATCCCCACAGTTTACTGTTGAAAGAGCATACCGAGCCTTAACATCCAAGCCCCAACTGGGTGATTTCCCCAAGACCAATTATAGCTCGGATAATGAATTATCGCGTCACCAAATTGCAGGCTGCATGTGAAAAAAAGGAGGTTGAACTTGGCTCTAATATTATACGCTTCTTCCCTGACTTTACATTGGCGATACAACAAGAGAGGAGATCTTTTTCTGGGGTCAATGAATTGTGCAGGAACCATTATATTGAGTATTCTATGCTGTTCCCGGCGCGGCTTAGAATCCAACATACCGGCAAATATTTTTTCATGCTGCTGGAAGAAGCAATCTCCTTTGTCTAAGGCTTAAATCCTGCCCCCCTCATGACAGGGAGGGAATGACACTTGAAAATTATGTGTGCTGCCAGCCCAATGGATCCATACGTTATGAGCAAATACTATTTACAGATGGACTACCTTGACTGTACCATGCAGAGGCATACACGGATCAGCCATGCACCTTTATAGGTGCGCGTTATTAGCCCCACTTGCAGCGGGAACTGTCCTCCCACATGCTAGTAATCCTCGTGATGTTAATTGTCATTTAAGGCACGCAAAATCATGGCATACGTGAACAGGTTGGGGGTAATATATTGTTTCGGCAAGAAACTCATATGCTGGGGCACCTAGCAGCCAGATCTGCACTGGGTTGCGGTGCTTGTAAGTGCTACACATCCTTTTCATCCAGAGCATGAGGGTTCATGATATTGATACATCGCCAACTATTATTTATACAGCAGGCCTCCATTGTGGATGAGTCAGGCAGATTTGTGATGGTTCATGGCCGCCTGGGTGGGCAGGAGATTTTACTACTCAATGTATATGGCCCCAATACAGACAACCCTGATTTTTATGATGAAGTATTTCATGAATGTGCCCAATTTCCCACAGCCTCTACAATATGCAGCAGTGATTTCAACACTATTCTTGACACACACCTGGACCGGACATCCGTAACGGCACGGGAGCTGATGACTGCAACACGTGCTATTATGTTACATATGGGTTATTTGGACATGCATGACGTGTGGTGTACATTCAATCTCACTAAACGGGGCTATACTTTCTATTCGACTGTACATGACATGCATTCAAGTATAGACTTGTGGCTTGCCACTGGGACCTTATTGAACTGTGTCACTGACTGTTCTATACTCCCCGCACATTTTTGACTGTTCCCCAGTCCTGCTAACCTTGCATATTGCTGGACGAGTCACAGAGAGGACTCCCTGGCGTTTCAAGCAGGTTGCGCTCAAGGGTTTGTTATCTTAAACAAGAATTGGGGATCATTTTAAACAATACTTTGATCTCAATGAGGGGTCAGTCCAGTCTAGTGCCACACTCTGGCAGCCATTTATGGCGTATAATAGACTTATTCGGAGAGGGCTGGGGAAATGGGAAGCTGAACTGGCAGGCATGCAGCAACAATATACTGCTAGCCCCTCGTCGCTAGGGAGGCACAAGATTAAGAAGGCCTTGGAAGGGTTTCTGAAGGCGGCCAACAGAGAGCAACATTTCTTGACAGACCAACTGCTGTTTGCCGATACAGGGAAGCTGATAGACCGGGTATGTTGCTGGCCTGGACAGTTAAAACACAGAGGGGTGCAACTCATATTCCACACATGCTGCGGAACGATGATACCACAGCACACTTAAACAACGAAATGAATAAGGTATTCTATGATTTTTACTCTGATCTATATTTCCCCGAAAGGGGTAACCACTATCATTGAAATAGATGAATATTTGGGTTGAATACTGATGGCATTGCTATTGCAGGAGGTGCAACTAGCTCTAGAGACACTGATACACATTGAAGAGATCAGTAATGCCATAAAGGCACTCCCAAGGGGGAGCCTCCGGGCTCTGACAGGATCAGTGCGAGTTCCGGGAGCTACTAGCTCCATGTTTGATTCAGATGTGGACTGAGGCCCTGACTTGTGGATATCCGCCCGACACACTGCATGAGGCAATAAGGATATTGCTGCTTAAAGCTGATAACACTGTCAACGAGTGCGGTTCATACAGGCCGTTGGCATTGATTAACACAGATGCTAAAATATTTACTGTGATGTTAGCTACATGATTAACCTCGCTGATGAGATACACGATTCATGAGGACCAGGCAGGCTTTATACGAGGCATGCCAATGTTGTTGAATCTGCAGACTCTTTAAAATAGCGCAAAACCCATTAGACCAGTGCGCGGCTGCTGTGTTCGTAGATATGCAGAAGGCATTTGACACTGTCTCCTGGCCGTTTCTGTTCCGCGTCCTGAATAACTATGGGTTTGGCCCCAATTTTATTAAAATGGTAGAGATATTATACACAAAACCATATGCCTAAATATGCACTAATGGAATGGTATCACTGGTACAACAGTTGAGAGGGGGCACCATGCATTATAATAGACGGCAAGCCAGAGACAATGGGCCTCATTATAAGTTTGCCGGTCCGGTAACAATGGTACCGGTAACCTTGCCGGTACCGTTGTTACCGGACTGGCAAACTATGAGTTATGCTCGCAGGTGCCTTCCCACCCACCAGTACTGGCCTAGCGAGCATACTGGCACCCGCGAGCAGAGCATGTCGGATGCCCGGCACCATTCTTAATGGTGCCGGTGCATCCAACATTCCCATTCCCATTCCGTCCTAGGGGGCTCAGTGGGAATGGGGAGCATTTTATTCCGGCGCCCGCAAATGGGCAATTACCGGGTCCACCAGGGTCTTAATGATCGAAAATTGCCCATTCATGGTTATTTAATCTATAGTGGTGGCTCTGAAAAGAACCTTTTTTTAACAAACACCTTTTTTTCCTTTTCTTTGCTTTTTTGTGTTTTTTTCCACACAGGAGCCGCTTCAATTGGTTCCTATGATTGTAAAGGAAAATTATATTTCCGACATCTGGACCAAAACAATTCACACCCTGAGAATTGATATTATCATTCTCAAAAGATGACATTCCTGTAGCATACTAAAAAACAGATACACATTTATTGACAATCTGCCTTGATTGTTCAATTTGAGGACTGAAAAAGTGTGTTGGACATCTCGATATGCATCTCTGATTTTTTTCCCCATAAAATATCTGAGCAGCAGGAAACAGTTGCATTTGCTTTTCAAAAAAAGTCTTCAGCGCAACTTGCAAAGACAAGAGTCACAAACCCAAAACTGTCCCCTCCACAATGCACAATCACAATATCTGGACATTTAAAGTGAGCCACACACTGCATGCCAGGAAACTTCCACTCATGCCACTTCAGTATTTCCAAGGACGCCATGATTATCAGAATATACCTTCAATGACTGAATTGAACAGTCCCCCAGAATCCACACAGTCTGCCTTCTCAAACACATAGCCATAGCCATTATCATAGCTCTCACAACTCCTGCAAACAGCCCTCCTACTACCCTCTCTTCATGTACACCACACCCAGCAAATCCAATTGGCTACTCCCCACAGTTCCCTTTCCATGCCAGGCATCCACAAAAGACCCAGTTGTGACACGTGCCACCTGCGGACTACAGCAGTGTCTGCGGACCAGTTTATGGAGGGCAGCCCTTCTACCCTTTACACTTACATGTTCTTAACACTCCCTCATTGGCTGCTTTCAAAGAGTCACATCCATTCACAAATGTTATGTCATGTTAATAAATCTTATAAAGCGTACGCTCGCACAAGGCTCCATGGTGCTAGGAAAGAAAAAGACAGCATCACTAGAATTCAGAAAAGGTATGTTTTGACCCGCCTTCTAAACTCTAAATAGTTGGAGGTTTTCTTGATGGTAAGTGGAAGATTATTCCACAAGACTGCGGCAACAATAGAGAAGGCTCGGCCACCAACTCGGTCTCTCTTATGCTTTTGGACAACAAGTTGTTCGGAAGTGGCTGAGCGAAGATTATGAGTGGGATGATAACGTGTAAATCTGTATTGGAGGTATTCTGCCCCTTGACCGTGAAGGGCACGATGTACAATACACAGGGACTTAAATTCTACCCATTGAGCCACAGGAAGCCAGTGCAGGTTCCGTAACACAGGGGAGATGTGAGCTCTAAAAGGGGTACATATGGCTACCCTAGCGGCCAGGTTCTGCAGCCGCTGCAGCCGTTTAATCAGGCACTTAGTTGGGCGAGATACAGGGAGTTTCAATAATCACATCCAAAACGTCCACACCTAACCCAGTGATCTCATTGCAACACTTCAGATGTACGCTTGACCTCTCAGAGAACATATTTCCTGTTACTGAAAGACATCTGCATCAAAAACTACTGTGCAAATGGCCAAGATTTCTATTTGCAGATTCAATAAGAATTGCATCTAACAAAACATAGTACAGGTATTCTTATATTTTAAAACTAGTTTTCTTGAACTCTTTCACAAACATATATATAGATATATTACATGGCCTGCGGTAGCGGCCATGTTAGTTATGGTTAAGTTGCTAAACACATAGGAAGAGCACTTTTTGGGTGGCTTATAACTTTGCTCCCCCTGGACGAATTCTCACCAAACTTTGCAAAAAAAGTATATGGCCCACTCTGAATTTTGTTTGGTGACGTTTGGTCAAGGAGGGCAAAGTTATAGGGGGATCCCAAAATCTCTTTTTTTCCCATAGACATAATGGGAAAAAACTTTGGTTATGCCTACAGCCCAAACCGCTGGATGGATTTTCACCAAATTTGCAGCAGGGGTGGCGGCTTGGTCCCGAAAGCGTGCTTTTGTTAATTTGGTGTAAATCCATCCAGTAATTTTTTTTTTAAACCACCAAAACATAAGGCAAAAAAAATAATGATATCTATGTCCGCTCCGCAGACTCACTTCCCTGTTCGATCCGCAGACTGGCCTCAGGACGCAGCCGCTGATTGGGTGGTGAGAAAACGTGAAATGCATCGGTTTTCCTGAAATGCCCAAAACCTTGGATTGGAAGACTTTTTTGAGGTCCGCGGACAGTGCAGTGAAAACCTAAAAAAAGCAACATTGCACTTGTCAAACTCAACAAACAATCTCTGGGGATGTGGGAGGCATGAGAGGATTGGATGGGATATGGCATAAGAATCCAAAAAATGGATTGTTTCACCCCCACCGACAGTCCATGAACACTCCAGATGTTCTGGGACAGTCCTGTGCTGTTCGCTGACACTTCAGATTTCCTAGGACATCTGTACCTATTCCTGCACTACAGGGTTGGGGAAAAGCAGTTTTTGGATGGCTTATAACTTTTGTGCCACTCAGTGAAACTGCATGTAATTTGAAATTCTATTCTAGGACTAATCCTGAATGGTTTTGCAAGGTTTTGTGGGATTCTGTCAAAAAGGGGCAAAATTAGAGGGGGGTCCCAAAATATTGTAAAGGCATATAAATGTGGTGTCTTTTGACGAATCTGCACAACATTTGGTGAAACGATTTTGGATCTAGATATAAATGTTGTTCTAAAGTTCGGTGGGATTTCCTGAAGAGGGAGCAAAATTGGAGGGGGGTCCAAACATTTTTAGATGGCTTATAACGTTGTTGCTATTTGACGAATGTGGACAAAAGTTTTGAGAAAGATTATAGACCCACCCTTCAATGTTTGTGTAAAGATTGAATGGATTTTGTCAAGTGGGTCCTAAGTGATATAACTATTGTTTGTACATACATTTTGACACTTTAAAAAAAATAAAACATAGGTGGATTTAGAGCAAATAAGGTCGGATAGGTTTGGAAGGGAAACAAAGTGCTTGTGGTAATATGTTCATAGGGTTTTGCAGGCTGCCATGGCAAGGGAAGAGGGGCTGCGTACGGAGCCTCGCCTTCTATTTCCATGTTGGCTGTTTTGGAAAAGGATTTTGCTTACTTCTTACAGCGGGACGCCACAGGCGTGATGCTATAGGAAGAAAAGTCTATGTATTAGCTCCCTGGCTTTACGCTTTGGTAACCAGGGGTGCTAATGGCCTTTATCCCCAATTTCAGGGGCAGCAATGGACAATAATGGTCCGTAGCCCTCCTTATTTATTTATTTATTTATTTATTTATAATCCGTCAAAGCCCGCAGACATCAGGCTGTGTGGTTACAGTATTTGTTGAGGAAGATGAGGTGGAGGAAGACAGCGTACTACTTGCTGAGAAAGGAACAACCTTTCTGAGAGAATTGCGGTCATTGGATTTGGTGTGGTAGCGCATGTAGGTGGTCCCGTAGGAGTACTTTCCAGGTAGTGAACAACTGAGTACAAAATTGCACTCAGTGCATTTCACTTTGGTAGCTTTAGCCCTTGGTACACTCCCAACAGTAGCAAAGAAATGGCACACCCATGATTCGATCTTGGTGCTAGAAGTAGGCACTTCCTCTACTTCATCTTCTTGGTCCTCTTCATTGTCTTTGAAAGTACTGCGCTTTTTTAGTTGTGAAGGTCCTCCAGCTGGTGGTGGTGGCTCTTGGGGCAGAGGGATGACAATAACTGATGCCATTTTTAAGTTAAATAGCAGTTTTGATAAAATTCTTCCACGTATGTACTGTGTACTAGATTGCTAGTGGATAATGAGTATGAAAAGGTGTAGGAGGTGTGCGAGGGAAATTTTGAAGTTGAAAGTTCCTAGATAAGTAGAAAAGGCAGTTCCAAACTGTGCTCGAAGCACAGATCCGATCACGAAGTGCAGGTGCCTTCCCAAACACGTCACCATTCCACCCGCAAGGGACGGTAACGAGACACTGTCCAGAAGGTCTGAGATGAAGTCAGATGTTCCCGGATGTCTACAGATGCAAAAATATTTCAAAAAGTTGCAAAAAAGTGTATAGATGTGTTAAAAATGATGCTTTAAGGTGGGAAATGGCAGAGGTTTAAGTTGAAACTTTGTAAATTGGACACAAATATTGCTTATTGGCTAAGTATTGTATTAGTAAGTTGTAGGAAAATAGCATGTACTGGTAAAAATTCATCGAATTCACTGAAAAAAAGTTGTTAAAGGGACGTTATGGTTAAGTTGCACTAATAAAAACCTATGAAAATCAATGAAAAAACTTTGTTAAAGGGACGTTATGGTTAAGTTGCACTAATAAAAACCTATGAAATTCAATGGAAAAACATTGTTACAGGGATGTTATGGTTACAGGTAAAACCGAATAATATATACAGGGTTCCTGCTACGTACCCTGTAATAAGCTTCTCAATAAGCATATTCTCTTTTTTTAACCACTCTAGCAAATGCCATGCAGTGCAGCATTCATCATCTGCTCACATGAAGAGGCAACCAATCACAATGCTCTGCATTTCAAAATATTTATGTTTACAAGCATTTTGATGAAAGTTAAAAAATGCATATGTGCATGTGCAGCAGCACTATGTCACATTTTCGTAAACACAAGGAAAAACCAGATAAAATAGACCTGTAGACCATTTGAAGTGGCACTTAGCGTCTCGACAGTTTAATATGTTGCCAGCACATGCATACATTCCAACATCACCCATTCCAATGTATAGGTGCTTCTTAAGCCTTTCTTTTTTCCTTTGAATTCTGTCACTTCCAATGATTTCGCCCATTATAAAATGGAAACTACAAGTCCCAGAATGCAAAGAAAAAAACACAACTGAAATTCACAATTCGAAACTGTGACAATGAAGATTACTAAGGCGGCTAGAGCAGGTAGTCTTGATTCTATTAAAGACACGGAGGCGAGCATTATGCTTTCTCTTTTATTGCCACTTCCCACAGCAGCTTAACTTTCAAAACTTTTTTGAACAGAACAAAATAGAAAATAGAAAGAAAGAAAAACAGTCCACCACAAGACTACTGCAACTTGGGAATACAAATCCCCATAAATCCTCAAGGTCCCTGTAGTATTGACCTTCCCTTTGCACCAATCCACGACCAGAACAGTCCAAGCCTCATAATCCTGCCTATACTGCTTCCTCTTTCTTTTATGATCTGAGAACCATAAACTGCGAACTCCATCAACATAACTGGGATGGCGACCACAGCAGTCCAATCCGGATTCAACCACGAGATCTCTTTTTCTTCAAAACCACTTTTTCTTCAACTGTTCTTGACGTCCTCACCTAAACCAACACATAAACATATATTATTAGGGTTCTAGTACGCAGCCTCCAGTTACTAGACGTCACACAAAACAGACAGATAACCGATTCAAGACCTTCTTAAAAAGAAATTCCTACGTCAACAAATTAATATTCATACTCTCATAGTTTCCTTCTCGTGTACAAGGGCGGGAATAATGCTCGCCTCCGTGTCTTTAATAGAATCAAGACTACCTGCGCTAGCCGCCTTGGTAATCTTCATTCTATGACAAGACCGAAGGCGATCATTATGCTTGTTCAAAGCTTTCCAACACTGTCTTGGCTAAAGAATCTACTGGTTTGAAATAAAAAGTTATAAACGTAGATTCTGAAGACCAGTCTGCTGCTTTTAAAATATCATGCAAAGACACTCCTGCCGCAAATGCTCTGGAAGCCATAGCTCCTCTCACTGAATGCGCACCAAACATGTCCAAGTCAATGCCCACCCAGCACATGACCTCTCGCACCCACCTAGATATAGTGGCCGAAGCTACTGCCTGGAACGGCTTCCTGCACGCAATCAGCAACTGTCGCACACCTGCTGGCCTCACGCTCTCGGACACTCTCTCATACTCTTTAATACAACATGCTACACACAGCTTCGGTTCCTCTGGAAAATATGGATACGAAATAACTGAAGAAGCGCTCTTTGTTCTCTGTGCAATCTGAAAAGTTACCCCTTCCGGATAGAAGATCTTCCTATCAACTTCCAATGCTTTCACATCTGGAACTCGTCTACAAGAGACTAAACACAACAACATGGCCAACTTGCCTGACAAATATTTCGCTGACAAACTCCTATTATCTGGCCACTGTTTAAAGAGTCTGAAAACCTTCTCCACGTCCCACATTACAGAATATTTGGGAACTGGCGGCTTTCGCATCTTCACACCTTTTAAAAGTCTAATCACCGCTGGATGTTCTCCGATAGGCTGCTCTTCACACTTCTCATGACCCGCAGATATAGCTGACCTATACACTCCAAGCGTGCAAAAAGCTTTCCCAATCGCTGCCATTTCCGCTAGAAAATTCAGCACATGAACTACAGACGCTGAAACGGGATGAACACATTGCTGTCTGCACCATCCCGCCCATTTGTCCCAAGCGGCGTCATAGCTCCTAAGAGTAGAGGGGGCCCAGGAATCTCTGATACAATCTGCAGCCTCCCTCGAAAGGCCTGGCAAATCCCATTGTCTCCTGAAATCCTGCAGGCTAACAGATGCAGAGTCCCTGCTTGAATCAAGGGATGCCTTTGACCTAACGGGTCGCAGAGTAGGTCTGCTTCCCATGGAACCAACCTCGGAAAATCCGAAGAAAGTTCCATCAGAATCGGAAACCACGCTTGAGACCTCCAGAACGGCGTCACTATTACCGACTCCGCCTGTTCTCGACGTACCTTCGCCAGGGTCCTCATTATCATTATGAAAGGAGGAAAGGCATAATGTAGGGCTCCTCTCCAGTTGTGTAGGAACACATCTGCCCCTAATGCCTCTGGATCCAGCCTCCAGCTGTAAAACTTCACCACCTGAGCATTCAGTCTGGAGGCAAAGAGATCTATCTCCATCGGACCCCACAATCTCTGTAACTGCTCGAACACTTTCCTGTGCAACCTCCAGTCGCTGGAATCCCTTAGATATCTGGAATTCCAGTCTGCTATTGAGATCTGAACTCCTGGAAGATATTCTGCCGCTATCACTATTCTCTTCTGAAGACAGTAATGCCAGAAGTCCTTCGCTATCTCCGCTAACATCTTGGACTTCGTACCTCCTAGCTTGTTTATATAGCGCACTGGGGATATATTGTCCATCCATTATCTGCCAGTAACTCCAGACAATTTATATGCAGCATTAACTCCTCCTCTGACCCGCGACCTCCTGTCTGCAATTGGCCGCACCTGGTGCCCCAACCTGCTCTGCTTGCATCTGACTCTATGACTAGCTCTGGCACATCTCCGAATATGGCTCTGCCATTCCAAGCTTCCATATTCTGAAGCCACCACTGCAATTCTACTCTTCCCTCTTTGTCTAGAGGTATCAGCTGATGATATTTCATCCCTTCTCTCAGATGCTTGATTTTCAACCTCTGGAGCGCCCTGTAATGCAGAGGCCCTGGAAAAATTGCCTGAATAGAAGATGCTAGCAGCCCCACTATACGCGCTAGACTCTGTAAGGAAATGACCGACTTCTGCAATACTACCCTCAGCTCTTTCTTTATACTTCTCATCTTCTGCTGAGGCAACTCTAACGTGGCCCTTCTGGTATCTATCACAAACCCCAGGAATTCCATCCTCTGTCTCGGATCGAGCTCTGATTTCTCCTGATTGATCAGAAATCCCAGAGAAGACAGAAAACTGCTGACCCAACTCACTCGCTCGTTCAAAACCACCTTGCTCTGAGCTAGCTCCAAGATATTGTCCAAGCAAATGATAATCCTGATACCCCTGCTTCTGATGGCCTCCGCTACTGGTCTCATCACTTTTGTGAATGCCCAGGGTGCCGAAGCAAGCCCGAAAGGCAGACATGCAAAACGCCAACTTCGCTCCTTCCAAAAGAACCTTAGATAATCCCTGAATTCCCGCTCTATCGGGATGGTAGACACGTGCCCCGTGTCTCTCTCCCTGCCCTCCACCCCCGCTCATGCCCTGTGTGTCTCTCTCCCTCCCCCCACCCCTCGCTCATGCCCCGTGTGTCTCTCTCCCTCCTCCCACCCCCGCTTATGCCCTGTGTGTCTCTCTCCCCTTCCCCCCACCCCCCGCTCATGCCCCGTGTGTCTCTCTCCCCTTCCCCCCACGCCCCGCTCATGCCCCGTGTGTCTCTCTCCCCTTCCCCCCAACCCCTGCTCATGCCCCATGTGTCTCTCCCCCTCCTGCCCACCCCCGTTCATGCCCCGTGTGTCTCTCCCCCTCCCGCCCACCCCCTGCTCATGCCCCGTGTGTCTCTTTCCCCTTCCCCCCACCCCCGCTCATGCCCCGTGTGTCTCTCTCCGCTTCCCCCACCCCCTGCTTATGCCCCGTGTGTCTCTCTCCCCTTCCCCCCACCCCCCGCTCATGCCCCATGTGTCTCTCCCCCTCCCGCCCACCCCCCGCTCATGCCAAGTGTGTCTCTCTCCCTCCCCCCCACCCCCGCTCATACCCCGTGTCTATCTCCCTCCCCCCCACCCCTGCTCACGCCCTGTGTGTCTCTCTCCCTCCGCCCACCCCCCGCTCACGCCCCGTGTGTCTCTCTCCCTCCCCCCACCCCCGCTCATGCCCCGTGTGTCTCTCTCCCCTTCCCCCCACCCCCCGCTCATGCCCCGTGCGTCTCTTTCCCCTTCCCCCATTCCCCGCTCATGCTCCGTGTGTCTCTCTCCCTCCCCCCATTCCCGCTCATGCACCGTGTCTCTCTCCCTCCCCCCATCCCCGCTCATGCCCCGTGTGTCTCTCTCCCCTTCCCCCACCCCCGCTCATGCCCCGTGTGTCTTTCTCCCTCCCCCCACCCCCGCTCATGCCCCGTGTTTCTCTCTCCCTCCCCCCACCCCCTGCTCATGCCCTGTGTGTCTCTCTCCCTCCTCCCACCCCCGCTCATGTCCCGTGTGTCTCTCTCCCCTTCCCCCCATGCCCCGCTCATGCACCGTGTATGTCTCTCCCCTTCCCCCACCCCCCGCTCATGCCCCGTGTGTCTCTCTCCCTCCCCCCACCCCCGCTCACGACCCGTGTATCTCTCTCCCCTTCCCCCAACCCCTGCTCATGCCCCGTGTGTCTCTCTCCCCTTCCCCCCACCCCCGCTCATGATACGTGTGTCTCTCCCTCCCCTCCACCCCCGCTCATGCCCCGTGTGTCTCTCTTACTCCCCTCACCGTCCGCTCATGCCCTGTGTGTCTCTCTCCCTCCCCCCACCCCCGCTCATGCCCTGTGTGTCTCTCTCCCCTTCCCCCCACCCCCCGCTCATGCCTGGTGTGTCTCTCTCCCTCCCGCCCACCCCTCGCTCATGCCCTGTGTGTCTCTCCCTTTCCCCCACCACCCGCTCATGCCCCGTGTGTCCCTCCACTCCCGCCCACCCCCCGCTCATGCCCCATGTGTCTCTCCCCTCCGCCCACCCCCGCTCATGCCCCGTGTGCCTCTCCCCTCCCCCCCACCCCTTGCTCATGCCCCGTGTGTCTCTCCCCCCCACCCCCCGCTCATGCCCCGTGTGACTCTCCCCCTCCCGCCCACCCCCCGCTCATGCCCCGTGTGTCTCTCTCCCCTTCCCCCATCCCCAACTCATGCCCCGTGTGTCTGTCCCCCTCCCGCCCACCCCCCGCTCATGCCCCGTGTGTCTCTCTCCTTCCC
Organism: Ambystoma mexicanum; assembly: GCF_040938575.1. Classification (NCBI taxonomy): domain Eukaryota; kingdom Metazoa; phylum Chordata; class Amphibia; order Caudata; family Ambystomatidae; genus Ambystoma; species Ambystoma mexicanum. Next base: position 430,389,414 of record NC_090923.1, read on the forward strand.
CCCACCCCCCGCTCATGCCCCGTGTATCTCTCTCCCTCCCCCCGCCCCCCACTCATGCCCCGTGTGTCTCTCCCCCTCCCGCCCACCCCCGCTCATGCCCCGTGTGTCTCTCTCTCTCCCCTTCCACCCACCCCCCGCTCATGCCCCATGTGTCTCTCCCCCTCCTGCCCACCCCCCACTCATGCCCCGTGTGTCTCTCCCCCTCCCGCCCACCCCCCGCTCATGCCCCGTGTGTCTCTCTCCCCTTCCCCCCACCCCCCGCTCATGCCTCGTGTGTCTCTCTCCCTCCCACCCTCCCCCGCTCCTGCCCCGTGTGTCTCTCGCCTCCCCTCACCCCCTGCTCCTGCCCCGTGTGTCTCTCCCCCTCCCGCCCACACCCCGCTCATGCCCCGTGTGTCTCTCCCCTCCCCCCGTGTCTGTCTCCTGTTCTCCCCACCCCCCGCTCATGCCCCATGTCTGTGTCCTGTTCCCCCCACCCCCCGCTCATGCCCCGTGTCCATCTCCTGTTGCCCCCCACCCCCTGCTAATGCCCCGTGTCTGTCTCCTGTTCCCCCACCCGCTCATGTTCCGTGTCTGTCTCCTGTTCCCCCACCCGCTCATGCCCTGTGTCTCTCTCGTGTTGCCCCGCAACCCCCAGCTCATGCCCCGTGTCTGTCTCCTGTTGCCCCCCACCTCCCGATCATGTCCTGTGTCTGTCTCCTGTTCTCCCCACCCACCGCTCATGCTCCGTGTCTGTCTCCTGTTCCCCCCACCCCCCGCTCATGCCCTGTGTCTGTCTCCTGTTCCCCCACCCCCGCTCATGCCCGTGTCTGTCTCCTGTTGCCCCCCACCCCCGCTCATGATCCGTGTCTGTCTCCTGTTGCACCCCACCCCCCGCTCATGCCCCGTGTCTGTCTCCTGTTGCCCCCCACCCCCTGCTCATGCCCCATGTCTGTCTCTGTTGTTCCCCCACCCCCCGCTCATGCCCCGTGTCTGTCTCCTGTTACCCCCACCCCCCGCTCATGCCCTGTGTCTCTCTCCTGTTGCCCCCCACCCCCCGCTCATGCCCCGTCTCTGTCTCCTGTACCCCCCCCACCCCCTGCTCATGCCCCGTGTCTGTCTCCTGTACCCCCCCACCCCCGCTCATGCCCCGTGTCTGTCTCCTGTTGCCCCCCGCTCATGCCCGTGTCTGTCTCCTGTTGCCCCCCACCCCCTGCTCATGCCCCATGTCTGTCTCTGTTGTTCCCCCACCCCCCGCTCATGCCCCGTGTCTGTCTCCTGTTACCCCCACCCCCCGCTCATGCCCTGTGTCTCTCTCCTGTTGCCCCCCACCCCCCGCTCATGCCCCGTCTCTGTCTCCTGTACCCCCCCACCCCCTGCTCATGCCCCGTGTCTGTCTCCTGTACCCCCCCACCCCCCGCTCATGCCCTGTGTCTCTCTCCTGTTGCCCCCTCCCCCCGCTCATGCCCCGTCTCTGTCTCCTGTACCCCCCACCCCCTGCTCATGCCCCGTGTCTGTCTCCTGTACCCCCCCACCCCCGCTCATGCCCCGTGTCTGTCTCCTGTTGCCCCCCGCTCATGCCCCGTGTCTGTCTCCTGTTGCCACCCGCTCATGCCCCGTGTCTCTCTCCTGTTGCCCCCACCCCCCGCTCATGCCCCGTCTCTGTCTCCTGTACCCCCCCACCCCCCACTCATGCCCCGTGTCTGTCTCCTGTTGCCCCCCACTCATGCCCCGTGTCTGTCTCCTGTTTCCCCCACCTGCTCATGCCACGTGTCTCTCTCCTGTTGCCCCCCCACCACCCGCTCATGCCCTGTGTCTGTCTCCTGTACCCCCCCACCACCCCGCACATGCCCTGTGTCTCTCTCCTGTTGCCGCCCACCCCCTGCTCATGCCCCGTGTCTGTCTCCTGTACTCCCCCACCCCCCGCTCATGCCCCGTGTCTCTCTCCTGTTGCCCTTCCACCCCCGCTCATGCCCCGTGTCTGTCTCCTGTATCCCCCCACCCCCCGCTCATGCCCCGTGTCTGTCTCCTGTAGCCCCCCACCCCCCGCTCATGCCCCGTGTCTGTCTCCTGTACCCCCCCACCCCCGCTCATGCCCCGTGTCTGTCTCCTGTTGCCCCCCCGCTCATGCTCCGTGTCTGTCTCCTGTTCTCCCCACCCCCCGCTCATGCTCCGTGTCTGTCTCCTGTTCCCCCACCCCCCGCTCATGCCCTGTGTCTGTCTCCTGTTCCCCCACCCCCGCTCATGCCCGTGTCTGTCTCCTGTTGCCCCCCACCCCCGCTCATGATCCGTGTCTGTCTCCTGTTGCCCCCCACCCCCCGCTCTTGCCCCGTGTCTGTCTCCTGTTGCCCCCCACCCCCTGCTCATGCCCCATGTCTGTCTCTGTTGTTCCCCCACCCCCCGCTCATGCCCCGTGTCTGTCTCCTGTTACCCCCACCCCCCGCTCATGCCCTGTGTCTCTCTCCTGTTGCCCCCCACCCCCCGCTCATGCCCCGTCTCTGTCTCCTGTACCCCCCACCCCCCGCTCATGCCCCGTGTCTGTCTCCTGTACCCCCCCACCCCCGCTCATGCCCCGTGTCTGTCTCCTGTTGCCCCCCGCTCATGCCCCGTGTCTGTCTTCTGTTTCCCCCACCCGCTCATGCCACGTGTCTCTCTCCTGTCGCCCCCACCCCCCGCTCATGCCCCGTCTCTGTCTCCTGTACCCCCCCACCCCCCGCTCATGCCCCGTGTCTGTCTCCTGTACCCCCCCACCCCCCACTCATGCCCCGTGTCTGTCTCCTGTTGCCCCCCACCCCCCGCTCTTGCCCCGTGTCTGTCTCCTGTTGCCCCCCACCCCCTGCTCATGCCCCATGTCTGTCTCTGTTGTTCCCCCACCCCCCGCTCATGCCCCGTGTCTGTCTCCTGTTACCCCCACCCCCCGCTCATGCCCTGTGTCTCTCTCCTGTTGCCCCCCACCCCCCGCTCATGCCCCGTCTCTGTCTCCTGTACCCCCCACCCCCCGCTCATGCCCCGTGTCTGTCTCCTGTACCCCCCCACCCCCGCTCATGCCCCGTGTCTGTCTCCTGTTACCCCCACCCGCTCATGCCCCGTGTCTGTCTTCTGTTTCCCCCACCCGCTCATGCCACGTGTCTCTCTCCTGTTGCCCCCACCCCCCGCTCATGCCCCGTCTCTGTCTCCTGTACCCCCCCACCCCCCGCTCATGCCCCGTGTCTGTCTCCTGTACCCCCCCCACCCCCCACTCATGCCCCGTGTCTGTCTCCTGTTGCCCCCCACTCATGCCCCGTGTCTGTCTCCTGTTTCCCCCACCCGCTCATGCCACGTGTCTCTCTCCTGTTGCCCCCCCACCACCCGCTCATGCCCTGTGTCTGTCTCCTGTACCCCCCCACCACCCCGCACATGCCCCGTGTCTCTCTCCTGTTGCCGCCCACCCCCTGCTCATGCCCCGTGTCTGTCTCCTGTACTCCCCCACCCCCCGCTCATGCCCCGTGTCTCTCTCCTGTTGCCCCCCACCCCCGCTCATGCCCCATGTCTGTCTCGTGTATCCACCACCCCCCGCTCATGCCCCGTGTCTGTCTCCTGTAGCCCCCCAACCCCCGCTCATGCCCCGTGTCTGTCTCCTGTACCCCCCCACCCCCCGCTCATGCCCCGTGTCTGTCTCCTGTTCTCCCCACCCCCGCTCATGCCCCGTATCTGTCTCCTGTTCCCCCATCCCCCGCTCATGGCCCGTGTCTGTCTCCTGTTCTCCCCACCCCCGCTCATGCCCTGTGTCTGTCTCCTGTTCTCCCCACCCCCCGCTCATGCCCCGTGTCTCTCTCCTGTTGGCCCCACCCCCCGCTCATGCCCCGTGTCTGTCTCCTGTTGCCCCCCACCCCCCGCTCATGCCCCTTGTCTCCCTCGTGTTCCCCCCACCCCCGCTCATGCCCCGTGTTTCCCTCGTGTTACCCCCCACCCCCCGGCTCATGCCCCGTGTCTCCCTTGTGTTCCCCCCACCCCCTGCTCATGCCCCTTGTCTCTCTCCTTTCCCCCCACCCCTGCTCATGTCCTGTGTGTGCCCTGTACCCCCCCGCTCATGCCCCGTGTCTCCCTCATGTTCCTACCCACCCCCCGCTCATACCCCGTGTCTCCCTCATGTTCCTCCTCACCCGCTGCTCATGCCCCGTGTCTCTCTCGTGTTCCCCCCCACCACCGCTCATGCCCCGTGTTTCCTTCCTTTTCCCCCCCACCCCCTGCTCATGCCCCGTTTGTACCCTGTTCCCTCTCACCCCCCGCTCATGCCCATGTGTCTCCCCTGTTCCCCCCACCCCCCGCTCATGCCCTGTTGTGTTCTTTATACACCCCGCCTTCCCTTTCCATCGTGGCCATCTTGGTAAAATCTTTTTGTTTTTTTTACCACCCAGTGTTCCCACTTTGAGGACATAAGATGTTAGTGGTCTTCATCTATTGAAAAGGATGTTATGGTGACGTTGCACTAATAAAAACCTTTAAAATTTAGTTAAAAAAATGTTACAGGGACGTTATGGTTAAGTTGCACTAATAAAAACCTATAAATTCAATGAAAAAACTTTGTTAAAGGGACGTTATGGTTAAGTTGCGCTACTAAAAACCTATGAAATTCAGTGAAAAATCTTTGTTAAAGGGGTATTATGGTTCCAAGTAAAACTGAAAAACCCTTGAAATTGGCCAGTTATGGTAAGCTAAGCAACCATAACTCACGCCACCACCGTGCGCTACTAAGACTAACACCCAGGACATCAAAGATGACATCACAAATGTCATTGATGACATCACTGATAACATCACATGTCTGGCTCACTCTTTTTTCTTTTGCTGACATATCTAGGCCACATGGTTTTCTTCAGTAACAGTCAGAAACTAAACATTTTATTTTATTTGTAGGCGTATCCTTCAAGTAGGTTCTTACAGTAATTCTCTTAGAGTTCAGTCACATCATATGAAAGATATACATACGGGAAGACACACGCTTGAAAGACAGCAATCCTTTTTGTACATAAAGATGATCAATAGACTTATCAGCACTTTCTGATAATTCTGTTGTTTTTTTTATGGCTGTACTTTCCCTGTATATGGTCATATTTGTATACATTGTACTCACACTACTTTCCTTAGGGTCCAATCACATCAAGTGATACATATACCTAGGGTAAATAGCAGCTTTGAAACAGAGCAATCATTTATTTGCATGAAAATAATCAGTTAAATTATGAATTGTTTCTGCTACTACTTGTGCTTTTTTGCTAACTTCACTTTCCCTGTATATACCCATATTGGTATGTGTTCTTGTGTCTTTGTGTTTTGTCTATAGTAATGCAATTATGTAATACATGTGTTTTATTAGCTACTTATTACATATTTCCCAGTACACAAAAATCTATTAAGAAAACAATTATCATTTCATTATTCAACATATTAACATTATGAATATTATACCTTCATCTTGTACACTGCACACAATGTTATGTTTCTGTATGAGTAGCTTAGTATACTAGATAGAACCTCATAATAGAATGCTATTTATATCAATGCATCGTTCAATGCACTAATTAGGGTATGATATTTATTGCAATGATCCTTGACACTTGTTTCGCAACATTATAATAAGAATCCCTTGTACACATATTTCATGAAAAATACATACACATGTGATGTCATCAGTGATGTCATCAATGACATTTGTGATGTCATCTTTGATGTCCTGGGTGTTAGTCTTAGCAGTGCACGGTGGTGGCGCAAGTTATGGTTGCTTAGCTTACCATAACTTGTGAATTTCAAGGGTTTTTTGGTTTTACTTGGAACCATAACGTCCCTTTGACAACGTTTTTTCACTGAATTTCATAGGTTTTTAGTAGCGCAACTTAACCATAACGTCCCTTTAATAAAGTTTTTTCACTGAATTTCATAGGTTTTTAGTAGCTTAACTTAACCATAACGTCCCTTTAACAAAGTTTTTTCATTGAATATATATATATATATATATTTTTTAAAATATATACATTTTTTTATGTGCCACTACATGCCAATGCCTTGCAGAGGGCAACCCAAATGAGAGGCTCGCTGCTAAGCCCCAATCCTTAAGGCTCCGTGGACAGCTTTAAATGAAACTCCGGTGCCGAAATTCGCTGAAATAATATGATCGCGCACGTGCGATGACGTGCGTGTCACGTGATTCGCTATCACTCGCGGGTGCTTTACTCCAAAGCCCTGCGAGTGTCCGATCAAATGCCGGCAGTTTTAGAAAAGCAGTCACGCTACGCTCCCGCATGCCCGATGACGTGCGTGCCACGTGACTCGCTCTTACTCGCGGGTGCTTTATTCTAAAGCCCCGCGAGTGTCTGACCAAACGCCGGTAATTTAACAATGAAATACAAACAACACAGAGGAATCTCCGGTCACCTAGTGCGAGCAAGATGACTCGCAGTCCCGACTCCGGCTCTGTAGATTATCGTGCCTACCAAACGCAAGGCGCTCTCTCACTCATTGAACTAAACACACCCACACAGGGAACACCAACCGCTACACTCTCGAGCCCAACATTCCTTCAACTATGCTACATCATGCCCCAAAGGTAATGCAACCTCCCAACACTACCAACATACGGATGAATGAAACACAAGACTTATCTGCTCAGGATGCAGCAAAGAAAGAGGAAGCAGTATAGGCAGGATATGAGGCATGGACGGTTCTGATCGTGGATTGGTGCAAAGGAAAGGTCAAGACTACAGGGACCTTGAGGAGGACTTATGGGGATTTGTAGTCCCAAGTTGCAGTAGTCTTGTGGTGGACTGTTTTTCTTTCTTTCTATTTTCTATTTTGTTCTGTTAAAAAAAAAAAAGGAAAGTTGTCAAGTTCAGAGTTTTGAAAGTTAAGCTGCTGTGGGAAGTGGCAATAAAAGAGAAAGCATAATGAACGCCTCCGGTCTTGTCAAAAAATAAACATATGAAATCCTGTGCTTTTCAAAATATTTTTTTAACCTTTTTAAGAAAGTAAAAAAATGCATATCTGCATTTCCATAAGCACTGTGTCACTTTTTCATAAAAGAAAGTAAAAGCATAAACAATACATTTGTACACCATTTGTAACTGGCACTCATTGTGTGCCAGTTTAATATATTAACAGTACATGTATACTTCCTAACATAACCCATTCCAGTCTTCAGCTGCTTATGCAGTCCTACGTTTTTCATTACATTCTGTGACTTTTACTCCAACTTTCACAATGGTAAAAATGGAACTACAAGTCCCATAATGCTAACAAAACCTCTATCAGTGCATAAACACCTTCAGAGAAGAATGCATCATGTTGGCAAGTATGCATATTCTTATAACACATTAAACTTATACACACCAACAGCCATTTAAAAGTGTATAACACATATTTTCCATCAACTTTTCTTCTCTTTTACAAAATGTTACAGAGCTTTTGCAAATGCACATACACGTTTCTTAAATTGCATGAAAATGCTTCTAAAAACAACCATTTTTAACTGTTCACCAATTTTATTATGCTTATCCCCACCATTCCTCCTGCCATTACAAATATGACCCTTCATTCCTAACAGTACTTCACCATTGCCACATATCCCCACTAACTTTCTATTACAATTGCAGGAAAGAAGCACATCACTGCAATCAACAACTGAAAAACTAATACCCTTTGCATCCGACAAAGTAAGTACATTAATGTACCAAGTATATTTATGTAACTAAAGCAATACAGTGCCACTATATACATTACCCCAGACTTCTCTTTTCAAACCAACATTTCTTTCACTCTAGCACATTATATCCCACCATTCACACTCCTACTATTCCCATCTACACACCACTATTGCAACTCCCACTCTGATCCTTAAAACATCACAAGCATACCTACTAACAAACCCAATCCTCTATCTACCAGAGTTAACATAGTCACGGTAAAGCAATCCAAAAAAATATGTTACAAAAAATGTTCCACCGTAGAGTTCTTCACAATCTTATTAAAACATCAGAAAAGTCACAATCCTCCCTTATAGACTACACCAGGAGAGTAATCCTGCAAGATCTAATTGACAGCGCTTTTCTACTAAAGACAACAATTTTTATATTGATTTTAAACAGAATGAAACCAATGACTAAATCAATCAATACATTACAACAAGTACTTTTAAACATGTGCATTATAAATATAGAGACCTTTTCAAGAACAATAAAAAAACAATTGCCATAGACAATAGTGTTCAAGGGTATGAAATGGTGGAACAAACCATTATGGCAAAAGAAACCCTTATAGAAAAAAATCTCCAACAAACTTTGAACCAAATACTCCTGTCCCCCAAATAAACTGTCCAGTGTACAAATGGGCATGCAGCTCAATGTGTAACGTACACCAACAATCCTTTAAATGTTTGCAGCAATTCATCAATCACTATATAAAATTAAAAGGAAAAAGAAAAATGAAAACTTTACAAACCATAGACTCCTGGCCAGTGTGCAGCCACACTGGTCTGCAAGGACATTCATTAGCTTGCACACCATTCTACTATACGGAATTGCGTGCATCGACTATACTATGCAAAAAGTCCTGTTCTAGAACTGCAAAATTTAAATAACATTCTCCTGCATGCAACAGCCAAAGAACTCTGTCAACAAATAGAACACATCCACCGTAAATACTTTGGAACTGAAGGTGACTTAGAGAATTCTGTACCTTCAGAAAACATTACTGAAAACTAATGAACACCAACATCCTAATAAAAACATTAAAAAAAAGAAATAGCTAAGTTTCAATACACATCTGTTTAAATACCAGACCAAAAATGTGTCTCTTGCCGCAGAATGTTTTATAAAAAGGGCACAAAAATAGTAGATCTAGCTTACAAAATAGAAGACAATGAAGAATCCCAATGGTTCCAATTACCTTTATATCTAACAGCAGAAAGTGAAATACAACATAACTAACCCCTGAAGTGTGTGCACATACTGCATCACAAAGCTTGACAATAACCAAATGCCATCACGTGCTATCACTAATAACTTAGAAATATTCCAACTTCCAAAAACTCTCCAACAGCTTAACTTGTATGAGAGCATTATAATACAAACAGTGCACCCATTTCAAGCTATAGTACACCTTCAACCACAATCACCCAAATTACCTCCATCCAAGCATCTAAAGGACATCCATGGCAAAGTAGTATATTTACCATTGGATATAAAAGAAAATGTTCATACTCTATGACTACAACAGCCAATAGATCAATCTTTGATTGTACTAGTTAATGGTGTGCCAACAAAAGACATAAAATGTGACAGCAACTAGTCGACCTAAACATAGTTAGACAAGCACTACAATAACTGAAAGAAAACAATAAATACTACATAGATATAAACACAGAGGAAAACTTTTTTAAAAAACACCCACAATATCCAGAAACTAGTCAATTTCAATGTGTAGATCCTGTTACAGCAGCCAACATTTTAGACCAGTATACCATTCACCAACGGCACTCCAAAGACACAATTGATTATTCATTAAAATCATATCAAATGCATAAAGCAAAAGGATCCCTAATGAGCATATGGGAAAAAAGTGTAGAAGCACGTTCTTTTCCTCTACTCTTTCCTACAGGAAAAGGAGGAAGACATGGTGAAAGGTCCACACAATTAGTGCATCAGAATATCGCTCTTTACGAATGTACTCTGAAGACATCAGATTCAGGCAAAATGTTGAATACATTTTCCACCTCCTCTTCGGAAGTGAACTAGCAACTCTATGTTATGGAGTTGCACACACATTAAAAACAGGCTCTAACTTTTTTTTAAAAAAATCTGATACCCAACTGCTTCAATAAAGAAAAGACAAAGATGAGGTTTTGCAGTCAATTATCATAAATCTCTTGGCAAAAAAAGTGGTAAAATGTCCAACGGTTCCAACGGTACTAGTTCCAACATCACACTGATGTACGTTCTACACTAAGGAACCTAGGGCCACCCACATGGTTTGTTACTTTAAGTTGTGCAGAGTACGCATGGGATGACTTGCACAACTTCTTATGCACTGCAAACCAAAATAAAGATGAAATAGACAGAAAAACACTAGGAGAACTCTGTTCCCTTGACACTGTAAATGTATCAAAGGAATTTCACAATGTGTTCGGGGCACATGACACTATTGGAGTGTGTTTTCAAAAAATATGCTGGGCTATTAAAACAGCCTATATAGGGTAGTTTTTAAGACTAAAGGTTACATTGTTATTGTTACTTAGTTTTAAGATATATGTAAATGTTTTTCATGCTTTGTGATTAATTTTTATATATATGTGTATTTTTTTAGATGTGCGTGATACCCACATCGAATCACTTATAAGGCTGTATTTGAAGAAATGTCTTGTCCTGATGATGGCCACTACAACTAGATTCTGTATGGACACTTGAGAAAATGTCCCATATGACGATTGGCCGAAACATGTCGACACTTTATATCTCAGCAAATGCTAAATTTTGCCATTTTGCAACATTTTTGTATTAGAAAATGAAGGTGTATCAAGTCATTTCACCTGTTTTTGTTTCTCTCTAAGGCTCTCTGCCCCCCGAAGCCTTGCCTTATATGTTTTGTTTTTCACACCACTTGTATCTGTTTTATATTTGTACACATGTCGTATTTTGTAGCTTTTTAATGTTCTGAATTTTGAATTAAAATTATTCTCAGGTATGCCTCCTCTCTCTACCCTCGGTCTTTTGTCTGGCTGACACGAATGACTACTGTTAGATAATTATATGTATGTGTGACTAGGATTATATCCAACCTTGCTCTGATATAGAGTAGTGAGGGGTAAGCAACTCCTCAGTACCAGGTCCCTGGTACTGTCTCCTTTGATCCTTGTGATTCAACCCTTTTGCGAGTTTGCTCCCCCGAAAACAAAAAATATTGGGTTTTGGCCTGATTTGTTAATACACCTTTTGGACAGCCCTTTGGCTGAAAGGCCTCATTGATAGCCGACATTGGTTTATTTTTGAGACAGACACACATGGTACACAGTGTCTAAAACTAAGATGGAGAGTGTCAATATTTTGACATTCTCGGAAGAATATTACCAAAGATTGATAACTTTACCTACGGTAGTGGCTATGGATACAACTAATGCCCCGCCAGTCGCCAAAACTGACGATCTGGATCTATTGCTACAAAAAAAGAAAAAACTGATCCGCACGGAATCTCATGGACAGATGATGCTAGCCTATCTAAAAGCAGGCATCATTCCTGAAGGTCTACAAGTTAAAAATATCCCAAGGGTTTTTTTAGATAACACCAAATTTAAAGGACAATTTAGTGCTGTTGGGAATAAATGCTCACGTGACTATTTGATTCTGATTATCGATACCTCGGCAGAAGAGTCCACCAAACAAAAATTGGAAATTGAAACTCTTGAAAACAAGATGAAAGGCGATAACCTTATAAGAGACATTAAAGAACAAACTTACAAAAATTGAAGAAGAAATAGTAAAATTCAAAAAGTTCACTTTAGATAAAAAAATTTGGAAATACAAAAAAGATATGGAAAATTATAAGGAAACTAACACGTATCCATATTTGGTGCCCTCCTTTTATGAGGATCAAAACAAACAGGCACAAAGCAGAAAAAGAACCACAGGTCCCCCTAGGAACAAATATGTGAGTTTCTCTAATACTTCCAATACCACATCAAGCAGTGACTCCGATAATCTCACTACCTCAAATGGGCCCGACCCGAACAACCAACCTTTTTTTCAAGGGCGAGGGAGGAGACCACGTCAGTGGCAACAGGGGCCACCACGGATGCAAACCCGCAACTGGAGGGGTCCCCCTCAGAATTGGTGATTCCGATTTTCAATTTATCAAACCACATTCTTACTGAGGCAGAAACATCGGTCCTGAAAAATGGACTGAGTTTCGTCCCCACTACTAGAGCCAAAGATTTTGACACTCAGGTTGAACTACACACATTCTTTCGCCTGATTCGTTTAAAATATTTCTTTAAAGATGGTTTATCCTCTACTAAAATACCCAGTACAACCGGCCTTAAAGTGCCTTCACACTTCACTCCCTCCAATGCTATGGTTAGCCCGGCCATTTTAGCATTTGAAAATAAGATTTTAGAAAAAACAAAACATCTCCTAAAAGACAAAAACCACCATAGAGACAATTTGAGCCACAGTGAACGGCTGGCCCTTGATGTTCTACAAAAGAACACGACTTTCCTAATAAAACCCGCCGATAAGGGCGGAGGAATTGTTCTTTGGGATACCACACTTTATTCCACAGAAGTGATGCTCCAACTGAACAATCCTGATTTTTATCGTAGACTGAATCATGATCCTACAGCTTCCATCGGTGCAGAAATCAAGAGCCTGATGGACCATGCTCTGCAAGAGGAATGGATAGATCAGGATGAACATCAGTTTCTCATAAAAACATCACCTGTCACCCCTGCATTTTACCTCCTCCCCAAGGTCCATAAAAATGCATTGGTTCCACCTGGGAGACCTATTGTATCAGCCATCAATTCTATCCTAGAGCCACTTTCTATCTATGCAGACTGGTTCCTTAGACCCTTTGTGCTACACATGAACTCCTATGTAAAAGATACCACCAGTATGATTAATTTAGTCTCCGAGATCCATCTCAATACCAATGATCTCCTGGTTACCTTAGACGTGACGTCGCTCTATACAAGCATTCCACAAGGAGAATGTCTTACAATAATGGAGCTCTTTTTAAATCAACGTACTGATACATTGCTAAAAGTACCCACACCATTTATTATGGAATGCATTAGAATCGCTTTGACAGAAAATTTCTTCTTGTACGAAGGGACCTTCTATAAACAAATCCATGGTACAAGTATGGGGGCAACCTTTGCGCCAGATTTGGCTAACTTATTTATGGATCATTTTGAAACCACTTCCATCTACCATTCGTCTAATCCTTTCAAAAAAGATATCTTGAAATGGTGCCGTTATATAGACGATGTATTTATGATCTGGCAGGGGGATCTTCCCCGCTTGCATTGTTTTCTAGAATGGCTCAATAACCATAACCCACACATCTAATTCACTATGATGTTTCACGCCACCACTTTTTCCTTTCTGGATCTTCTCTTTTTTAAAACGGAAGATGGGACTCTTAATACGAGCCTTTTCCGTAAACCCACAGATAAGAATACTCTCCTCAGGTATAACAGCTTTCATCCTCGAAGTTTACGTGAGAACCTACCTATTGGGCAATTTCTGAGACTCAGAAGAAACTGTACTGATCTAGAAGATTTTGCCCGAGAAGGCAGAGACTTGAAACAGCGCCTGTCTGCTAGGGGGTATCCTAATAAATGCATTAACCGAGCATATAAAAGAGCTAAATATGCTAATAGAGCTAGATGCCTTCAACATGAACCCTCGACAAAAGAGGACAGGATTACGTGCGTCAGCACTTTAAGCCCCATTAGCAATACTTTGCGCAAAGTGATTAAACAACAATGGCATATCCTGACTACGGATGAGTTTAGTCCCCCACAACCGAGGTTTGCTTTCAAGCGCCAAAAAAACGTTAAAGATTTTTTGGTCCATACGTACCCTGCCACCCGCCCCCTTTCAGCACAATCCACTTTGTGGAATCTTCCTCCTGTAGTGGGCCATTTTAAATGTGGCTACTGCTCAGTTTGTGACCTAACAGACAATTGTAAGTCCATTGACCTAAACGGCAAAGTTTGGAATTTGAGATCTTTCTCCAACTGTGCTTCAGATTGGCTGATATACGGAATTAAATGTCCGTGCAACCTATTGTATATAGGAAAAACTAGCCGCACTGTTCGACTTAGAATCTGCGAACATAGGTCATGCCTAAAGAACAAAACCGAGAATAAACCCATGGTCTCCCATTACACCATAGCTAAGCACCATTACACGGACTTCAAATGGTTTGTAATTCAAAAAATATCCCCCTCACCAAGAGGAGGAAATAGAGATTTGTCTCTCAGCCGGGCTGAACAAAGGTTGATATACACGCTAAATACGGTAAATCAGGGGCTCAACTCCTCGGTGGAATGGAATAACCTGATTACGTGACGTGATAAATAATCTGCAGACACTTCACCATCGGACACTCTACGACCCCGGTGCGTTTTTTCTGACCCTTGGTGATTTGATTACCTTGTGAGGGGTTGACGCTAATACGCTCAGACCTCTCCTCGGGACTCATTTTTTCATCAGCTCCCTTCAAACACGTGTATACACCACGTGTTTCGAGTTATATTTTTCCTGTTGGGACACTCCATCGTCCCAGGGCTTTCTTTTTAATTTTCTTTTTAATTTACTTTTGAATTTACTTTGTGTGTATATATCTCCGTGGAACATCTCTACACTTGGACAATTGCAGTCCAGGTTGTCTTCCCCCGTATCAGATGGGGACACACACTGTACCTTTAAAGAAAAAAAGGTTCTACCCAATATCACGTGATTGATACACGTATTTAAAAGCCTCCTCCCACAACACCGCTCTGACCACTTGGTACACAGCGGTGAGGACAAGAGGACCCGTAGGCCCTTGCAGGATATTAAGGTAAGCGTCGGTCCTTTACCGTGTTTAAAGTTAAGTGCTCGATTCCTACCGAGCTGCTAAGCTGATTAGTTCTCTTTCTACATCTTGCAGATTTTCTGCGAACTAACCGTTTAACTGTCTCGGACTTGCGTGGCATAAATTCCACTTGGCTGCATAACGTTGACACAACCGTGCCCGTAGCCCATTAAAAAACCGCTGGCGACTGTGTTCTGGAATATCAAAGGTGTGCACTGCGATACATTTCTTCTTGTACAAGGGCCAGACTCCTCTTTTTTCTCCCCTTTTTGAAATAATAACTCTGATGCTTTGTTAGGATAGATGATTAGTCTTTTGACCTGTGATACATTTGTTTTTTCACTGTTTTTTCATTTTTTGACACCATTTAAATGATAAATATCGAAGTAATTACGTTAAAATATCCTATAATTAGTTGTTCTCAGGCTAGGTTAGAAAGAAAATATGTCAACCTATGTAAACCTGTGGTTTAGTGACTGCCAACAGCACATATTGCCTTAAACTATATTAAAAACAGTTTTGGGCCTAAAATGAGATAAAATGAAATTAACACTGGGAATAAATGTTCTCGTTCATGTAGAGTGTACTTTGAATCCTCTGGACGACCATTGTAGCAAGTAGATCGTGCTATACTTTCGTCTGTACAAGAGCCATGGATGGTTTTTTCACTGATCACACTCTATTCAGTAGCTACTGGTAAGAGTTGGATCCAATTTTTCTATGTCACACAAATTTATGCTCCCACTGGAAAACTCCTGGGATATGTTGCACCGCATGTATTTGAATGTGTTCGGGGCACATGACACTATTGGAGTGTGTTTTCAAAAAATATGCTGGGCTATTAAAACAGCCTATATAGGGTAGTTTTTAAGACTAAAGGTTACATTGTTATTGTTACTTAGTTTTAAGATATATGTAAATGTTTTTCATGCTTTGTGATTAATTTTTATATATATGTGTATTTTTTTAGATGTGCGTGATACCCACATCGAATCACTTATAAGGCTGTATTTGAAGAAATGTCTTGTCCTGATGATGGCCACTACAACTAGATTCTGTATGGACACTTGAGAAAATGTCCCATATGACGATTGGCCGAAACATGTCGACACTTTATATCTCAGCAAATGCTAAATTTTGCCATTTTGCAACATTTTTGTATTAGAAAATGAAGGTGTATCAAGTCATTTCACCTGTTTTTGTTTCTCTCTAAGGCTCTCTGCCCCCCGAAGCCTTGCCTTATATGTTTTGTTTTTCACACCACTTGTATCTGTTTTATATTTGTACACATGTCGTATTTTGTAGCTTTTTAATGTTCTGAATTTTGAATTAAAATTATTCTCAGGTATGCCTCCTCTCTCTACCCTCGGTCTTTTGTCTGGCTGACACGAATGACTACTGTTAGATAATTATATGTATGTGTGACTAGGATTATATCCAACCTTGCTCTGTTATAGAGTAGTGAGGGGTAAGCAACTCCTCAGTACCAGGTCCCTGGTACTGTCTCCTTTGATCCTTCATAGCCAAGCTACATGTTATCTGCAATAAACCGATCCCTCCGCTCACAGAAGTGAAACACTTCTTTTGGAGAAAAGAATATCAATCTAGAGGAGCACCACACATCCACATGCTTTTATTGATAAAAGATACCCCAAAATGTGGCCATGATGTGACACCACTGTTTTACAGTTTATTGAAAAATACATTACCTGCAACTTCCCTTCAGAAACCACATATAGTGACCTACATACACAGAATTGATTGCAATTCAGACAATCGTTCCACCATACAAATAAACTCATATAGCCAATATGTCATATTAATGCTTCTAAGGCACAGTGCAAATGGTACCAAAAATATGGGTAAGCTTACAGGCTTTGCACATGGGCAAGTATCTCTTGGAAAGAAAACCTTTACAACAGTATGTATAATATACCACGCTGGTGCCCCAACTACTTTAGGGCACTACACTGCAAATGTGAAGAAAAAAGTTGTTGGCTTGAATGTAACAATAGCTCCCTAAAATATAGGTTACCAGCAAATTAAACAAAAGCCTACGTAATATTCCTTCAACCTAAATTTAGTCATTAACCTATAGCACAATTAACAGTTAGAATACACCATCAGGTATCTAACTACATCCAAAATACTGCAAGAACACTTTTGAAAGTCAAAATAGTTAGAATACGCCAACAGGTATCTACTTCAAAAACACCCTTCATTGCAAAGCACTTTAAATACGCCATCCCAATTCGTATATGACAATACGTTTTCTAACATCTATTGTAGTTAGAACACGCCAACAGGTATCTAACTATTTCAAGCATTCCCTTAATTACAACATACTTCAAACAAACGTATGATCACCCTTACACTCACGTAACTGGAATCGATTTTTTATTCAGTACAGATTTATTTTTACCAATGACCCAATGATTATGTAATGTCAAAATAACAGTGGTGTGTTATACACTAATGGTGCACCAAACATAGTACTTAAAATGTACTGTTTATGAGGGTCTAAAAAAGAAAATGTATATTGAAAACTGTATGCTACTACAGCTTTTGAACTATCATGCTTAACTAAGTGTACTGTTTTTTTTCCACAGAAAAGAAACCAGAGATTGCAGCTTCATGACGCTACAAATCTAAGTAGCCACAGCAATCTTAATCAACTACATATTCTCTGAGCACTATTCTCAGTTATACTACAATCATAAGTACTGTAAACAATTCAATTACATAATTCCTCCATATTACAAACAATATGTACTCACACTACATTACGTACAATTACTTTACACATATTCCTATTATGGTGATTCTGGCCATACTCCTATTACAGAAGCTGCGACTGTCCGTGGGTCCAACATGGCGAGCGTTTCCAAAATTCTGACGCACCTCTTTCTTTTCACCATCCAATCAGCGGGCGCATCTGATGTCTGCGGACCTCACGTCGTCCCCTGGGCCAATCAGAGGCCCGTTCGCAGACTGAACAAGGAAGTGAGTCCGTGGACTGAACCCAGATATCACTCATTTCTTTTACCTACTTTTTGGTGAAAATCCATCCAGTGGTTTGGGCTGTAGATGTGAGCAACATATATAAATAAATAATATATAAATGAACCAACATTACTAATATTTAGTACACCCACATATACATCTTTATTCAATTCAACATTTACAAATCTAAAAATACATTTTTCATTTGGCACATACCAGTATACCAAACACAAAGCATATCTGTACACCTCATATTATCAGTTTACAACAACAGTTGATACACACTGAGACACAGCAACCATACCATACAACATAATCTGTAACAAAATAGTAAGTAAACTTTATTTATGTTTGTATTATAACCATTCATTATACACACATTACTCATAAGCAATTATCACTTGAGAGGCTAGAGGAGTACTTTCCTAACGATTAAATGAGTGATGACAAAATCTATAATGGTAAACAATATATGCTTTAAAGCAAGCAAATAATGTAACTTATAGAGAGCTTATTTAAATATTAATTTCTTATTTTTTTGTACTACACAATGTAGAAGAAGAAACCACACCCAAAGCAAATCATGAAGAAGCGCAATAACCAGAAACACAATCCCAATTACCAAATGTAAAAAAATGAAACCCTCTTCAACCGCTCCTGTCACCACTCGGGACACCGCAATGGGGCAGAGGATTCCTCCTGCAATCTCACCAGCCACACAGGATGTGTTCAACAGTACTTTGTATGTACTGTGACATAATCATCTGCAGGGGGAGGGAATCCAAAGCGCGTTTGAGGCAGCAATGAAGGCATATGAGAATGATTATTTATTGCTTTCACATGTCCCACTCATATTATACTCCTTTGCCTGCAATCATATAGTCAGCGGACAGGCAACTTCTTGGAGAATTAAAGTGGAGATTTTAATTTATTCTCAATTTACTTTTTTTCTTTCTACACTGTACGTGTCTTATTAAAATACAAGTAAAATTAGGCATCACTAAAATGCATCAGCTTTCCTTACACATATACATACAGTGTTTTAAACCCAGTACGACCACATTCCATACAGTGGCACAATATTACCCGTCATTACAACAAGTGGCACTTAAAACAGTTGCCACAAAATTTTGCAGATGCATATTCCTTACTACAAAAACACAGGGACATAGTAGAATTGTCAATATATCTATGCCATTCTTCCCTTTCAATACATTCATACTAAAAATAGGCAATCCTAAAAGCAACACTTTTACATACATATAAAGGACTAGTGTTTTCCAACCACTGCTGTATTTATTTGTATTTATTTTCTCATTTGTAAAGCACACAAAAAGCCAGGGGGCATCGCTGCGCTATTGCCATGGTCAGATACATACATTCAAGACGTAATGCAATATACAGGGGACATAGTAAGGAAGGTTATGTGCACTCAAGAGGTGGGTTTGGCCTATTCGAATAGCCAGGTTTTGAGGGCTTTGCGGAATATCCAGTATGACGGTTCAGCTCTCAGGGTGGGGGGCAGGGAGTTCAATTGGTTGGCTGCAATGTGGTAGAAGCTAGCTCCACCAGCTTTGGCACACCTGAGTTTCGGGTGTATGAGCCGATGAGCATAGGGAGTTCTTGTCGGTCTGGAGTGAAAGGCTCTTACAATTTTCTGTGAAAGGAAGGGGGTGCTGAGTTGCAGAGGCACTTGTGGGTTTTGACTAGTGTTTTATAGCACATGCTCTATAATGGGCAGCCAGTGGGCAGCTCTTTTGACTGCAGTGATTTGTTCCCTTTTAGGGATGTTTAGTGCAGCTCGTAAAGCATTATTTTGAATGACTTGGAGCAACTGGATGTTTTTTTGTGGGCATGCCATCGAAATGGGAGTTTTAGTAGTCTAACCCTGAGCTTATGAATGCTCTGGCGATGGTAAGGCAGCTGTCTCTGGAGAGGAAGGGTTTTGCGGCATTCAGTAGGTTGGTCGCGAGGCTGCCGAGGATGCAATGGCATTGACTTGACATGTCAGTGAGAGGGTGCAATCCAGGTAAACCCCTAGGGTTTTGATGGAGGTCGAGACCAGGATCCGGACGGTCAATGTTGAATGCTGAATATTGGTGATAGTGCTTTTTCAGTACCTCCGGGGCTCCAACCAGCAGGATTTCTGTCTTATCCCCGTTTAGACAAAGGTGGTTGGCCGCCATCCAGGTCTGGATGGTGGAACATGCTGCATTCAGCGTCATGGAGTCATCTACATAGATGCCTGTGAGGGAAGGAGAACTTGCGTGTCATCGGCATAGTTAGTGTAGGCTATGCTGATGGAGTCTAGGATGTCAAAGAGGGGTCTGGTGGATATGTTGTATAGGATAGGGGAGAGACAAAAACCTTGCGGAAACTTGCAAGGGATAGGGGTTGCGGCAGCACTTGCATGCTCAGAAAACACTCATAACTCTCACCTCTAGAAAGGAGGTGATCAATTTTGAGGCTTCCTGTATGGAGTAGGGGCAGAGGTAGTGAGATGGTGACACAGGATTTGATGATCAACTAGGTTGAAGGCTGCTGACAGGTCCAGAAGGAGGAGCAGTGCTGGTTTGCTGCAGTCTCTATTCTTGGCCATTTATTTTTTCAAGTCCAGCAGTGCAGATTCAGTACTGTGGCCCCGGTGGAATCCAGATTGGCTAAGCCTAGTGTATGGTTTGTTTCAAGGAATTGTTAAACATGCAGATAGGCTGCTCTTTCTAGAATGTTCAGTAGGAAAGGAACTGTCGTTATGAGCCTATGGTTGTTTGGGACTCTGGGGTCCAGCAATTTATTTATAGTTACCTTGGGCATTTGCAAGTTTGTGGTGGTGATTGAGGCCACGTTGTGGAGGGGTGCTTTGAGGCTGTTTTGATTGGAAATTATTTTTTTGTTTCGCAAATCTAAGTTGTTGAGCATAGCAGTTTGGATGTTGGCACACCAAGATGCATCTTTCATGAGGGATTGGGGAGGGGGTGCTGGGGTCTCAAGTTCCCTGAAGATAAAGAAGATCTCCCTTGAGTCTGACTTCGCATTGGTGATTCACAGATTAAAGGAGGAGGATTTGGCTGAGATGATTGCATGTTGGTAGGTTTTGGAAATCTTGGTGAACTCCTATCTTGAGGATTCAGATGTTTTTTTTTTTGCCAAGTTGCAAGGGCCAGCAGTTTTTTGTTGCGTAGTTCACGTAGGGCTGGGGTATACCAGGAGTTAGCATGTCAGATAGTTTTGGGTTTGTGGGATCTCAGGGGGGCAATGGTGTTGACTGCCTTAACTAGAGTTGAGGCATATATGTCTGCAAGAAGATTGCGGTCTTTGGAGAGCAGTGGTTTGAGGTTGGGGATGTCCAGGAGCGGCAGTACACACTCTTTGGTCAACTTGCGAGAGCCCCACGTTAGTGCAGGAGGCAATGGTGTAGTCAGGGGCTTGAGTTTCATATGGTGTTTGATGGAGAAGAGGATTTCATGATGCTCCAACCAGGGGCAAGGGGTGTTAGAGATGATTTGGGTTAAGCAGTTGAGGTCAGCAATCCAATCTCGCATGCAGCCTTTGGAGTGGGTGGGGTTGTAGATGAAGAGGTCTATGCTTATTGTCTCAAGGGCTTTGGAAAGTGATAGGGCCTGAGTGTCCTCTGGATCATTGAAGCCCAAGTTCAGGTGCACCATGAGGATAGTTTTTTAAAAACTCTTTTTATTGGTATTTGCCAACACAATCGGCTTCTGCATGCCAACATTAACTGTTCCCCATAACAACCCCAAACATCTACAGTCAGTTACAGTACATCCAACCAGATATCACATTTTAGGTTACAGCTTCTTGGATGTTGAATGCACTGTGTTCACAGCATAGCAGTTCTGAATCACTTAATATGTTTCTCAACTGTCATTCCACCATCCCTAGGGTCATCCACCCTCCTGTACTCTGGCGGAAATGTGCCATACTTTGCTCTTGACTCTTTAGTTCCCTGGAGGCTGTGGCGACCCATTGTCCACCCACTGAGTTTGTGATAACAGGTAGTATAAATACAGTCCCCATATGTCTCTGATACAGACTGAGTGATCGATAAACCACTGTGTCCCATCTCCATATCATTGCAGTACAGGATATCAGCCCGCCAGTGCTCTACTTTCGGGCATTGCGTTCCACCTCACACATTCGCCACCCATCTCTTAGCCAGGAGCAGAAGTTACCCAACAGTCTCCTAATGCCTCTGGGGGTCAACTTAGTATACCCTAACAGTGCGATCAATGGGTTTGGTTTCATTTTCTCACCCACTATCTCACTAAGTGTTTCAAACACGTGCCCCCAGAAGGGCAAGACTGGAGGGCATCCCCAAGCAACATGCTCAAAGTCAGATACCACATTATGACATCTGACACACCCACTTGAAGCATCTGGGAAATAGCTATGAAGTTGAGGTGGTGTGGTAAAATTGATGCAGGAATTTAAAGTGGATTAGATTAAGTCTAGCATTAAGAGCCACTTTCCTCATCCCTTCACAGCAATATCTTCATACCTCACCTCTTCCCATGCCCCAAATAGAGCTCCCACTTCGTTTCCTCCTTGGGTTGGGGCACATAGTTTACATGGCTGAGACCACTCTATTGTCATGCCCCTCCTGGAAAACCTTATCGAGTATAGGGGCCATGACAGTTGTTCGGGGAACGTCGGGAACAACTGCTGTATGGAATTTCTCAACCTGTAATACAGAAACACATCCAAGGCTGTGAGTTCCCTGCTTGGCCCTCAGCTCCTCCAATGTTATAAACCACCCACCAGGGAATAGGTCACAAAAGCAAGTCGCCTTCAGGCCTTTCATAAGGGTGACATAGCTTAACTCGCTGGTAAAAGGGATCCTAGGTGTGTATATAACCTGCAACCCTGGGGAGTAAAGGACCTCCCCTCTAGATTTATGTTCAATATGGGTCCATGCCCTGCATGCCAGTTCTACCAAGTTACCTATGTGGGATACCCTGTCTGGTGCAGTAAAGATAATTAATTGCAGGAGAAACGGTGCTGTGATCGCTCATTCCACCTCCACATGCCTCCTATCCCCTTGATGACCAAACCAGTAGAGAAGAAACCCTGCCAAACTCAGGTAGTGACAGGCCCCCCTCATGTATCGGTGCCACCAACTTGCCTGTTTCCAGCCCAGATAATCCTCAGTGTCATGGACCTCAGATCTAGAAAGTCTCTCCAGGTACTGTGAGCGGAACATTGAGAAAAATGTATAAGAACCTAGGTAATACCATTGTAATCAGGGAGATTGTACCATAGAGGTTAAGGGGCAGATTCCCCCACCTGTCCATTGCAACTCTAGCCTGTTCTAGCACCCTCTGGTAGTTATTCGTATATAAGATGGCTGTGTCCCAGGCAATATTGACCCCTAGGTATCGGGTCTGAATAGTGTGCCACTGAAACCCCCATCGATCTAGATACTGCTCCATGGGGTTTGTTAGAGGAAACAGAACCATCTTTGCAGCATTAACTTTGAACCCTGAAAAGTCTCCAAACCATAAAGCATTGCACATAATTGGGTCTAGGTTATGTCAGGGGTCATTGACGAAAAGCACTGTGTCATCCGCATAGAGAGAAATCACCACCTTGTGCTTGTATAATTGAACCCCTCTATGCAGGCGACTCTCCTTTATTCTCTCTGCGAGTAGCTCTATTGTCAGCATGAGTAATAATGGCAACAGGGTGCACCCCTGCCGGGTGCCTCCCCCCAGCTGTGTATTTGGTGTGAGCTGACCATTCAACCATATCCTGGCGACAGGCAGTGCATAAAGCAGCAACACCATAGATATACATTGCTCCCCATCCCCATCCTGCACATCACTGTAAATACAAAGGGCCATTCCACTCAATCAAATGCTTTACTGGCATCTAACAAGGCTGCCACAATTTGATCCTCTTGTTGCACCACAGAGATCAACTCCAACATCCTCCATAATCAATAGCAGGTGGCACACCCCGGGATGAACCCAGACTGATCCTCCTTTTGGCCGGATTTTATTTCCTAAATTAATGAGAGAAATTGGTCGGTAGGAAGAGCAGTCGTTGGGGGGCTTATCTGGTTTCGCAGGATTTCATGGAACATCTGCAGCAAATCGGGAGCATCTTTTGCAACTCTTGTAAACCCATCAGGCCTGGGAGATTTCCAAGACTGGAGAGACCTAATAGCTCCAAGCACCTCCCCCAAGGACACCGGATGGCCCAACCACTCCCTTTCCTTGTCTGTGCACCAATGTAAAGTTACTTGGTCTAAATAACTATTCACCTTGTGCTGGGAGAATTTTATGTGGGAAGAGTATAGCTGACTATGGAACCGACAGAATTCTTGAACTATCTCAGGGTCTGCAAACCTCTCCACTCCTTGTGTGCCTGTTACTGACAAGGCCCGATCACTGTGACTGTCCAACCTAGCCGCCCTCAGCAGCACCCTACCCCGCTTCTGTCCCTCCCCATTTTGCTGTTTCACTGTTTCCCACCAAATAAGTTTAAACTCTCTATGTACGAGTTCATTGAACAACTGCAGGTGTTTCATAATCTCTGCTTGTTCTAGGGGTGTTGGTGTGGTTGCAGCCGACTACAATGCGCATCTATGGGCCTCCGTATTAGCTCGTTCCTTCCTAATTTGTCTTAGCATCCACAATTCTCTCGATATGCATTCCCCTCTTATTACGCATTTAAAGCTCTCCCAAAGAAACCCAGACAATCCCACCAATCCTTCATTGATGTCAAAAAATGTGTCTATCGCTCCTGTCAGGCTATCTCGAAATATTGCCTCCATCAGGAGCTCACTTTTAAAAACTCAGGGCATCCTCCCTCTCCTTCGGCTCGCCAACTCTTCTGTCAGTTGTACCAGGGCATGATCTGATAATGTGTGCGCCAAGATGGCTACCTCTGTGACTACCTCCATCAGCGCATTGGAAACCAGGAAAAAATCCAGCCACAATGTCCAGTTATGGATGGAGGAAGGATATGTGTATTGCAGTGCCTTTTGATTCCTAATCCTCCAAACGTTGCTGACCTCCCAAGTTAGACACATGCCCTGTGATTTGCCTATTCCCTTGGATGCTAGTTGGTGGGAGACCCCTGTGCCATCCGGACCATGACCGCATTGAAGTCCCACGCCAAAATGACTTCCTCAGGTGTATGCATTCCCAAGTGAAGGTCAATCCACTGAAGCGTCTCCACAGTGTCCTGATATAGGCCATAGTAGTTGACCAAAGGGTACAGCCAACCTTGTATAGTACCCAAACATGGTATTACCCAATCTGATCCTTTCAAATTGATTGTATAGTACATCAGTCCGAATCGGCCAGTATCATTCCATCGATTCGAAATAATCAAATTGCGTAATCACTTCCACACATGGGGAGCGGGGGTTGCAGGGGTGTCCCCAGCTCCCCATGTTTGGTAGCGATGGCCTTTGGGGATAGGGGGGATATCCCCCACTGGAGTTTTGGAGGCAGGGGATGGGTAAAGAGGACCATGTGGCATCAGATGAGACCCGCATAGGAGGGATGCTGCAGGGTCAGAAGAAAAGCGGACTTAAAAAGGTAAGTAGGGGCAGGTGAGGGATGTATTGGGGCTGTAGGGGGTTCAAAGATTGCCAGATTTGGCCGTGGCAAAATTGTCTTCATTGAAAAATTGATCAGAGTCAATTTGGCTGCGAAGAGTTATGCCACGGCCAAATCATATACATCCCTGTACACCACTAGGCCCCTTCCATCTCGATCCTTAATTGTGATAACCATCTGAAACCCAACAGAACTGTGAATGAGACTAAACACACTTCTTGCGTATAAGGAATAAGAGGAGAAGTAGTGGTTGCATTCCCAGTTTTTCCCAAATTTAGACTCTGGTGTTAAATGCGTCACAACTAAGGAAGAAATTCCCACCAGATGTCACTGCATGTATAGTAGAACATTAAGACACTTAGACGGACAGTTTAGCCCCCTCACATTCCATGTGATACTCCTAAGTGATCCAGTCGTTACATGCCATGGTAACATTCCCATTCTGGATTTATTCATCTGCTCAATGCAGTCCCATGTAACACTTCGTAGCTCATCACAGTTGCGTGACACTCGACTCCTCTGTATCTCAGTCTTATTCCCCCTCATCCTTTACATTCCCTCCCCGTTACTCTCACCAACAACCCCAATCTTTCAGTATTCCGAACCATCACCCACTCCCGTGCTGACAAACTTGAGCGTCTGCATGAGCGGATGCTTGGTGCCCAGCCATCCATCGCACACCTGCTACATTAACACTCATGCCCCGGCTGCCATTAGTTCTCACATCCCCTATATCAGCCAGTGGCAATAGGTAGGGATATGCTATAGTAGGTGCAGTGTCACCCATTGTTTCCCTGGGTGTCTGGGGCTTCATGGCAACTGTTTGAGGAAAGTGTTGGTCTCATCCGGAGTATGAAAAAAAAAGTACTCCGTCCTCGTGTTCTATTCGTAGCTTGGCTGGGAAAATCATGGCATAGCTAATGCCTCTCTCCCACAGTCATCTCTTCACCTCCATGTATGTTCTCCGGGATGCTTGCACCTTGTCTGAAAAATCCGGGAAGAGTTTAATGGTATCTCGTTTGTACGTTAAGGGTCCTTTTCCAATAGCTTTGTGAAGAGCAAGGTCTCTGTCCGGTAGTTCAGCATTCGGGCTATGATCAGATGTGGAGGGGCCCTGAGTATCGACTTCTTCCCACTTGGTATCTGGTGCGCCCTTTCCACTATGAATACTGCTTAGAATTCCTCAGCATCCAGTGCTTCCCTCAGCATCTCCTCAACTAAATGTTCCATGGATCTCTCCTCCACCATTTCTGTCACTCCTACTATTCCCAGATTGTTCCTCCTGGAGTTAAATTCAAGATCCTGCTGTTTATCAGCAAGTTCCTTCAGAGGCCACTTCACTTGTGTTTCACTTGTGTCATTTCCCTGGATGAGGATGAGGATTCATCTTCAACCGCAGAGACTGGGCCCTCCACTTCGTCCAATCTCTCCCCATGCTTATCAAGGCAGACCTGCATGTGGTCCCCTTTACATGTTAGGGTGTCCATCTTCCCATCAAGTGATTGTATGCTATTCTGTAGCTGAATGAACATCTCTTTGATTTCTCAAAATGTCCCAGAAGTGTTTTGAGTCATGATCTGAATGCTCCCACCCAGAGAATCATCCATTGCCCTATGGTTTTTGACCTGGGAGGGAGTGCAAAATTGTAGTTTGGATTGCTGTTTCTCCCCTTTGTCCATCCTTGACATCTTGCCAGGTGCCTGAGAGAAGCACATTGTCACTCTGCTGGTTCCACAGGGTAACCAACAGATCACAGTTTCACAGTGTAGTCTCTGATCACTACACTCAAGGCCTCCTAGTGCCAGCTTGTCTTCTTCTTGAGCTCCCGCAAGCCCACATCGCTGAGTCCCTGCTGTTCAGCCTGCTAGTCGCCCCTCAACAATGTCTAGGTGGTCACCTCATATGCTGTCCTGGTGTTCCCCTCTCCACAAACATCTTTTCAAACTCTGTGGCATTCCACTTGCCCCTTTTTACGGTTGTGGCATACCTTAGTTCAGTATTCGATGCACTGTCTCGTAAAGGGGTTTAATTCCTCGTCGCCAATTTATCACTGATCTATGGAAGGGGAGGAGACAGTATATGTGGACCAGCGTGTCAGCATTGTATTCTCTTCTAATAAAGGTGGGTCTCGCCCTCAGTGTCTCTGATGCATCTTGGGGGGTTAGCAGTCAGTGTATTGACTGTCGGTTGATTCCCCTCCAGTGCAATACCAACAGCGCTGCCCTTCCCAAATTACCTTCAGCATCCAATGCTCAGATTTAGAGCATTTAGTGCAGCGGTATCGACCCACGGAGCTCAGTATGCACCTTTATTCAAACACCATGCAGTCTCCCAGCGTGCTGTACTCAGTGCGTCCCAGAACGCTGTGGTCTCCTACTCTGCTGGGTATGTTCTTTGTTAATTGTTCTAGTCTGGAGGCCGGTCATCAGCTTGTTCCAGTTTTCCGCTCCTCGGATTCTCCACGCCGGCGCTACCAGGCTTACTGAGGTGCACTCCATCGCTCCTCCTCCACCCAGGGTCCGCAGACTTCTCGCGGTCTCCATGCATTCCTCCACCTATGCTCCTAGTCCTTCACTTGTATCCAGAAGCGGGCCCAGCAGCAATCCCGGCAACAGTGTCCCAGGCTGTGGTGACTTAGCTCTCTTTGCCTGTCAGGTAGTACAGCCTTCCCGGAACCACGCCATGGCACCCTCCAGCACAGCGAACCCGTTCGCTTTTGTCCTTCACCTCCCAGCCAGACGTGCAGTAATGTTTCAGCAGCACACCCCTCTCGGGACTACCATCCTCCCAGGTCAGTGCAGAGGCCACTGTTTGGAGGCGGTTCTTGCATCATTGTCCGTATCTTCAATCCTTGGGACATACAGGACTCCTAATTTCACCCGATTGAGGGCAGGTAACTCACACTGCTTGGCACCTTACACAGAGACTTGAGCTAGCCGGGGTATGACAGGATTAGTTCTGGATCAAAATGAGGTGCTTACGGGCTCACAGGCTCGCGGCCATCTTGGCTGGGCTCTCTAATGCCCTCACCCCATGAGGATAGTTCTTGAGGAGTTCTTGATATTATTTTTCAGGACATGGAGGAGATCCTCTTGGAAGCTAGACAGTGGCCCAAGGGGGCGATAAACAATGTGAAAGGTGTAGGTGGGAGATGTGGATAATTTGAGTGACAGGATGTCACTATTCCCTTTCAGTGAAGTGTTAATCTGTCTAAATGGTAGGGACATTGTGGCCATGAGGGCCACCCCTCCCCCTTTGCCATTGGGGTGGTATTTCCAATATATTGTGTAGCCAGAAGGGAGAGCTAGCGAGAAGGGAGGGCTTGAGGCATTGTGGAGCCAAGTTTCTGAGATGGCTAAGGAGTTGAGGTTGTGTGAGGTGAGAAGATCATTTATGTCCAGGGCATGTGCTGGGGGAGAGCGGGCGTTAATAAGGGCACAATTCAAAAGTGGAGGAGTTTGTTTTTGATATTTGCGCGCAGTTAGGGGTGTGAAGGTATTGATATTGATATTGATATTTTATTTTTTGGATGCTAGGTGATGGGAGTTCCACGTGCTATCCCGGTCCATGTCCGCATTGAAGTCTCCGCCTAAATGACTTCCCCAGGTGTAAGCATTTCCAAGTGAAGGTCAATCAACTGAAGCGTCTCCACAGTGTCCTGATTCAGGCCATATTAGTTGACCAAAGTGTACAGCCGACCTTGTATAGTACCCTGCATGGTATTACCCAATCTGATCCTTTCAAATTGATCGTATAGTATACCAGTCCAAATCGGCCAGTATCATTCCATCGATTCGAAATAATCAAATTGCGTAATCACTTCCAAACATGGGGAGCGGGGGGGGGGGCAGGGGTGTCCCCAGCTCCCCATGTTTGGTAGCAATGGCCTTTGGAGATAGGGGGGATGTCACGCACTTCTGGAGTTTTGGAGGCACGGGATGTGGAAAGAGGACCAAGTGGTGTCAGATCCAACCCGCGTAGGAAGGATGCTGCAGGGTCAGAAGAAAAGTGGACTTCAAAAAAGGTAAGTAGGAGCAGGTGGGGGATGTATTGGGGCTGTGGGGGGTTCAACATTTGCCAGAATTGGCCGTGGCAAAATTGTCTTCATGGCAAAATTGACCACAGTCAATTTGGCTGCGAATAATTCTGCCACGGCCAAATCGTATACATCCCCCTGTACCACTGGCCCCCTTCCCTCTCGATCCTTAAATGTGATAACCATCCGAAACCCAACAGAACTGTGAATGAGACTAAACACACTTCTTGCATACAAGGAATAAGAGGAGAAGTAGCGGTTGCATTCCCAGTTTTTCCCAAATTTTAACTCCAACTCTGGTGTTAAATGTGTCACAAGTAAGAATGAAATTCCCACCTGATGTCACTGCATGTATAATAGGACCTTACGACACTTAGACGGACAGTTTAACCCCCTCACATTCCATGTGATACTTCTAAGTGAACCAGTCGTCACATGCCATGGTAACATTCCTATCCTGGATTTATTAATCTGCAAAATGCTGTCCCATGTAACACTTCGTAGCTCATCACAGTTGTGTGACACTCAACTCCTCTGTATCTCAGTCTTATTCCCCCTCATCCTTCATATTCCCTCCCCCTTACCCTCACTGACAACCCCGATCTTTCAGTATTCTGAACCCCGACCCACTCCCCTGATTTCAAACTTCAGCTTCTGCATGAGGGGATGCTTACTGCCCAGCCATCCACCGCACACCTGCTACATTAACACTCATGCCCCGGCTGCCATTAGTTCTGACGTCCCCCATATTGGCCAGTGGCAATAGGCAGGGATATGCTATACTAGGTGCAGTGTCACCCATTGTTTCCCCGGTGTCTGGGGCTTAATGGCAACTGTTTGAAGAAAGTGTTGGTATCACCCGGAGTATGAAAAAAAAGTACTCTGTCAGCGTGTTCTATTCGTAGCTTGGCAGGGAACATCATGGCATAGCTTATGCCTCTCTCCCACAGTCATCTCTTCACGTCCATGTATGTTCTCCAGGATGCTTGCACCTTGTCTGAAAAATCCGGGAATAGTTTAATGGCATCTCGTATGTACGTTAAGGGTCCTTTTTCAATAGCTTTGTGAAGAGCAAGGTCTCTGTCCGATAGTTCAGCATTCGGGCTATGATCAGATGTGGAGGGGCCCTGAGTATCGGCTTCTTCCCACTTGGTATCTGGTGCGCCCTTTCCACTATGAATACTGCAGAGAATTCCTCAGCATCCAGTGCTTCCCTCAGCATCTCCTCAACTAAATGTTCCATGGATCTCTCCTCCACCGTTTCTGCCACTCCTACTATTCTCAGATTGTTCCTCCTGGAGCTAAATTCAAGATCCTCCTGTTTATCAGCAAGTTCCTTCAGAGGCCACTTCACTTGTGTTTCACTTGTGTCATTTCCCTGGATGAGGATGAGGATTCATCTATAACCGCGGAGACTCGCCCTCCACTTCGTCCAATCTCTCCCCATGCTTATCAAGGCGGACCTGCATTTGGTCCACTTTACATGTTAGGGTATCCATCTTCCCATCAAGTGGGATTGTATGCTGTTCTGTAGCTGAATGAACATCTCTTTGATGTTTCAAAATGCCCCAGAAGTGTTTTGAGTCATGATCTGAATGCTCCCACCCGGAGAATCGTCCATTGCCCTATGGTTTTTGACATGGGAGGGAGTGTCAAATTGTAGTTTGGATTGCTGTTTTCCCCCTTTGTCCATGTTTGACATCTTGCCAGGTGCCTGAGAGAAGCACATTGTCACTCTGCTGGTTCCGCTGGGTGACCAACAGATCGCAGTTTTCCAGTGTATTCTCTGATCACTACACTCAAGGCCTCCTAAAGCCAGCTTGTCTTCTTCTTGGCCTCCCGTAAGCCCACATCGCTGAGTCCCTGCTGTTCAGCCTGCTAGCTGCCCCTCATCAATGTCTAGGTGGTCACCTCATATGCTGTCCTGGTGTTCCCCTCTCCACAACAATCTTTTCAAACTCTGTGGCATTCCACTTGCCCCCTTTTACTGATGTGGTAAACCTCAGTTCAGTATTCAATACACTGTCTCGTAAACGGGTTTAACTCCTCATCGCCAACTTATCAATGGTCTATGGAAGGGGAGGAGACAGTATATGTGGACCAGTGTGTCAGCATTGTACTCTCTTCTACTAAAGGTGGGTCTCGCCCTCAGTGTCTCTGATGCATCTTGGGGGGTTAGCAGTCAGTGGATTGACCGCCTTTTGATTCTCCTCCAGTACAATACCAACAGCGCTGCCCTTCCCAATTTACTTTCAGCATCCAATGCTCAGATTTAGAGCATTTAGTGCAGCGGTATCGACCCACGGAGCTCAGTATGCACCTTTATTCAAACACCATGCAGTCTCCCAGCGTGCTGTACCCAGTGCGTCCCAGAACGCTGTGGTCTCCTACTCTGCTGGGTATGTTCTTTGTTAATTGTTCATAGCCTGGAGGCCGGTCGTCAGCTTTTTCCAGTTTTCCGCTCCTCGGATTCTCCATGCCGGCGCTACCAGGCTTTCCCAGGTCCACTCCATCGCTCCTCCTCCAACCAGGGTCTGCAGACTTCTCGCGGTCTCTATGCGTTCCTCCACCTATGCTCCTAGTCCTTCACTTGTATCCAGCAATGGGCCCAGCAACATTCCCGGCAACAGTGTCCCAGGCTGTGGTGACTTAGCTCTCTTTGCCTGTCAGCTTGTACAGCCTTCCCGCTAACTACGACGTGGCACCCTCCAGCACAGCGAACCCCTTCCCTTTTGTCCTTCACCTCCCAGCTGGGCGTGCAGTAATGTTTCAGCAGCACACCCCTCTTGGGACTACCATCTTCCCAGGTCAGTGCAGAGGCCACTGTTTGGGGGTGGTTCTAGCATCATTGTCCATATCTTCACTCCTTGGGACATACAGGACTTCAAATTTCACCCGATTGATGGCAGGTCACTCACACTGCTTGGCACCGCATACAGAGACTTGAGCTAGCCAGGGTATGACAGGATTAGTTCTGGATCAAATTGAGGTGCTTTAGGGGCTCACAGGCTTGCAGCCATCTTGGCTGGGCTATCTAATGCCCTCAGCCCATGAGGAAAGTTCTTGAAGAGTTCTTGATATTATTTCCCAGGAAATGGAGGAGATCCTCATGGAAGCTAGACAGTGGCCCAAGGGGGCGATAAACAATGTGAAATGTGTAGGTGGGAGATGTGGATAATTTGAGTGATGGGATGTCACTATTCCCTTTCTGTGAAGTGTTAATCTGTCTAAATTGTAGGGACTCTGTGGCCATGAGGGCCACCCCTCCCCCTCTGCCATTGGGATGGTATTTCCGATATGTCGTTTAGCCAGAAGGGAGAGCTAGCGAGAAGGGAGGGTCCGAGGCATTGTGGAGCCAAGTTTCTGAGATAGCTAAGGAGTCGGGGTTGTGTGAGGTGAGAAGATCATTTATGTCCAGGGCATGTGCTGGGGGAGAGCGGGCGTTAATAAGGGCACAATTCAAAAGTGGAGGAGTTTGTTTTTGATATTTGCACGCAGTTAGTGGTGTGAAGGTATTGATATTGATATTGATATTTTATTTCTATCCCGCTTGTACACAAGTGTTTCAGAGCGTGCCAATGCAAGGGAGGGGAACAGGGGAGTACAAAACAGCGATCTTACTAGGCCCAGTGACATTGAGAACGCGCAAGTGCATGGGAGAGGGGGAGAGGAAAAGTGCATGGAAGGGGGAGAAGTGGAAAGTGCGTAGCAGAGGAGAAACATAAATAATAACAAATAAATAAGGCAACAAACAGTGGTAGTGCAGCCAGCAATTTGCAAGTGCTAGGATTAAGGCAGCAGACAGGGTAGGACTGATAAGTGCAGGAAGAAAAGGGGGGGGCTGTACGGGTACAGATACAGACCCCAGGCAAGGCGTGGCCAGGAGGCAGTGCGGGAGGGTGGCAGGGTGAGCAGGTACCTGGGCCTGGAGGACAGAGGGTAGCCAGGTGCACGGTGCCAAGAGAGAACAGATCAGCATGGGGGAGGGGGATCAAAGGCAGAAGAAAAGAGGGGGGAGAATGTGTGTCAGAGTGGGAGAGTTGACCTGCGATGGGGATTGGCCGATGCTGAAGGCAGTCAGGGTTTTAGTAAGTTACCTGATGGTGGGGGTGGGCCGAGAGGCAGTTTGGTTAAAGTTAGCACTGAAGGGGGCATTGGAGGGTTAACACCTGAGAACGCTTTCAGTCAAGACGGCCCTAATGGCAACATTTTTCAGATGAGTAGTATCAGGGCTAGTAGCATTTTTTGCACATATGAAATTGATGAGGGCCTTTTTCATATGCGTAATCTCAGTAACATTTGCAGCAGTATTAACTTTATTTGTAGCAAAACTGACATTAATAACGCATTCATCACAATAGAGGTCTTAGGGCTGGTAGCATTTTCAGTAGGGTTACCACAGTGTTCACAATTTCTAAGCTTGGTATTCCTGGACCTAGTGATGTATTCAATAGGGTTTCCATTGTAGTGTGTGTTTCCTGCTTGGGTGGGCAGAGGCATGGAGGCAGTGTTTGCACAATTGAGAAAGGCGGGGCAATAAGTATGTTGATGTTAGCAGGTGTAGTCGCATCATTAGCAGGCTTACCGCTGGGTGCATTTTGAGCACTGGCAGTCATTGTGACAGAGAGGCTTATGCTGAGGTAGTTCGTCGAGGGCTGGTCATTTGTGTGTCGGTCTGGAATAGGCCCTCGTGAAGGGTTTGCTGTGATAGTTCACTGTGGTCACTGATCCATAAGAGGGGTGGTTGACCAAAGGCAGGGGCACAGTGCACACTTTGAACATGTGATTGTGGTCTATTAGTCTCTGTGGCAGTGTGAGAAACTGCAGAGGCCTAGTATGGGTTCATAATGCGCAGTTGCGAGATTCTCACCAGTGGGTGTGGAGGGTTACAGTAATGGTGAGCATACTGGTAGGTGTGCAACATGGCTGGATAGGCAGGCGATAGCTCTGGATAGGAATCTGAGGCCACAGCTGTAATGGGGGCTTTCCTGGTGAAAGCTGCAATATTCCATGCAGTGGGGGGGCCAGAGCATAAATAGATGTGAGCGGGTTGGGGAAGCAACCATGCTGGGGCTGGGCGTCTCTAAGGCAACTGTCGCTATCGTTGTGGGAACGGGAGGTGTGTTGTTCTCAGTGGGAGGTTGGGGCTTATGGTGTGCTAGAGCTCAGGGTAGTGTAGCTAGTGGAAGGTGGGGACAGAGGTTAAAGTATGTGTAGGGCGGCAGTACCGTGCCAAGGTTCTGTGGGAGTGTGAAGTAGGCAGGAGCAAGGAAGCGGGAGGGGGCGGGGATCGGGAGGTGTAAGGTTGGATCATGGTATTGCTGCAGTATTCACTGCTATCCAGCTGCTTACCTTTCCCTTGGTGCATGGTGAGGTGGCTCGTTAGGCCGACAAGTGGAGGTGGGGCATCTGTGCATCACCGGCCTAGACTGGCAGAGACAGACCACGGCCTTAATTCCAGGCCTTTGCTCCAGGCTGGTAGCACCAGCCGGCTAGATGAGCGATTTCCATTTGTCAGGTTGGCACTCCAATGGGAGGGGAGGCTCGAAGCAACCCTGCAGCTGATGTCCTTTAGCACACCTTATGGTGACAACATAGTTAACATGCTTCAGTACCCCACTCATAACCCACCTTTATTCACTCACTTTTCCAATAACTGCTCCTAACACAATAAATATCAAACTATGCTACTAAACCTTTTTCAACATTAACACATATGCAACTAAGTTTCCTTTCCAATTACAGAAAAAAGATTGACAAAAACAGCAACAGAACAAAGAAAACTCTTCACGTGCTACAAAGTAAGTATATTGATATAGCATGTATGTCTCTCTAATTCAAATAACATAACTTCACTATGTATTAGCCATAAACAGAGGTCTTTAAACTGTGCGGCTGGCCCCCCTTGGGGTACCCAAAGGATGGCAAGGGTGGGCGTAAGGCTCTTCAAAAAAGGAGTATGTGACTGATTCTAATAGAATAAATAAGCACATCTGGCATCCAGGAGGCCCCTGCAACACTATTGTTACTGAAGGGTGACCTCTTGATAACAATAATTTAACAGAGGGGGGCTCAGCATCAGCAAGTTTGAAAACTACTAGCCTAAAACATTCTTTTACATTCATCTGTACTGTACTAAATTCGTACTCATTCCATTCCACCAGTCACAATATTTCCAATCGCATCTCAACATTCCTCCATATTGAATACACCACCAGTCCGTTATTGCCTAATAACACAACATTCTCTCATACACCTCCTATAGCAGAGTTTCATTTCTATATTCTTCCATAACCCTATCCTCATGAACTCCTCAAATCAAACTCAAAAAACATTTACACTCATGGCATTACAAAGTACTAACAGACATACACAATCTTCCTTATTCCTTTACAATTACACCAACACAACCCTCATACCTATACAATAACTCACACCATTACACCAACCACTGTTTTTCTCAGCACAGCACAATACTCCTCCTTATTCAATAACACCACTATTGCCATGTTCACTAACACCACTATTATACAACACATAGTACTACAAACACTATATAACCCATTCCCCATCACATACACATACTTATTCCACACAACACCTCTCAATTTCAATATCATATTTACCCAAACCCACCACACCTAAACAACCCCTGATTCTTAGAAATGTCCAAACCACACCTGTCATCTCACTAGAGAATCACACAGCAGTCTTTGTCAACCACACACCCATCATCTTTATACAATAGCGCTCACATAAACATTCCAGAGCTTTACAATACACACTTTCTTTTTTACAACAGACACAACAGAATGCCTACTAAAAAGGAACTCCTTAGAAAAAAAAGAAAAGAGCAGCATAAAAATAAAAACAAGCCATATACTTACCCACCACTAAAACAAGTTATAGAAAACATTAAAACAAAAGAGCTGGTAACCTAGCTAAAGCAAACTAAAGCAGTCAGCACTAAAAAATATAAGCCCCTCCTTCAAAAAAATTAATAATAATATGTAGTAAGGAAAGTAGACCTCAAGATGAACCTCATACTAAATCTAGCAATGTTAATAAAGCCCCAGTAAAACATTCTAAAAAGTCAATTTTACAAACAAAATTCCAGCGTAGAATTCTTACCAATCTTATAAGAAATGTGAGAAGATACGTTCTACGCTTAAAAAGGACCAGAGAAAACGAATCCTTCAAGCTCTCCGTGACAGAGCATGAGGAAAATGTTCTTTATATTGATTTTAAATAGAATGAAACCACTAACTAAATTAATCAACAAACTACAAAGAGTACTAGTAAACATGCTCAAAGTCACTGTAGATACCTTTTCAAACTTCTGTGAAGGTGAATAGTTTCACACCAGCAGCACAGTACCATATTGTAATGAAGATGCTTATAAATAAAAACAAATAAATCCATTTGCCATAGACAATCGTGGGGGAGGATTTGAAGTGGCAGCACTCACCATTATGGCAAATGAAACCCTTATAGAAAGGTCTTCCCCAACAAACTTTGTACCAAATGTTCCTTTTTTTCTAAACAAGTCATCCAGTGTGCAAATGGAACTGCAGCTCAATATGTAACATACACCGACAGTTGTTCAAATGTTGACAATTCCTCAATCACAATGTCCAACTAAATGACAAAAGTAGAATTGAAACTTTACCAACCATGGACTCCTGCTTAGTACGCATCCACACTGCACTGCGAGGACATTCATTAGCTTGCATTTCTGGAACTGTTTGCAAAAGCACCTTCCATCACATCAAAATGTTATCAACACACCATCCTACTATTCAAAACCTTGCCCATAGATTGTACTATGCAAAAAGTCCTGCTCCAGAACTCCAAAAATGTATTAACATTCTCCTACATGGAATAGCCAAAGAAGCTCTTCGAGAAATAGAACACATCCAAACTAAATGTTTTGGAAGTGAAGTAGACTTCAATTAATTTAGAAAACATTAGCGAACACCTCACAAACAACAACCTCCTTACAATCACATACAAAAAAGAAATAGCAAAGTTTCAAAACACATCTGCTGAAATACCAGACAAAGTATGTGTCTTTTGTCGTACAACTTTTTATAAAAAGAGTACATAAATAGTAGATATGACCTACAAAATACAGGACAATGTGGAATCCCAATGGTTCAGATTAGCTTTATATATAACAGCTGAAAATAAATCCCAAATAACTGACCCCCTCAATAGTTTGCAAATACTGCAATACAAAGCTTGAAAATAATCAAATGCCAGCAAAGGTTATCACTAATAATTTAGAAATCTTCCCACTTCCAAAAGCTCCCCAACAACTTAACTTGTATGAGAGCATCATAATTCGAACAGCACACTCATTTCAAGCTGTAATATGCTTTCAACTTAAAACTGCCAAATTACCTCCATCTGAGTTACTCAAAGGCATTTGTGGCAAAGTAGTATATTTGCCATTAGATCTTAAAGAACATTTACAAACTCTAGGAGTACGATGGCCAGCAGAACAATCTTTGATTGTTCTAGTTAATGATGTACCAACAAAAGACAAAAGAAATTTGCAACAACTAGTTGACTTGAACCAAGTTAGACAAGTCCTAGAATACCTTAAACAAAATTATGAATACTACAAAGATTATGTTACTGCAGCCAACATTTTAGACCACTATGCAATTAACCCACTACATTCCAATGACACCACATAAGATGGATTAGAAACATATCAAATGTGTGAAGCCAAAAGATCTTCAATGAGCATATAGGAATAAAGTATAGAAGCATGTTCTTTTCCTCTACTCCTTCCTACAGGAAAAGGAGGAAGATATGATGAAATAGCCACACAAATTAATGAACATCAGAATACTATTCTTTACAAATGTTTTCTAAAGACCCAAGATTCAGACAAAATGTAAAATACATTTTCTACCCCCTGTACGAAAGCAAACTAGTAACTCTATGTTGTGAGTTGCACACACATTAAAAACAGGGTCTAATTTCTTAAACAACTCCTTCAAAAGATAAAAGATAAAGATGAGGTTGTGCAATCAAGTATCACATATCTGTTGGCAATCATGCGTGATACAAAGAAATACTGGTTCTGACATCACACTGATGTGTGTTGTATGCTAAGGAACCTCGGCCTACCCACATGGTTTGTTAGTTGTGCAGATTATGCATGGGATGACTTGCATGATTTCTTACACACTGCAAACCAAAATAAAGAGGGAATAGGCATATAAACACCACAGGAACTATGTTCTCTTGACCCTGTTTCAAGATACTTTATCCATTGCTTCATTGTCATGCAGCACTTCATCTGAAAATAAATGACCCCTCCACTCAGAGGAGTAGAACACTTCTTTTGGAGAAAAGAATATCCAGAGGACAGCCACAAATCCACTTGTTTTTGTGGCTAAAAGATGCTCTCAAATTTGGACATGACAGTGATGCCACTGTTTAACAATCTATTGAAACATAGATTACCTGTGACATCCCTGTAGAAACCACACGTAGTGACCTACGTACACAAATCTTACACTTCCAAAAACATACGTGTGGCAAATACTGCTGGCGTTGATATAAAATCAACGGTAAGCACTGCACCAAATGGTGCTTTGGCTTCCCTAGACCATTTTCTACCAAAGGACAAGTAAATAGCTTAATGTCTTCTGTTCTACAATGTAAAAGAGAAATCCCCTAACAACACATACATTAAAAGAGAGGAGTCTGCCGAGTGTATCAATGATTACAATGCAATCATTGCCTTCTTGTGGAATGTAAACATAGATATTTAATTAATTGCAGACAATTCCACTGCAGTTGCAAGATATTCCAAGGTTAATCTCACCAAAACTGCAAAAACTGAGTTTAAAGACCTTTGGGATGACATTTATTCTGACAAAACCCTGTCACAAAAATGATACAGCTTTGGTGATAAAATGCTGCCACAAAGAGAATGTGGGTCCTACGAAGCTGCAGATCGCTTAACAGGTGCAGCCTTATATGGGAAATCTGAAAACATTCTCTGGCTAACCCTTGGTCCAGCTTCATCACGAAAAAGGGTACTAAAATTGTGCCAAGAGATAGAAACAATAGCCACAAATGTTCCCAAACACCATGATATTTAGAGGTATTGCTTTGGAAAACATTTGCCTACACTACATAGCCCAAAACTAGTCCTACAAAAGCAATGTTATGCCAGCTGAGACGACTGGCAAATATTCAGCTTCAACTTGAGAAGGGAGCCCAGTAAAACTTACCAAGTCCAGCCTAATTAATCATGTAAAGTAATCTTTAAATCTCTGCAGCATAGAGAACTTTATTACATGGCCCTACTGCAACTATTCACACCTTGGAGAAAAAAGGAAGAATTGTAAGGGGACCATGACACATTTGAAGCTGCATTCAAGGCAAATGAAAGCAGTAAATGTCAATTTAAAACCATATAAACACATCTTGGACAGACAACGCAAAAAAGGAGGAAGAAATTGGAAATCTACTAGATAAAGAGATTCCTGAAAGCAGTGAACCTCTTCTTACAGGAAGCCAAGAAACACCTGTTCAGAAATATCCATGACTGAGGTAGAAAACACTGTGTATCAATCTTAACAACCTGAAGAAGATTTGTCAGTGCTCAGATCACAGCTAAATGATGAATAACCCACAATTTACCTAGAAGTCACTAAAGATATTGAACATGGACTAAAATGTGAAACTAAAAGAAGAATCTGTTAAAATTATAAACCTCTTCTCTTGTATGTAAGTGGTAAAGCTGGTTCTGGCAAAACGTTCTTAATTAAAATAATTAGGAAATGTCTACAGTTAACAAATAAACTTTGCACCACCTACTTCTCCTCCCAGTAGAGCACCAAAAAAACAACACAAATTAAAATTCTACAAACTGTCAGCAGAAGCTGCTCTTCAAGTATGCAGAATTCTTCTGAAAATGAAAGTCCTCCTAGTTGATGATGTAAGCATGGTTTCCAACCTCATGCTCACTTTAATTAATCTCAGAATGCAACAAGTCCTAAAGCCCAACTATGAGAAACTGTTTGGAGGAAAGCACTTTATTGTTTGTTTAGACATCCAACAGTTGATACCAGTAAAAGGTCAACCCATATTAAAAACATTAGGACCCAAATAATGCAGTAATACACTTAGCAGCATTGGTAATGTACTTCTCTGGTGGCATTTCTGCTAAAGGCGACTAACTCAAAACATGCATCAGTCTGCAGAGCTGTATGGACAAAATACATCTGCCCCTGGTGTCATGGGAAGTTAACTCAGCAGCATTTAAAATGCAAGTGTTTAAAACCAATGCTTGCAAGCTGTAGCCAATTCAATGATACAATGTTGAGAAAGGAAATGCAAACCATATTGTATGTCAGCTCCACAGACAAACTAGAAATGCACAGCATGACACTCCCTATGTGTCAGCAAGCAACAGCATGACTAAATAGTTTAGAAAAATGTATCTCCAACACAGCTGGATTACAAACACTATTACCTTTAGTCAATTGCATAATTGGTACAGTTGTTGGCTTTCAAATATATCCACATGACAACAACAAATAGTTTGTCAACATCCACTTTGACAAACTTGCAGAAGTTAAAATAGGCCACAAAATAGCATGTCTCCTTCTTTTCAAAGACATGTATATATGCACAGAACAATTCTCTATGTCTCTTGCATATGCTGTCACTATTGACAAGTCGCAGGGTCTAACTCTAGACCACGCACTAATCAACATTGGCAGCACAGTCTTCAAAGAAGGTATGAGTTACATAGCACGTTCATGTCTCTGTACACTCAATGGTCTATTCATAGTTATTGATGAAAACAAATTAAACATTGACATTCCTTGCATCCTAGAATACATGTACTGTACAAACCCATCTTGATATGTACCCTGTACCTCAAAAATCAAAACCTTTAAAAAGAGAACTTATAAAAACAGAAACTATACATGATCTCCCTGAAATCCCACTGAAATAACAAAGAACAACTACAGGTCCTTCAAATTATGCAAGCAGAAATCTCTCTGGTCCAAAAACAAGAGCAGGCACACATGTATTTCATTTAAGAACAACTGCAGGCCCATCAAAATATACAGAGGCAAAACTCTGTGGTCTGTTTAAATTCACCAACAGAAATGGAGTAAATTACTATGCAAATGCAGCAATCTATCTTCTCTTACATTTGCCACCAACTGTTCAGAACATGTACTTAAACAGCTCAGAACAGTTGTGTATTGTGCAAATACTTCTCCTTCATAAAAATGACATAAATAATCCTGACACCTCCGACAGTGTCTCAGGTATAAGGCAAGAATTGTACTACTGTGTAGGAATGGTAATGTTCATTAGGAAACACACACGAAGTTCAACAAGAATTCCTAATGTACTTACTACAAGTACTAGAAACAAAAAGCATCCCTATAAATTAAATCTTGCAGATTTCCTACACGTGGAATCATACATGGACTTTCAGCAACCATGTTTCACAAGAGCACATCCCTAATGAACAATTTATGTATGTATCTATACCACATTGGGGATACATTCCATTTCTTTTTTTTTATTTTATTTTCTTTTTTTTTTTATTTTATTTGTTATTTGGTAGCAAAAATAAATGTACACCTTTAACAAAATTAACAAAAGGTTTTCCTTAAATAACATAACATCATTCATAGACATCATACATACAGACCTTCAATATTTTGTTATGTACAACACAAATTATAAATCTGTCAAAACTTATAAACTACACATTTTTTAAAAATTCATCAGACGCATAATACAATAAAAACAAGTTTTTCTTCAAATGCTTTTTCCACATAATGGTTGCAAATGATTGCAAATTACTATACTACTCAAGAACACTTGTTACTTTTGAACTCACTTATACAATAATTTAGGCGAATGCCAGTCTAAATATCACAAGAGTGACACCAGTGTGTGTCAATGAAGAACAAGACATTTACCTCTCCCTTAATAGCAATAGACCTCAATAATGCCAATTGTAATATCCATGTTGGTATGGACAGTTGCTGTTGGTATACCATTTAGGCATCTATGACCTTCCTCATCTGTATCGATTTGTTTAGTTGCAAGAGGTCTCTCTCAATCTTGTTCACAAGTCTCACTATTGCTAGCATAATGGAGTTAGACTGGCCCCACATACAACGCAGCCAAACCAGCTGTTGCTCCATACTAGAATTCGATACAAGAAAAGGTCCCAAACAGCAGAGCCTTTGGTGAGCAAAATGGGTGCAATACATAGTCAAGTGTTCCAGGGTTTCACGCTCCCCAACCATAGAGCAAAACCGACAACAGTCCCACAGCCCCAACCCTTTGTATCTTTTCCAATTACCAATGCCAGCTCCCATGTGGATAAGATCCAGACGAAATCTCATGTATGTCCTTCTGGCGTGTTGATCAGGAAAACACAGTAGGTAGGGCAAACGGGGCGAGACAGCCTGCCTAAATTTTGCATAGGTATGAAATGAGGAATAACCTGAGATCAAATCTGCTTTGCAAGCCCATGCATTCCTGAAAACTCTAGCTTTGACTTTCCGCGGAGAGTCAATTTGGTCCTGTTGTGTAATGTTTAATGATCTCAAGATCGCCGACATATGTAACTTAAATTCAACCATAGAAGCAGGATGGTCTTCATTTAGCATTAAGCTAAAGTCCTCATGCAGAGAATTAGCTGGAGACAAGATCATTTTGCTAAAAGAGTTTAACATACGCCAGTCGTGTTTGTCTGACAAGGGATAGAGTCCCAGTTCATGCAAGAGAATTGGATTGGGCAAATAACCAGTAAGCCCTAGGACCCTTTTCCAGATCTTGCCTTGGAGAAGATTTAATAGTGGACCCAACTGTACCAAGCAAGCATCCAAAGTGTAAAGGAGGATAGGTTCTACTTTCATGGTGTAGTAATTCAGCAAAGGCAATAGCGAATATCTGCAGTACCTGGAGAGAATAATCCTCATCTGGGCAGACAGATGGTTAAGCTTGGTCTCTAACACTATACGCCACTTGCCGACAGACATACCATTTGATATATGGTACCCCAGTTACGTGATCTCTTCCTTCATCATAATACGATGAGAGTTTATTGCATACTTAAATCTCAAATGTTTCTTCTTAGGGGAAAAAGCTATTATATGAGATTTCTCTGAGTTAATAGTCAGGTTGTTCTTGTTACAATACTCATGAAAGATGTTTAGTTTATTTTGAAGGCCAAAGGGTACTTTATCAAATAGGATGATGTCATCGGCAAATGCCAACCAGTGGAGACGCAGCTTACCCAGAGTAACCGGGAATGTGTTTGTTCCCTCCCAAATTTGCTCAATATCAGCCAGGTATAGATTAAAAAGTACAGCGGTCAGATTGCAGCCCTGCTTCACACCAATTCTCGTCGGGATACTGTCAGATAACAGGCCCTCTGAGTTGATGCGCACCCTATAAGAGGTATTTTGATGGAGAGCAGCTATTATCCCAACCAGATCAGAAGGGATGCCATAAGACAGCATTTTCTGCCAGAGGCGGTTGCGTAATACGCTATCAAATGCTGCTTATAAATCTAAAGATGCCATGTAGATCGTACTATTATGCTGTGTGCGTGAAGCTGACAATAGGTGGGCAAGAATAGATGCGTTGAGCTGTGTGCCCATAGCTCTACGAAAGCCAACCTGAGCTTTTGAAAGAATGTTGGCGGCATTAACGTAGAATTCCAATTCACACAACACCAGCCGTGAAAAGATTTTAGCCGAAATATCAATTAAGGCTATTTGCCTAAAGTTTGACGGGTCATTTAGAGCACCCTTTTTGTGAATTGGGATAATGATTGCCATAAGCCACGAGGGAAGAATTTTCCCAGTTTGAAATATTAGCTGATAGCATGGAAGCAAATACTTAGCTCAAAACTGAGGATCGCCCTAAAATACCAAGGTGGCAACCCATCGGGCCCAGACGCTTTTGAAAATTTCAGTTGGGAGATTGCCCATATGATGTCCTTGATGTTCCATGGACAAACAGAGGGGAACTTCAACTGTAAATTTAGGAACTCCAGCTTTAGGTGCAAATCAGGCAGCTTAAATTTCTGGAGAAAAAATGTCCTCCATTCAGGGCCAGATATAGTAGCCACCATGCGGTTATCCACCGTACCCAAAGGGTTACGTAGGATGGACCATTGGTCCCTCGTGTCGTTCTTACAAAGCAGTTCAATCATATATTGATTGGCAAGATTGTAAGCAGCGTAACGCACAAACTTCAGCTTTGATTTAAAGCGAGCAACAATGAAGTTTTTTTCTCTTTTTAAATTTGCTAAACCCAACGGGATGCCTCTTAAGTTCCGCAGCTCTCTT
This sequence comes from Ambystoma mexicanum, assembly GCF_040938575.1. Lineage (NCBI taxonomy): Eukaryota > Metazoa > Chordata > Amphibia > Caudata > Ambystomatidae > Ambystoma > Ambystoma mexicanum. The sequence continues at coordinate 430,433,990 of NC_090923.1, forward strand.
TTTTTTGGACTTTTTAGGTTGGCAACCTTCTACCAAGTAAGGACGTGCAGCTTCCGGTTTGCTCTGTTCCTGGGATTCCTTAGATAAGCACACCAAGTGAGTGCGGATCATCTTCAAGTTTAATTAATTTACTGTTTCCATGTTCCACAACGCTAAGTGCTCATCGTTAATCACCAGAAGATCTCGGTTTACACGAAACACCATTTTGCGACAGATGCTGGGATGCCATCTAACATACAGAATGTGCCTGTCACTTTCCACCATACCGGCGGACTCCATATTTTCGTATATATTAACCCTCAAATATTCCATTCCATTTCACCAGCTTCTACAGAATGCAATTCATGGCATAATATGCTCTTTTTGCAATTCAGACAATCAATCCAGCATACAAATAGATGGCCAATATGAGATACTAACGCTTTTAAGGTACAATGCAGATACCAAAAATAAATGCAAGCTCACTAGCTTTACAATCAGCTAAGTATCTCTTGGCAAGAAAACCTTCACAACAGTAGCCATACTATACCACACTGGTGCCACAACTAGTTCTGGCGTATGTCAAAAAAATAAGTGGTTGGTTTGAATGTAACAACACTTGTGTTACTCAAAAACATTACTTGTGCCAAACACAGTACATACAATGCACTATTTATGAGGGAAAAAATGTAAATTCATATGTGGAACTGTACATAATTAAATGTTTCATATTTCAGCAACCACTAACAAATATATTTTTATTCCAAACACAGACATATTACTCACAGTCGTTACTTTTGTAAAATTTGTTTAAATCTACCAAAACATAGAACCCTTCCCAATACCAGTGTTGTCCGCCGACACATGTTTGTCTGTGATCCAATCTGGCATCTATTTTTAAATGTTTGATGCTGGTCATTTTTTTACAATAATTAATAAATGTGCAAGTTTGATGACCCCCAATTAGTCAAAAGTTGCAACGGGACCCAGAATCTGAAAATTAGTCTGCAGACCGGATGCAAATATGACTACTTTTTTTTACCTACCTTTTGGGCGTTTAAAAAAAACAAAGCAAAAGGACATACACCAAATTATCAAGAGAAGCTCCTCATTCACATTTGGTGCAAATCCATCCAGCGGTTTGGGATGTAGCCGTGAGCAAACTTTTTTTCAATGTATGTCTATCTGGATTTCATACATTTTGCTCCCTATAACTTGGCCCCCCTTGATGGAACCACACCTTACTTTGCAGAATCATCCAGAGGTGAGCATATACCTTTATAATACAAAGTATCATGCAAATTCGTCCAATGGCGCCAAAGTTATAAGTCGCCCAAAAACTGCTCTTTCTAAGGGTTGAGCAACTTAACCATAAGTACAGGGCTGCTGCCACAGGCCTCGTGATATAGACAGTGAACAATTTTTAGTTGAGGCAACGTTAAGGTGAAATAGTCTGATGCAACAAAACCCTTGAAATTAAGTAAAAACACTTTTGTAGAAGTGATGTTAAGGTGTCAATTTAAACCCCACAAAAGGCCTGAAATTCAGCAGGTGCTGAAGTTGCACGCCATTAACTATGATATCCCCATTGGGCGGTCCCTAGGTACACTAATAACATCACAAATGAGGTCACTTATGATATTTCCTCACCTTCCCCCAGAAGCTCACTATCTCTAGAGCCCTGGTTCTCTCTGGGCTGTACTACTGCAACATCCTCTTTTTCAATCTGTCTAACTCTACCCTTCACCCTCTGCAACCTATCCAGAACAGGACCGCAAGACTTATCCTTGGCCTCAAGCCCAACGCGGCATATCCCGGCCCTGAAATCCCTCCACTATCTGCTGGTGGCTGCAAGGATAAAGTTCCAAGACCCTCTGCATCATCCACAAGGCTTTTTGAGGCTGTTCCCTCACTATCTTCAACCCTCTCTTCCGAAATACCTTCCTGCTAGAGCCCTCTGCTCATCTACCTCTAACTCTCTCCGGGCCAGGTGCTGCTCCAAGCAGAGAGTGGTATGTTATGTTATTTGGCAGTTATATAGTGATCTATATATCATTGGTATGACCTCAAAGCGCTGGTAGGTTGAACGCCCTCGGGGAACGTAGTCCATGTCAGTTGAGAGAGTAAGGTGTCATAGGGTGCTTTGGTGCACCAGTTATGATATGATATGGCATTTATAACGTTCCTATAGACAAGTGTTTCAAGGCACGAAGAGGCAAGGGAGGGGGAACAGAGCGTAGACAGAGATAATGAAATTACTAGTCCAGGTAACAATGAGATTGCACAAGTGCAGGGGAGGGGGGAAAAGGAAAGTGCCGGTGGAAAGGGGGAACGGGGCAGTGCAGTGCATGGATCAACAGTAAAAAATAAATAGAATAAATAAACACAGTAGGTAATAAGTGTGGCTAGCTAGTGGCAAGTCCAAGGGTGAGTGCAGACATCAAGTGTCAGGAGCTGGTGGGGACTGTAGGGATACAGAAACAGCCCCCAAGTGCAGCGGTTGCCTGGTAGGAAGTGCAGGTGTACAGCTGTCAGGGGAGGCAGCCTGGGTCTGAGATCAGAGGGTAGCCAGATGACCAGTGCAGTTTCAGTCAGGAGTTCAGCAGGGGAGAGAGGAGAGAAAGCAGAAACAAAGAGGAAGATCTTGAGGTGCTTCCAGAACCAGAGATGGTCTCCTCAAATTTCAGGGAGGCAGGGATGCTGTTCCAGAGGGAGGCCCCATCCGCAGAAAGAGATCTACCACCAACTCGTTGCTTGGAGAAGCGACTGACCCCGAGGGAGTTGGAGGTGGATGAGCGAAGATCTTGAGAAGGAAGATATTTAGGAAGAGAGAGTTGAAGGTATTGAGGCCCCAGGCCCCAGTGTAAAAGCAAAGGGAAATATCGAGGCTGAGTACCACAAAAGGAAATACACCAAACGCGGGTTTACAAAGATACACAGATGTTTATTCAAAGTAACTGAACAGTTTTCAAAGAAACAAAGTATCAGATAGCTATCTGGCCCTCAGTACACCACAACGAATACCAGCCCGTTCGATGTGAGAAGTGAGTGGGACTGTACATCAGAATATTCGCTCTTTTATACAGTTTAGTAACATGATGTTCAGTCCCTCTGTACGTTAATAATTCCCAATCTAGGGTTCGTGCCGAGTTCACCGCTGACTCGCCCAGCTATATGCATATGGATCACCTTCAGTTTACATGTTCAACAAATCACAATAGCAACAGTATATTCCCGGATCTAACATAAGCCTTAGTACATATTTTAATACAATGCAGTTCAACAAGTGTTCACATTTAGTATTTACGCAACATTGTGCTTAATATATGCTCGCGGATCAGTTACGTTGGCACAGGTAATCCTCGATCTATAGGTCAACGAAGGACAAGGGGCCTCATTAGGACTCCGGCGCTAATCCATGGTGCTATTAGCACCGTGGTCCATGCCGGAGTCCGCCATGGCGGAATGGGGAATTACCACCCCATTCCAAGGTTGGTGGGGCGGTAATTCCCCATGCTGCCATGGCCCTTCCACATTCCCATTTTTGCCCCATAGGGCTCAATGGGAATGGGGAAGGTGCTGATTACGGCACCGTAAATTGCGGTGCCGTAATTAGCTCCTAGGTCCCTTTGCGGGTTGGTTTTTTAACGCCTGCTAAAAGTAGGTGTTAAAGTGCAACCCGCAAAGGGACCTCGTAATCAGGCGTTAAGGGTTTAACGGCTCCGACACCTTTTACGGCGCCGTTAACCCCTTAACGCCTGGGTTGTAATGAGGCCCAAGGTCTCATTAGATGGCCTTAACATTTGGCCTATGGGCAGTTTAGGTATTAACTTGCATACAGAGGTCAAGACAGCCATGTTACAAACAGAAGAACACTGTCCACCATTTTAGAACACAGGGTGACTTTGGAGCGAGAATCAAAATGGCAGATGAACCTAAAATGGCGGCTTAATTGATCTAAGGTCAGAACCTTGCAACGCGGATTTCTTCGCAGAGTGACTGGGCTTTGGCCAATATATACAGTAAAGGAGGCACAATATGATTTTCCGGTCAACAAACCCTCCTTTTGGCCTAAGCCAAGCGCTATACTACTTTTAGTCACTTCGCGAGTAACTACACATCTCAATGTCCATACATCCTGAATCACTATCGGATATATCAATTGCCATAAGATCATATACTAAGATTTCTTTCAGCACATACTCGTTGGAGATTTTCTCTGGAGCGTATACTTTGCGTCCTAATGAACCCATCGCCTGTGCCCAACATCCTCTTAGCATTGAACACATACCAGGAAGACATTGTATACAACAGCAAAGAAACAGCACCTAAAATGATCAGCAAGACCGAAAGTAATTTCCATCCCCAAGATCGCAAGAAGTCCCAGAACCAAGCGCTAAATCCCAATGTCCCTCGGAAACATGCACTTCTGAAATTAGGACGTGCAGATTCTGTATTGCCGTGAAGATAGTTGGGGAGGAATCTGGCATGAAAACACAGCAAGCGGACGCCACTAATTTACATACCCCACCACGTTCAGCCAGAATGACATCTAATGCCATCCGGTTCTGAAGTGCTACTAACCTTATCGCTTTCTGTTCTAGAGTCATATTATAAAGTATGTCAGTGGTCCGGTTGATGGTCCTCTCCAGTACTCTCGCAAGTCTCCTGATATCTTCAGAATTCATTTTTTGTCCCTAGAATGGCACAAAGGATTTAGCTACATCACCCAGAACTTGTGCTGAAGTGGCACGCCTTTGAAATCTCTACAGTACTTGCAATGAATACCTCGGGTAACAGGATCCCTAAATAACAAGTTCCCTGCCAATCCCTGGGTAATCATGGAAATGCTACATTACCGCAAACAAAGTAGACAGGTTCGCCTACATACAAAGGTCTGTCCTCACCAGTCAAATTCGCAACATTGGCACAACCATTAAAATCACCCATTAACTGAGTACCAATCCTGTGTATGCAGAAAGAAACTGAATCAGGGCTATGATTAACAGTGTAGGAAGGAGGCGTGGCATCCTTATTGCTATAGGAGCCATCTTGAAAGAGATCAAAGATTGAAAAGAACTGGACAGTTTATCAGATGGCCTAATAGAAGCTACATTAAGCTTACTCCTATTTGCAAAAAGCGAGCATCCCAGGGGTGTCAGAACACGTTTTTCGAACTTGTTCAAGTTAGCCCCATCAAAGTTCCCCGAGATGCTATCGTTCCATCGGCCAAAGAATAGTGCTCTAAGAGAAGCATAGCATGGAGTAGTCAAAGGCAAAGGATGAATATACTAACCTAGCCCCTTGTCCCCATGTTGCAGTAAATGTGAACAGACCCAACAATTAGATTTGTTAAAAATGGCATGTGTAGCATTCATGATGAATAAAAGTGTGTTGTTGTGATAATTCTGTCTGTGCTGAGAGTCTCTAGGAGATTTGCAGATGCACGAAAGGAGTAGAAACAGTAGGTACATTTTCAGTAGGCAACACATTCTCAAATGTATGTACTTCTAAATACCATAAAACTGAAACAATGACTATTGTGAAACCAATTAACATTATCACAAGACAGCAATACGTTTTCAGGGCCCACACAGTGGATTGTCCATTCTGACAGCTGGTCACACGTTCTTTTATCAGTCCTGTACGAGCAGAGGCGGTTGAAGGCATTGTAGTTTTCAAACAAAAGCACCAGTGTTATTTTACTGGCGACCTCCAGGCGAGCGTTTTCTTAGAACTTCCACAAACCTTAGCCAACAGAATCCCCTTTCTATGTGAATGATCGGGCCTAAAAGGACAAGCCCTTTGATGATTGCCTTCGATAGCACAGCCGAACCATGCAGTAAGTCTATTTCCTCGGACGCAGATCGTACCTTGTGCTTCCTGCTACTGAGTGATCTGTGAACAACGTGTCATCACTTCCCGTTGGAAGCGACAAATCCAAAGCAGGATCGGATGCAAGATCTGGAACAAATTCAAAAGACAAAAATGTTGGAGAATGGGGAGACAAAATGGCTGTTTCCCCAGGCCTCACAGGCTCAGGGAGAGTCTCCGACACACTCTCGATGCTGTTTACTGCTTCAAAATCGTTGGTTGCAGTACTGGTAAGGGGTTCTGTGTCTTCTGTAGCCTGTGGCACTGGGTGTGGAATCCTCTTGGTATGCGATGCGTGGATCCAGTGTTTCCGGCCTGCTACGCGCACCACAGTCTGTGTGAACAGCAGGACTTGGAAGGGGCCCCACCAACGTGGTGCGAGGCAAGAAGATCGCTCAGACAATTTTACGAGGACCCAATCCCCTGGTCGTATGCTGTGACCGGGACCCTCGTACCGTACAGATAAAGCCTCTTGCACCTGATGATAAATCAAATACAGATTTTTCGTTAACTGGCCACAGTAATCAGAGAGAAGTACATTTTCAACATCTCGTAAAGAGCGAGACTTCGGAACATTCCAAATAGTAGCTGGCCTCCCCATAACCACCTCAAAGGGAGAGAGCCCAGTCTTAGTTTGTGGGGTTGTTCACATAGTTAATAACATGATTAGTAAGGCGTCCGGCCATTTTAGTTTGGTGCCGGCACACGTCTTAGCGAGCTTGTTCTTGATGATGCCGTTGTGTCTTTCCACTAGTCCAGCACTCTGAGTTTGTCTAGCCAATTGGAATCGTTTATCGATCTGTAATCCCGCGCATATCTGCAGAATTACAGCAGCGATAAAATGTGGACCATTGTCCGACCAGATGACTCTCGGTAACCCAAACCTTGGAAAATGTTCCTTTAACATAGTCTTTGCCGTGGTCATAGCTGTGGCATCCTTGTTTGACAGGATAAGCCTCAACCCATTTGCTGAAAGCACAGATTACTACTAGTACATATTTAAAACTGTTACAACGCTCCATCTCAATAAAATCAAAATGAATAACCTCGAAGGGAACAGAAGGTGGACCAAAACTACCCTTAGGAATTGATGTGCCCTTTCCCACATTATGCTGCCAACAAATCATGCATCCCTGAACAAAGCGTTCAGCTACTTTAGGGATTTTGTCATTTAGCCATACTTTTTGCAACATTTCAATAATTTTACGAGCACATATGTGTGTGGGGCCATGAGCCATAACAACCATCATCATAATGTATGCCTCAGGCAGTAACCACTTCCCTTCAACCTTGTCCACCCAACACCCATCATCATCCAGTTTCCCCAAGCCCTCAGCCCTTGGCTTAGACTCTTCTAATGTGGCATCGGCTTGGATATCCCTTATGGAATCAATACTCTCATCCAAAGTATAGGCATTTGTTGCTTCCCTTGAAGTATACATTTCCAAAGAGAGATCAGTGGCAGTCTGTTTGGCTATCTGGTCAGCAAAAGCGTTCCCTTTTCCTGTATGATCTACAATTTTCTGATGTGCTGTGCATTTTATGATAGCTAGCTGAGTAGGGAGTGCAAGTGCTGAAAGTAGCCGTACTATCAAGGAGCCATGTTGGATTTTAGTGCCATGTGAGGTCAGGAAACCTCTTTCTGCCCAAAGTCTACCAAAGTTGTGAACCACCCCAAAGGCGTACTGACTGTCAGTATATATGTTTACTGTAAGCCCTTTGGAAAGTTCACAAGCTCGGGTCAATGCTATAATCTCTGCGGCCTGCGCCGAGTTATGCGTGATTCTCTTGGTTTCCACAATCATGCTCAATGTAGTGATTGCATAAGCAGCTGTGGATGTACCATCCGGAAGTTTGAAGCAGGAGCCATCGCAAACAGCTCCCCTTGTGCATTGTTCAAGGGAGTATCTTTCAGGTCGATTCTACCCTTCGTTTCTTGTTTGGTAGTTTAAAAGCAGTCATGTGACTCTTCATCACTGCAAGCAGTACCTTGCGGGAAAGGTAAAAGTTCAGCCGGATTAAGAACACAACACCTCTTCATTTGTATGTGGGGTGTAAACAAGATCAATTCATATCTCGTTAATCGTGCAGAGGTGATGTGTTGCGTTTGTGTTCTGTTTAATAGAACATCTACAGAGTGAGGTACCATCAGGGTTAAAGCATGGCCTAGGACCATTCCCTCGTTCTGTTTTACAGACGCAGCAGCAGCAGCGACAGCTCTCAAACATATTGGTAAAGCACATGCTACAGGATCAAGGGCAGAAGAAAAGTAGCTGCACGGCCTATTCTTCCCTCCATGTTCCTGCGTTAATACAGCCAAAGCACATCCATCACATTCATGCACATATAACGCAAAGGCCTTATCATAGTTTGGTGTGCCCAAAACTGGTGCCGAGCACAATGCAGTCTTGAGCAAATCAAATGCATGCTGGTGTACCAAGTTCCACGGTAATGGCGAAGAAATGCCCTTCTTCGTCAAGGCCAACATTGGTTTAATCACTGGTGAGAAGCCATTCCTATCAAGGCTCTAACTTCCTTCTGCTGTATTTGGGACAGACATGCTAGAAATGAGTTTTATCTGTTCAGACATCAACCTTCTCCCCTTCTTTGACAGGAGATAGCCTAAATAGGTGACCTCCTGACAACAATATTGACATTTTTTAAGCGAAGCTTTATGTCCATGTTTGGCCAAGTGAATAAGCAACAACACAGTGCCCTCCTTACAAGCGCTTTCTGAGTCAGCAGCTAAAAGCAAGTCATCAACATATTGAAGTAGTGTACAAGTAGAGGGCAACTCAAGGTTATTCAGCTGCTCTTTCAAAGCCCTACTATAAATGCTCAGACTTTCCGCGTAACCTTCCGGTGCATGAGTGAAGGTAAACGAACGTCCCCCTAAGGTGAACGCGAACAGATATCTACTGTCTTTGTGTATTGGAATGCTAAAGAAGGCGTTCTTTAGATCCACAACACTAACATGAGTGGCTGAAGCCGGGATCATAGTTAATATTGTCGTCACATCAGGCACAATTGGAAATTGTGGAGCAACGATCTTGTTGATGGCACGTAAATCAATTATGAAACGAAAAGGAATTGCATTATCGCCTTTTTTGTACATGGGTAAAATCGGACTATTGCACAAACTACCTGCAATTTCCTCAATCACCCCTCGATGCACAAAATCGGAGACGATGCATTTCAAAGCTTGCTCACCATCGACCAAAATCTTATACTGTGGAATACGTGGCAGCTTTACTCCATGCTTCAAGACAATCTTAACAGGTTCAATCTGCAAAACACCAACATCATTATCATCAATAGCCCTCAAACACTCCGGAACATCACTGAATTCCGGCGGCAAAGGTCTGGTCAAGAATTGAGAGACAGAAAGTTGCTGTGGTGAAATCATCAAACGCGCTCCATCAGAAGAACAATGAATTACCGCATCTAATTCCTTCAACAGATTCAACCCCAACAAATTCTCCCCACAAATGGTAGTCAAAAGGAATGGAGAGTGGTCCGTAAATGGACCCAAAGTAATAGGTACCGGTGAAGAAACCGGACAGACAACCCTACAGAAACATTGGTTTGCCCTGACAGTGGAAAGTTTAGAATCCGTGAATGATCAATGGAACACTTCTGTGCCCCTGTGTCTATCAAGAATAGATGTTTCCTATTTCCCACTAACATCTCAGTGTAGGGACCTTTCTTATTAATGGAAATAGGCGTTGGTTCCAAACCCTGCGAAACAGAATGTCGTCAAAAGGAAGTTCTTCAGAGAGGTAAGCAGCAGAAGGATGATCAAAAATGTTTCTATTATCCACACACGATGCCTGATTGTCCTGTGAAAAAGGTTGCTGTGAATTCTGTGAAAACTGACCTCTACCAGGACCCCCTACACCTGCGCGACCTCTGGATCATCTACCCATATTTCCAAATGTGTTATTTGACCTCTGTTGGAGGATCGGGCATTGTGCACGCCAATGACCCTCTTGTCTACAATAAGCACACTGGTTAATGTTTACAGGACCCGAGGGGGCATTTCCTTGTGGAACGTACTGACCTCTAAATTGTGAATTACCCCCTCTAGGGCCTCTAACAATTTTCTGTAATAATACTTTCGTCTTTAAGTCACCTCTTCTCTTCTCGACTTTTTCTTTTTCATTATTGACATGATTCTCATAGTACTGAGCCTTGTGTAATACTTCTGACTGAGACTTCGCTTGCCAAGCACTCTCGGAGGACATAATTTGCGACTGGATGTCAGGCAGCAATACAAGCACAAATTTGTCCACAAATAATCTTTTCACAGACTCCGTGCCTAAATCTTGTCCACTGAAATCTGAAAATACCTGTGCGAACCGATTGAAGAACTCGGTAGAACCCTTCCCTTGGACACAGACAGTAAGCTTGTCCCAAATAATTCTCTTTTCGGAATTATAGTTTCAATTTCATAACTATCCTGTCAGGTAAAGTTAGGATTACCTGAGGCGGTCTTTCGCCAGCTGGCCTTTCTCCATCAAGTCTAATCATGTTAGTCCATGTATCTCCTAACCCTGGTACATCATCTACAGTTCTAATCTGTTTCCACAAATCGACGGGCAGGAGTACGGGAAATAACAAATCGATATCACTTAAGGTGAATACCGATGATTGCAAAACAGACTCTATTTCTTTGCAGAACCCTGTCGGATTCTTCCTAATGTCGGGAATAGATTGCTTGATGGTGTTCACTTCCTGTCTCGAGAACGGGACGTGAACAAACTGTGACACATAATGTGCAGGAATTTCATAGGCCGCAGCACCCGTTCTGGCGTCAGCTAGAACCTCGACTTTTGGGACAAATGTCGGAGGGACCTCTCTCATAGGCAACTGAGAAGTAGGCAACTCTGAACGCTTAAAAAGCAACAGAGCCAAATCAAGCGCTAAAGCAGCTGAAGAAGTGTCAAACGAAAAAGCTCTCTTATAAATACTCAATAACTCTGCGGGAAAACAAATCTTTCTTTTTACACACTCATCCTGTAGGTACTCTACCATTACCTGTATCACTTTCCTCTGCATTTCTGGCGTATACTGACTATACATGTCATATACTTCTACCGGAGTTATCGACATATCTGAGATCCATCTAATCGCATCTTTCGCGCAAATTCACGTTTCCTCAGTTACCGATTTACGACAAGGAAGGAACCGTTTCTGCACAAACATAACGTCCAAACTATCACCATCTTCATCATCATACCGTAACCCTTCCAGCTCCCTTCTATACTCAAGAATCCTCTCAACTTGCTCTTGTACCTTCTCCGCAGTATCCTCAACCCTTGTGGGAGATCTGTATTATTTAGCCTGTACCACATTACTTTAAATGAATTCCTAATCCTTCAATAAAAACGTTTTTCTCAGGAAGATTGTCTATATTAGAAAGTGTGGCGAAAACATTAGCTTGTTCACCCTTCTCCATGCAATGCTTAGCCCACGCGGTTAACTTACGTTTCATCTCTGAAGACACAGTGTTACGAGTAACAACCTTTGATCCCGCTCCCCGATCTACTACAAGCGGTGTCAAACCACTTGGAAGAGGGAGAGTAGGCACATTTTGAACATCGAGGTATTATTACTGGCACAGCAGGCAAAGGTGGGGAGCAGGTGGAGGAGCAACAACAAGAGGAGGAACAACAACTGGAGGAAGAGGAACAGTAGGAGGAACAATAGGTGGAGCAGGAGGATTTATGGGAGGAGGAATAACAGCAGGGAGAGGCAAAGCAGCAGGAAGAGGAACATACGGAGTTGGCGCAGTGGCACCAGGCCTTCATTATTTTAACAATTTATCGATAAGTTCATCAGAAACATGAAAGTCTTTAGAAGGATAGATTTTCTGGATACCAAGTGAAAAAGCCCTATCCATATTCCTAGCTGACTCAGACTGTTTATTTTGCTCATACAAAAACGCTTTTTCGGCGTTTGTCATATGACAGCGCGCATGCTTTTCTCTACTTTTAAGCTGCTGCAAAGCTTCTTTCTACCAATTCTGTAATACGTCAAATGCTGCAGGTCTAGCCTTTTTCTTCAATAATATAGATTCTAAGTATTCAATACGAGGGATTTCAAAACTACCATTGATTGGCCACTGAAGTTCGGAAGCATGTCTAGTTTGTCTGTGTCAAATATCATTAAATACTATACTACCAATGCCGTGCTTACAGTACATAGTACACAACGGCGACCCCTCCATTGGTGCCGATCGGCCAAATTCCAAAGATTGTCTGTCCTTGCGGAATAATGCCCTGAGGCAGGCAGACAATTTCCCAGGCATATCAGATTCCTGGTGTTACCTGGTCAATAATTGTACTTGCAAGAACAATGCGCCAAAACAAATGATCAGGATACGGGCCACGACTCACGTGATCAATCCTAAGCAGGTCCGATCGGATTTCAAAATTTTCTAACAAAGGTTACCTCATGTTTGGTGATTCGGCAAATCTGCCCGCCTCGATATATGGACCCTCGTCAAGATGCCGACTCGGACCACATGCTCACCGTCCGGGGATCGGGTCATGCAGCGCTGCTGAGGTGTCGCGTCTCATCCAAGAAAGGGGCCGATCCCGGTCCGATAGCCGTGTCAACCTTCAACGAGCTGGCATCAATCTTGAGGGTCCCTATTCTGGCGCCATCTGTAAAAGCAAAAGGAAATATCGAGGCTGAGTACCACAAAAGGAAATACACCAAACGCGGGTTAACGAAGATACAAAAATCTTAATTCAAAGTAACTGAACAGTTTTCAAAGAAACAAAGTATCAGATAGCTATCTGGCCCTCAGTACACCACAACGAATACCAGCCCGTTCGATGTGAGAAGTGAGTGGGACTGTACATCAGAATAGCTCTTTTATACAGTTTTGTAACATGATGTTCAGCCCCTCTGTACATTAATAATTCCCAATCTAGGGTTGGTGCCGAGTTCACCTCTGACTCACCCAGCTATATGCATATGGATCACCTTCAGGTTTCCATGTTCAACAAATCACAATAACAACAGTATATTCCCGAATCTAACATAAGCCTTAGTACATATTTTAAAACAATGCAGTTCAACAAGTGTTCACGTTTAGTATTTACGCAACATTGTGCTTAATATATGCTCGCGGATCAGTTACGTTGGCACAGGTAATGCTCGATCTATAGGTCAACGGAGGACAAGGTCTCATTACATGGCCCTAACATTTGGCCTACGGGCAGTTTAGGTATTAACTTGCGTACAGAGGTCAAGAGGGCCATATTACAAACAGAAGAACACTGTCCAAATTTTAGAACACAGGGTGACTTTGGAGCGAGAATCAAACTGGCGGATGAACCTAAAATGGCGGCTTAATCGATCAAAGGTCAGAACCTTGCAACGCGGATTTCTTCGCAGAGCGACTGGGCTTAGGCCAATATATACAGTAAAGGAGGCAGGATATGATTTTCTGTTCAACACCAGAAGGCCTTGGGGATAATGTAGAGGGTTTTGAACTTTATCCTCGCAGTCACTGGGAGCCAGTGCAGAGATTTCAGTCCTTGAAAAATATGATCCCTGGGCTTGAGGCCAAGGACAAGTCTTGCAGTCCTGTTATGGATGAGTTGCAGGGGGCGGAGAGTAGAAGCAGGCAGATTTAGAAAGAGACTGTTGCAGTAGTCCAGCCTTGAGAGAACCAGAGCTATGGAGACAGTGAGCTTCTGGGGGAAGAAGAGAAAATGAAGAATACCTCTGAGGAGTTGCATCTGGTAGTGTGACTTCTTAGAGACATCTGAGATGAGAGTAGAGAAGGAAAGTGTGTATTTGAAGAAGACCCCAAGGTTTTTAGCCCCTCAGGTAGGTGAAGAAAGAGGGCCATGAAAGGCCGGAAAGAGAGCGATAGGGAGCAGGTGTGCCAATGAGGAGAATCTCAGTCTTACTGGCATTAAGGCAGAGATCATTGGCGGCACACCACTCCTGGATAACAAACAGACAGTCATAAATGAGAGAAGGAGAAGAAGTGGTGGAAGGGAGCCTGAACATGAGCTGAGTGTCGTCCACATAGCACTGAAAGTTTGGACAGAGAGCAGCAATGCAGTGGGCAAGAAGTGGTTGAAAAGCCAGGGAGAGAGGGTAGAACTCTGGGGAACAACACAGGTAGAAATAGAGATAGAGGAGAGCAGAGGACCCAAGTTGGACCTGGGAGGGTCTATCGAAGGGGCAAGAGGTCAGCCATGCCATGGCCGGATTGGTGATACCCAGGTTATTACGGAGACGGTTGAGCAGGATGGCATGGTTGACAGTGTCAAAGGCAGAAGAAAGATCAAGTAAAATGAGGACACATGGGATATTGGAGTCAAGGTTTGAGAGAAGGTGGTCTTCACAGATGTTCAGGAGAGCAGTTTCTGTGCTTCTGGCAGCTCTGAAGCCAGAGTAATAGTCATGGAGATAACCAACCGATTCAGTGTGAAGATTAAACTGGGAGATGGCCAGCTTTTCCAGGAGTTTGCCCAGGAAAGGAGTGATGGAGATTGAGCAGTCGTTAACAGGACAGGTGGGTTTCTTAAGAAGAGGGTGCACAAGGGAGTGCTTCAGGGGGGAAGGGAAGACTGCAGTGGTGAAGGAGTGGTTGCTGAAGTCTGCTAAAGCAGGAGCTAGGGTGTCAATGTGGTCCTTGATGGTTTTAGAGGAATAGGGGAGAACCTGTTTTGACGAGACTTTCATAGATCAGACTTGTCTAGAAACCTTGTCTGGGGAGAAAATGAGAAAGGCAGAGAAGGAGGGAGGAGGTGTGGCCACAGAAGGTCCAGAGGAAGAGCGGGTAATAGAGGAAGGAGGAGGAGAAGAAGAGAGAGAGGACATTGCCATTACACAGTAATCATTACAAAGTTGGTGACAATCTATTATATATATTGTTCAAAATCACAATACATCAAACACTGTTTACTGTATAAGGGCAATACACTGAATCAACTGTAACCACATTTTACTAACCCACCACTGTGCAGATTATACATGCACTTTTATATGTATCTGTGTTGTGCCACGGCCCAAAAAATTTCTTCAGACAAAACCTTTTTTGCTAAAAATAAATGTTTATCGCTTTTTCATGTACTCTATGGTGAATTTCGTTTTTTAGAACTATCAATGATATAGTTCTTCTGCAAGGTCCTGCTGACCCCCTATCACACAACTGGCTAGGGAAGCCTTTTGACCCTACCCTCTCTATAATTCTGTGATTATTTCTACCCTCAAGAGTCAGGCCTTTGAAAAAAGAGGGTTTTTCGCACATACATATTTTTGCTCGCACATAAATCACTACATGGACAAGGAGCCGAATTCCTCCAAGCCAAAATCAACCTCTACCAACCAGGATGAAACATAAATCAAGCAACAATATCCAAATAGAAGCAAAACACTATGAAACATGGACATTTTAAGGATTTGCATTCACTCGTCTAATAGCCAATCCATGAAACTCAATCCTGAAGGAGATAAGAATGATAGAAGACCACCTCACCTTTGGAAAATGACTAAAGACCTGGCAATTCACTGAGATTAACATGAAAATGAACCCCTCTCCAACATTGCAGCGGACCCGAGACAACCCAGAGACAGTACTAGCCACTAACCACTCTTGCTCCTCGCTCCTCCCCAACATGCCCACAGACCTCACACAAACTAATGGACACGCCCTACCTCACCCAAAACACACAACTCACACATCCGGCATAAGAACAAACGACCACAAACAAACAACCCACACACTGGACATTGCCCCTCTGGGACACAAGAAGCTCAATACACACAATCCAAACTCACTCAGAAAGCTGACATGCACAGACACCAGTTTCTACAAGCACCAACAGAAGAGCACAACCTCTATCCTATCCATCTTCTCTTACCAACCCACCCAACCAACTCATGTGAGCCCTTGCAGACCATGCAAATGCTAACACTGTGCTGTATAAATCAATATAACATAACATTTAAATGTTCATTTACTCCAACCAAGAACTGAATGTAGGCCAAGGTGTGTCCAAACTCGACAATACTGTACTCCTTCCACTTAACTGTACTCCCTAATCACACATGTCAGTTCCATCAGTGATGACCTCATATGAGAAATCAGGCAGGACATCACCTATAACCTCCTCAATTACCTCACTAGTAAGTAGCAGCCATGGGGAATCATTTCTGATGGTCTCTGAAAATATAGCACATTTGCAATATACCCTGCCTTTTATGAAGGCCTGAAAACATGTATCAATCATTCTATATAATGGTTTGGGAACTGCAGAAAGTTGTTCTTTCACATAGCACTTCACAATTTATATGCAATACAGGAGAAGCCTGCAAGCTTCGGATCTCCAGGGTTTTACATTACAACTTTCACTAGCCCTACCCAGCATAGGTATTTGCGAGGATACATGGGATGGGAAACACAGTCCAAATCATGTAGTAGGATTACATGTTTCAAACCCTGTGGGATAATGTTCTCAAGAAAGAAAGAAGTGTTCACAAATAATAAGTAAGGATGCGGTAGCCGGGGTTCTCCCTTCCCCACATTTTAAGCACCGGACAAGGTGGGATTCAGGAGCACAGCACACGCGTGAGCTTTCCCAGCACAAGCCAATAGTTCCGTTCTCAGCAATCAGGAGGGCCTTCAGTGGTTAAGTCTCCTTTTCTGCAAAAATGTCTCTCATCCCCAAGGATCTGATGGGTACGAAACAATAAACAAATGTTCCTTTCTGCACGTCCGTTGTGTGATGCCGTTGGGTGATGCCTTTTCACCCCTGGATTCCCCTCTCCCTGGCTCAGAAATACAAATATTCTTAACAATTTCAGGAACTTCAGTAGTTAGATACCTTACTTCTGAGGGTCTAACAGATTCTACATAACAAACAAAAAGTTAATGAAAAGTTCTAGAGTTCGTCTGTGGTTGTGCTTGGGTGATAGCTCTTCACCCTTGGGCCCCCCTCTTCTGGGCTAAGACCCCTCTTCCGGTATCAGCTTCCCTTTGTTGGATTCACTTTGGTATGTATTCAAAGACTTTTTTTGTTGCTCTTTTCACTGTTGCATTCACAGGTCGATGGGTGTTGCTTTCTCATCCTTCGATCCCCCTCTTCTTGGCTCAGATCCTACTCGACTGTTCACCTCCCTCTGTTACTATGGCTTTCAATGCAATTTTGTCTGTGATGTTCACAAATCTTAATGTCCTTTTCACCAGTTCACTGTGGACATCCCTCAGCCAGGTTCACTCTTGTCAACACACTGTATATTGGGACTTTTAGACTTCGCCCTTGTTTATTGGGATCCCTCCTTCGGGTTCACTCTTGCCCACTTTGTCATCAGTTTTACGAGGTGGGATTTGATTCCCTTAGCTTCTCAATCATCTGCGGTCAAACACTTTCGACTGTACAGAGGATTTTATTGGGCCCTTTATGAGCACTTTGACCCCCTTTCTCGCCTTTCCCACGGCCTTCTGGTAGTGGTAGTTTCAATAATCGGGTAATCGGCCAGAGCTTCCTGAGTGAGCACCCACGTGGTGCCAGACTCCTCTGCTGCTGATTTTGCCCCTTTTTAGTATCAATAGTTTTTGGTAACTTTCACACTTGCGACTTTACGGTCAACACAGTTCAGTTTCTTATCGACTCTCCCCTCAACTCACCGGCTGTGATGAACCACTTGGCTTTCCTTCTGTTTGGAGTCAAGGTTGGTACCACTAAGACAAGCGTCTCTCCCCGGCATGGCTATCAGCAGACGAGGGTCTCGTGTACTGTTCACATCTGATGCAACCACGCTGACTATTGTTCGCCATCTTATGTTTCCTTTAGCAAAGGTTTCACATTCCCTTGGTTGGAGAGGGCAAGATTGCTTCTCTCCTTATCACCCTCTTGGTTTGCTCCATCCTTCTCCTCCTCTTGAATTGCTGTGCTGAGTTAGCTCTCTCAATGTACTAGCTCTGCCTTGCTTGTCTTGTCCTCTCGTGCTCCACCTTTTATCCATGTGGGGAAAGGAAAGGGTCATCAGGTGTGTCTGATTTTTGGTCAAATGCCTGACTTTGCCTGACTGTGGTGTTGGGACATGTCAGGTAGATGGCTGTGGTGTTAGTCCGTCTTCCTTTGGGATATGCGGAAGTGTTTGTGTCAGAAAAGTGGGGGTAGAGTGTTTACATATCCTATGTGGTAAGATGGAGAAAATGTGTCAACAGAAGGGGGATACTGTTTCTCACCCGTCGGTGTCCAACTTCCACTCCCCGAAATCCCCCCAACCAGGTGATCCTCCCTCACTTGTCCACCCCCAGGAACTAGATCCAATAGCATTGGCCCTGTCCTGGCCACCTTGATGACAGACCCCCGGGACTAGTCAGGGAGAGACCTTGATGGTTGGTTAGAGAGCCAGAGTGCTCTACAAAACATATATACAATAAATACATAAACTGACAACCATACAGCAATTCAATAAATACAATACACCTATCCTAAAAGAAGCATATAGCCTGGAATCTGGTTAAAATATTCTAAATAAAACATTTACACGATCAATCAAAAAATCATAAAAAGGAGCAATTCATAAAAACGTACTACAAAGGCCCGTAAGTAGCACAATGCTTATACTTTCTTCCTAAACTTTTCAGTCAGTCAAATAACTGTTGGAAGTGACTTCCAAAGTTTAACGGCCAACACTGACAAAGATCTTTACTGAGTGAACAATTGTTTAAATCTTGGAACCTCAAATTGCAAACACTCCTGGGCCTGTAGCCCTCTTAGGCCCCAGAGATGTTTTAGTTTTTGCAACAAATACTCTATGGATCAAGCATAAAGTGATTTGTGCACAATGCATAACAGTTTAAAATGTATCCTAAAATCAATAGGAAGACAGTACAATTTAATGAAAACGGGGGAAATGTGATCAAAAGTTCAGATTAACCGGACGACTGTGTTAAAAACTGACATTAATGGATGCAGAGTATTTTTTGGGAGTCCTGTTAACAAGGAGTTGCCTATGTTTATCTGGGAAATGACCAACGACTGGACTAAAGTACTGAAAAGAGACTCTGAGATGAAAGGCTTTGCTTCTCTTAATAAAAATAGGTGAAAATTGTCTGAATTTACCATAACATTTATGTGCGTAGTAAATGAGAAATGTGTATCCAGATAAAAACCTAAGGATTTCACACCTGTTGCAAACTGAGAAGTGGTACCTAAAATGTTAGCTTACTAAAACTTGTTAATAAAAGAGAGTTCTGGAGTTGCATGTGAAAGTAATAGAAATTTGGTTTTCGGGGATTCATCTTTACAAAATAAGAGGCCATTCACCCCTCAAGGTCCAGTAGGCCGTCAGCTAAATTTGTTAGCTCACCATTGGATGATCATTTTGAATAGAGCTTGGTATCATCAGCAAAAGGATGCATGCAAACATGTTTAGTTATGATAAACCCTAACCGCTCTGTATATAGGCTAAAAAGCGTTGGTGATAGAATTGACCACTGCTGTACTCCAAAAGGGTTAGAGTCTGTAGGGCGAGCGTTCCAGATTAATTGATTAATTAAAATGAGTTGCTGTCAATTTTTTTAAAAGTACTCAATCCATTTTAAAACGGTGCCATTGAACCCCATTATTTGCTTCAGAGTATCGCGTAGGACCACATGGGCAATATTATCAAATTATTACTAAACAAGGGGGCAAGTGATATAAAGTTAACAGGATAATATCCTTAGTAGATTACATTCACACAATAAATAGGTAGACCAATTGTAGCTGGGATCGATTCCATTCTGGAACCACTCTCCCAATTTGTAGATTTCTTTTTGAGGCCACTAATTCCCAAAATGCAATCATACATCAAGGACACTATGAGCATTTTGAATATGCTCCAGGGTGTGACTTTTGATCCAACCACCCAATTCTTGGTGACGTTGGACATAGAAGCCCTATATACCAACATCCCTCAGGCAGCCACCCTTGAGATAGTGGAAAAGGATCTTACAGATTTAGTGGTCCCCCCAGAGGTCCCTATTGAGCTCATAGTACAACTGGAGGAGCTTGCACTTACTAAGAACTTTTTTCTCTATAAAGAGACCTTCTACTACAATGACCTTCTAGAACAATGCTGTGGCACCGCTATTGGCGCTTCTTTTGCCCCATCCCTGGCCAACCTATATGTTGCCGAATGTGAGGAGACTCACATATACCAGCCATCCAATCCTTTTAGGCCACAGGGTACCCTGTGGACGAGGTATATTGATGACGTCCTGGATATCTTTACAGGAACATAACCAACATGCAGAGAATTTTTGACTTGGCTCAACTCAAGAGACAGCTATCTCAAATTTACACATTGCATCTCCAAAGTTATCATTTACTTCCTTGATGTAGAAATTACACTGCAATTGGGCCGCTTGGCCACCTCGGTCTTTCGTAAACCTACTGATCGCAACTCCCTATTAGACTACTCCAGTTTCCACCCGAGGAGTCTTTGCGAAAACCTACCTTTTGGCCAGTTTTTGCGATATAGGCCTAACTGTTCGACCACACAGGAGTATGATGCACAGTCACATGTACTCACAGACCACTTATTAGAAAGCGGATATCCCAAGAAAACTGTGAAAACAGCAAGGAAACGGGCAAGAAATATACCTCGGGATATTACCTTGCAACAGAAAACACGACCAGCCGGAGAAAAAACCATTACAGCTGTTTTCAGCTATTCCAATAAGATCAACCTTATCAAAAGGGAAATCATCAAACTGTGGCTGATACTTAATGTAGAACCAGTCACTCTACCTGCTCCACGGTTCGCAATGAAAAAAAGAAAGAACCTGAGGGACACTTTGGTACATTCATACACACCGGCCGCGGAAACCGTCGGGCAGACAACCCTATGGAATAATACAGCTCCACAGGGACATACACCTTGTGGCCAGTGTAATGTATGCACAAAGACCCTAGACCTAGGTTTAAAGACACCATGGAAACAAATTGCCCTAACCAACTGCAATACCCCCAATGTCAT
Source organism: Ambystoma mexicanum (assembly GCF_040938575.1). Lineage (NCBI taxonomy): Eukaryota > Metazoa > Chordata > Amphibia > Caudata > Ambystomatidae > Ambystoma > Ambystoma mexicanum. The sequence continues at coordinate 430,454,849 of NC_090923.1, forward strand.
ATATATGATAAAGTGCCCTTGTGACAAGAGATATATTGACATGACCATGAGGCCAATTAAGAAACGTATCCAAGAGCACTTATCCTGCATTAGGACCCATCGGGACAATGCACCACTGGCTGATCATTTCACCAGGCTGAACCACCTGGCTACTGACCTTGGGTGGACGATCATAGGGGATATGAGCCACTTCCTCTTAAAACATGAACAAAAATGGGTGTTCCGCTTAAAAACAGATAAGGTAGGCCTGAATGAGGATATACCGTGGCATTCCCTGGCCATGATAACTTAATTTACCTAATTCACACCTTATTTACGGGCGGTGTTATGGATCGGGCTATGACATATGAGACCACCTAAGTACAGTGCAGATATCCCATACCCTATAGGCATCCTTCCATCTGCCATCTATAGAATGGTGTTCCGCTTAAAAACAGATAAGGTAGGCCTGAATGAGGATATACCGTGGCATTCCCTGGCCATGATAACTTAATTTACCTAATTCACACCTTATTTACGGGCGGTGTTATAGATCGGGCTATGACATATGAGACCACCTAAGTACAGTGCAGATATCCCATACCCTATAGGCATCCTTCCATCTGCCATCTCTAGAATGGTTGCCACATAATCATCATGGCATGGACAGACACTAAAATTAGTGATTTATACTAGATATGTACATCAATTCCTGACATCTCTGTATGGTGCACATTTTAATCTAGTGGACACTACCTTGGATCATGTATTAATCCCTGACATGTTTAAAATATCTTTTCCCGTCTTATTGACAAAGAGTTAGCTATATATAGATACAGCATACATCTGTACTCTATCATGCCTGATTTGGTTATAACGAGCATTTTTACTCCCTGGTTGCCATGTTAGTTGCAATAACACAATCCTAAAATAGACAGACAATACTAACATCCTTTTGCTGTCGAATAATCATTAGACATAGGGACTCCCACACCTGTACTGCTCCAGTTGCCTTAGTGGCTGTGTTTACCAGCATATGATTATGCTGGTTCTGGCCGTGCAGACGAGTACAGGACTGTGCCTGTCCCGGTCCCATTGCGTTTTTGCCTGACTTCCGGGCTGACCGTGTGCTCAGACATCCGCTCTCACGTGATATGCTTCTGCATGTCACGCGACACGGAAAACGAAAGACTCTTAAAATAGCGAACATCATTCACACGTGTTTGCGCTCGTCTTTTGCCGTTTGAATCCATACGCGTCATTAGGTGCATGCAAGTAAGTCCTGCAGACGCTTTGAGCCTGCTTTATATTCCAACAGCTATACGAACGGGAAATTATTTTATCAAGTACAGGGAATTCGCTCACCTATATAGTGAGCATATTGCTGCTTCCAATTTTGTGTTTTTCTTTATACTTTGCCAAAATTATTAGCAGTTTTTACTCAGAATTGATGCAAGGACCATAATGTATGTAGTTAGCTGCATAGGTACAAACTAGGGCCCCTAACATCTCTATACCTTTCCATTCACCTTCAGACTAGAAGCATGGGGACTGGTCAGTTACGTTGTGCCACCTTTTGAGGTACTTACCCAATTTACCAATTGAAAGGGAACTGAATACATGGTGAGTGTACCTTTGTATTTGATTAACAAATTCAATCATCCCAACACTCCAATGACCATTGAACAAATGTTTAGTATATACAATGTTGTGGCCGAATCCAACAGTGTAATTGCTATAAATGTAATTGCCATAAATGTAATATGATGAGGACATCAATAGTGAGATATTATGCTTGAAGTAAGAAGTGGTGCTTTAATAGTCTATGATTGTATAGATGAATGACACGCACTAATGTGTCTATTCATAATCCAGTACATGGAATTTAGCAGCCTTATAGTGACTGTGGTTCACTTTGTTTTGACCCCACAGGCTCCCTCCCAGACTGTTCCAGTCCTGTGACACCTACGGCAAGTATGGTAAAGTACTACCCCTATCTACTGTATTTTGTTTCTCATAAACTGGTTATCAAATTATGAAATACACCAGCTTGGAGGAATGAATGTGGTTTTATCAAAGTTATGCCACTGAAACCGGTCGATGCTGTTTGCTACACATAAAAAAGGCACCAATTAGTCTATTGTTGAGAGTTTGAGAAAAACTTTTTCATTGTCCCACTTCCCCCCAGTTACAAACAGCTCTAGATGGGAAGTAGTGATTGAATTGTCTTTGTGTTCTAGGAAGAGAAAAATTCCTTGTTCCTTGTATATGTGTCTTTTTAACCTTAGCAATCCAGGGTTAGTGCAACAATCTATGGGTCATTAAAATTTGTTATCCCAGTAGATGCTCCACGAGTGTTTAGAAAGGAAAAATATTCTTTCTATCTTCCCTGGTGCGCTTCTTCTTTCACTTTAGTCTCTTCCCATTTATACATTTTTGGAAGAGAGTGGTATGGGACTTACAAGGCTGAATGTGTTACATACTATAGAAGTTGGTAATTTCACTCTTATTCTGTCACTATTAGACAGGCGTTGTAACACCGCAACCTAGTTGAGAGTGCACTTTAGGTAGGGATAGTATACTTTTCGTTCTATCCTTCTGTCTTCCTTCACAGCCTTGACTCTATTTTGGCCATAACCACCTTCCATTTGTAGTCCATACCACAGGTTTTTGGCTTCCTGGGTTCCACTTGGCTGCTAATAGTTTACAATATTATCAAATGCCACTGTCAAATATAGCTAAATCAATACGCAACAGACCGCCTTGTCTAAAATCTTTCAAATGTCCGAAATCTGCAATGTTTCGGTTTCAGTACTGTGCACTGGTCGGAAGCCTGATTGGGAGGCAGCTAATAGATCTTGCAATCTTATCCAATCATTCAACTGAACGGATACTGATTTTTCTAAGAACTTGCCCAAGAATGGAAGAGATGTAACAAGTCTATAGTTGGCTAGAGATGTAGGAAGTCTATAGTTGGTTAAAAGGTTAGCATAAAGATTAGCTTTTTTTTAAATGGGCGTACATGTCCAATGTTCAAAGAATTTGGAAAACACCCCTGTGCTTGTGACAGATGTAATATCTGTATAAAGAAGGGAGCAAAGACAGTACGAAATTATTTTCTTCTTTGCTGGACATGGATCTTCAGCCAAGAACATAGGTTTTACCTGATCCATTAATGTCTCTACTTCATTTATGCCCGTAAGGTTGAAAGAATTCCATACCTACTCAGTTTTGCAAGTAACAGAGACCTTGGGAATTGATAAACAAAAGATTTTGCCTCTAATCTGAGATATTTTTCTATAAAAAAAACTGAAAAAATCATGACACTTTAAACTCAAAGAGTGAGCCACCAGATGTTGTCTTGGATCTACTATCTCTTTTAGTGAAGAGAATAATGTTGGTTGGTTTATAGCCAGATCTATAAATGCCCTATAATAAACTCATTTTGCGTTTATTAAGAAATGTTGTCTGCATATGATTTCTGAGATATTTTGAAAAACACTATGTTGTTAGTTATTGGTTCTCCCACCATTTCCACTCTAGAGGCCTCACTCACTGTTTATGAGACTTTAGCTCTTCAGAAGTGAGGGTTTGAAACGGATTGTGTTAGTCATGGCTGGTGTGATTCTGTCCATAATACCTATAGTTATATCATGTACGTTTTTATCTTTCCTCAATAGTACAAATAGCTATAGTGCCGATGTCTAATGAAAGGGGGAAAAAATCTGTTAGCGTTTCGGTGTTGACCAATTGTACGTTTCACTTTATACACATAGCACTTTTTCTCAGCACATGTTCGGATATAAGATCAAAATATAAAACCGCATGGTCAGACCAATCTACATCCTGTGCAGAAACTGACAGCTTAGTATTTTAAGGAATACTTATCCAATCTAAAATATTCCTTTCACATGAGCTCTGACATCACAGTTTTGTCTAAGGTTTACTGACTCAAAAAATATTAGCATGACTACTAGCGAGATTACCCCAGGGTGAATTGAAATCACCCATAAAAAAGTAATAAAGGAAGAAACTAAGAAATGCATTAATTCCTGTGTAAATATATCAGGATTAGCGGGTGGATGGTAGACCACAAATAGTTGAAACCATGTAGCCCTTTTTGGGAACATTTGTAACCCCAAACACTCAAAGGCTTGGTTTGCATCCAAAACAATGTGTGAAAATTTCAAATGACTCCTAAGAATAATAGCCACCCCTACCACGAACTTTGTTCCCTATCTACATAAAAGATCAAAAACATGTTTAGAGAAAGCATGAACCAAGTCTCAGTAATAGCAATCACATTAGCCTAGGAACCAACAATTTGTATGTGGGTCTGTTATAAGAATAGAGTGATAAAAGTACCAGAGCTAATCATCATGAATAATGTTCAATCAAAAGCTGGTCAAGTGGCACAGCGAGTAGAGCGCTCGCTTTGACATCCGTGCAGAGCCTGCTAACGCAGGTTTGAATCCCGGCTGGGGCCAAACTCAGCCTTTCATCCTTCTGAGAATGAGCACCACACACCGTGGGTAATAATAAGCAGCGCTCAGATACCTGAGGGTTCGTAGCGCTATATAAGTGCCAAATTATTATTATTATTAAAACTGAGTGACTCTGATGCTTTAGAAAACCAGGGTTGTAAATGGACAGTATGTTTAAATGCCAACTCCAACCAAGCTGAATCCACCAAAATATGCAGAAAGACGCTTTTCAAATGTTGCATCTCTCTTTCTTGCACACCTGATCTGCTGTACCAGTTATGTGACTCATGATGCCATAAGTGTTGCAATATGTGATATCATCAGTGATGTCATTTGTGATGTTAACAGTGTACTTAGGTGCCGCATTATGGGGGCATCCTAGGTGGCACAGCTTCAGCACCTGCAGAATTACAGTGGTTTTGTGGCATTAAATCAGCACCTTAACATCACTTCAACGTTGTTAGACTGAATTTCCGAGGGTTTTGTTATACCTCCCAACACCTGTCATTTTGTCTTTTTTCTGATAACATACCTGATGTCATATAATTTAATATCAATATCTGTTATTGAGCTATGTAACATGGGGTTAATCAAGTATTGAATTATTTTTTGTGTCCACTCGATAACATGGGATTAATAATAGTGTACTGTGACAAGGAAGAGCGAGGTGGGGTTAGTGGGGGACTGCGATGAGAAATATTGCAGTTGAGTAGTTGAGTAGTTCGGTACTATGACAAAGAAGAGTGATGTGGGTAGTTGGGAACAGTGACAAGGAACAGGGAGATGGGGTAGTTGGGGACAGTAATGAGGAAGACTGTCACAAGGAAGACTGAGTACGTACACAAATGTACCTTACACATTATGAACATAAAACTCCTTTTAAGGACTACCTGTACATATGATTTTTTTTCTAGAAAATAATACTTGGATCAAGAACTACAAAAGCACAGGGATGAGGAAGGGGGACGTGCTGATATACGATCTAGATTCATGAACAATTTCTATGTTCAAAGGGAGGATATGAAGACACTATGTGAATCCAGAAGTCATAATGCTTCAAATTTATCAATCATTACTGAGATGAGGAACAGTACATTGAACAATGCATATAAAGAACCATGTATATACCCAATAACATTCAATAAAATACTTCTTAATGTTCCAATATCTTTATTTTATGTGAAGGTAGAATGTAAATACTACATAAAACATTGATAATTGCACTCTCTTTTGGAAAATGTTCAGCAACGACGGTAAAAATGCCACCATTTTCTTTCCCATTCCAGGGCATACAAATTCTGCAAATGGATTGGCCTAGAGGCACACACATGGTATGAAATTAAAGATGTGATTGGTTCATAGAAACACAAATCGCGAATTACATAAATATGCTGCAGAATAAAAAAATTGCTTTGGGGACAAATTTAGATAGACACTGTGAATACTTTGTCTACCAAATGTGCTCATTGGCACTTATTTCCTATCCAAACCTTTTCCATTTGTCTGTTCTCTTTGTTGTAACTTGATTTCTGTCTGTTTGTTTGTTTTATATCTGTTTTATCTGTTTTTTATTCCTTCTTTAGGTTTTTATTATCCTTTTTCTTTAAATGTTTCTTTTTTTTCTTTTGTTTTTGATTATTTTCTGGAGATGGTGAAACAGCATCCTGAGGCATCCTGCAGGGATGAAGAGATCAACCTTGTCACTGTCCCTGCAGAACCAGAAGATGTCAAATGGGTAAAACAGCCAGCTCCACCCAAGAAATACCACTACATGGGAGATTTACAGCTTTACACCTTTCCTGAGCTTGCAGTACTTCAAATTGCCTAAAGACATTCCAATATTGGACGTCGAGAAGGGACAGTGCACAAATTGCAGCGACGTCCGAAGGAGAGCATTTTCCACGGTTTCTTTACTTTAATTTAGTTATACCGCGCACCATAAACTCGGAGGCAAGAGGGCGTCAGACATACAGTAGGACACAGAACACAACGGCCATGGCCAGGGAGACCCTGTCATCAGAAGTGCCATAGTAGCAGCAAGGTGAGATCACTCTAACTAAACAGGAATGCCTTTGTTTCTTTCTAAAGACCAGAGTAGAGGTTTCCTCTCTAAGACTCTGAGGAATAGAATCCCAGGCAGATGGGGCCACAGCAAAAAAACACTCCTTTCCTCACCTGCACCAGTCTGCATACCGGCAACTGAGAATGCCTAGGTGGAGCCTAGGTGAGATTGGCAGGAGGTTTTTTTTTTTTTAGATATCTATTACTTCCTTTTTCCGCTTTCTTTAGACCTGATTGTTCATTTAAACAAATACATAAATATATAGAAGTTGTCTACTTTCCACCTATCTTTTCGCCTATCTTTTCACTCCTCCTGCTCCCATCCGCTCCTTAACCCCACAATGGTTCTTTTCAGAACCACCATGAAAGTTCAAATAAAGATCTAAGCTGGAGGGAAGTGGCTTTAATGTTAAGCACCATGGCAAGGGGTTAACCTTACTGGTAGATGACCGCCACCCAAGTTAGAGGCCCAATGAAACAAGAGCCTTCGCAGGCAGCAATAGTGTTACCAGCAATCTCAGCCCTCCACCGAGGATTTTATCGCAAGGTCATATTCTTTTTAAATTATTTTATTTTTTTATTTTATTGATGTATGGTTATACAATTGACAACCTTTTATCAAGTTTAAACAATTTAAAATCTTTTTCTCAAGTTTTAAGTAAATGTTAAATTTCCTGGCACGAATTTTCACACGTTAACAGCTGCTTCTGTATGGCGATTGAAAATTTGACTACATCAAGAGATACTGATGTTTTTTCGCCCGATTGAAGCATTTTCCACCATAATTCTTTTGATTTATGTCCATACTTGTTAATGATGGGAATCATGTAGATGGCCCTTTGTGGCGATAGGCCCGGACAGGTCATGAACAGATGAAACAGATTCTCTGGTGACTCATGATTTTGACAAAGTCTGCAATTCAGAGGATTATCATGAATTCGTGGCCAAGCAGTTTCTCTTGTTTTAATTAGTTTGAGCCAAAACCTAAAAAATTGATCTCTGAAATACCAGTGAGGAAACAGTTTTAGATATCTTGGTAAGGAATTCGGTCTTTTGCTGTGCCAGGGCTTTCCATAGGTCTTACATATTAACCATTTGCTTTCGGTTCTGAACTAGTCATAGTAATACAGTTTTTTTTTTTTACTTTGTCCGGATTGTTGATCAAAGTATTCATTTGTTCACCTGTGGCATTAAGTAAAAAGTCGACATTCTGTTTGCCATCCACTCAATGTTGGGTCAAGTTCTTCCATCAGGGCTTTTTTTAGGCAGTTAAATCCACCTTTGGGGTTTTGCTCCATGCATTTTCTGTAGAATGATAGCGTCTTCCATTCTACAATTGCTAGCATGGAGGTTAAACCCAGCTCTCTGCGGATTGACTGTATTGGTGTGCCTTTAGGAAGGCGAAGTATGTTTTTCCAAAAGTGGCCTTCTAGAACTGCCCAATTTTTGGCTTTAAAGTTGAATGATGTTTCGGCGCCATAGGTAATAATCGGAATTACCTTCGCTTTATAGAATTTAATAATTGGAATTAAACTGAAGCCACAGTATCGTTTCAAGATAATTCTTCCTAGACCTATCAGGTTCAGAATTTTTTTTCTTAGTGTTTGGAGCCGTGCAGCATCGATCTTGCTTGTGTTAACACAAACTCTTAGATATTTAAAGGATTGAACTACAGGGATTTTTGTTCCGAGTAGTGACCAGTGCATTGTTTTAGTTCGCAACTGGCTCCTTTGAACACCAAAAGGTAGTATGGCCGAGGATTCATTGTGAGTCCGTTGGTTTCCACATACTGTTGTAGGGCGTTTAATTGTCTTTGAAGACCAATTGGGGTTTGGACTATGCGATTGACTTGGATATTTGCTATTGAAGGAGGAAAGCATCTAATGTTGTTGGCTGTAGAATCTATGTCAGAGATGAAAAGGTTAAATATTTCAGAGGCCATTGGGCAGCCTTGTTTGACGCCTTTGTTGGTTGGAATTGGCTTGGTTAGTAGACCAGTTTTGTTCAACCGAACACGGAGAGTGGTATGATGGTGAAATTCTTTGATGGGGTCTATGATTGAAACAGGACAACTCCATTTTTCTAATTTGGTCCATAGCTTTTGGCGTGAAATACTATCAAACGCTTGAGTTAAATCAACAAAAGCTATGTATATTTTCAAATCTTTTCTTCTCTCTGTGCGGCTTTTCAGCAGGTTTAGAATGAATATGTTAAGGGATGTCCCAATGCCTTGGACGAAACCTGATTGCCATGGATCAAAATGGCCTGATGTGGTTGCCCAGTTTCGCAATGCTCGAAGTACGAGTGTGCGAAATACTTTGCCCATGGAATCTAGCAGCGCTATAGGGCGATAATTGGCTGGAATTTGTCGGTTGCCCTTTTTGTAAATGTGTACGACTATTGCTTCTTTCCATGAAATAGGATTTTTTTGAGTTTATGTAATATAATCGAACAGAATTGACAGAAGTTTTGCCCATTCGTATGGATTTTCTTTAAGGGCAGCATTGCTTATTCCATCAGGACCATGTGCATTAGATTTCGACAGCTTCATAATGACATTCTCAATGGTGTTCACTGAGGTGTCTATTAAATGCCATTTCTCGTTGACTTGTGAGGATGGCATGTCTTCCTGTTCATGATTGAACAGAGCCTTGAAGTGGTAAATCCAAGCTGCAGGGTGTATTGGCGTTGTTATCAAGGAATTTTGATCAGTCTGTAATTGATTTAACTGTTTCCACATGTCTGCAGTGTTTGACTGAATGATACGCAGCATTTTCTCTGCATCATTGCGATCTAGTGTCTTTTTGTGTCGCCTTAGCCAATTCCGATATTGCTGGCGTAGGAATTTTCTTTTAGTTATGGCTAGTGCAGAGTTATCACCCTTTAAGGTGTTTAGGTTTTTCCTCAGAGTATTTTTTTGGAGGATGATTTTATGGTCAAAGGAGTGCCGATGTGTACTAGGGCTCAGATAGGAGCTTTTGGATTTTGTTGCATATGTTTTGAATAAGCTGAGGTAATTCAGAGGTTTTGTCTCTCTTGTTAAATGCAGATGATTTACAAGAGTGGTTGAGTTTGCAGTCAAAGATGGAAGTTTATTGGATGGAATTTTAATGCGATTTTTTTCCCATATTGATTTCAACCAACTTCATGTTTGTGAATTTTGCATTATTTTGAAATGGTAGTAGTTTGGCTGACAGCAAGTTATGGTCACTGTTGTTCATGTGTATTATCACCATTCTATTTTCTGCCGAGATCAGTTCCGATGAAATATAAATATAGTCTATGATGTGGCCACCATTGCCATGTTTTCTGGTGATGTTGGCTGGGATGTCACCAGTGGTATTACCCTTGATTATGTTCAATTTATGCGTGTTCATAACGATGTTCCACTTATATCCTCTCTTTTCCGCTGATGTTAGTACGAAGCTGTCGATTGTTAAGAGGCCTGTGGATTCATCCCAACATTTCGAATTCAAATCACCACAAATGATAAACCATGGGTCCACTAGCCATTTTTCAATTTGGTCTGGAAAATTCATGCTTTCGACAGATGCTGGATTCCAATAAAGGTTAACTATTATCAGCGTTTTCCTTGTTTGTTGGTTAGCAATTTTAATGGATCCTACTACAATGTGGATTAGGGAAGTTGGCATGATTTCTTTTACTATTACAAAGTCAAATTGGTTGTTAATAAGAATCAGTAGGCCTGACATTGGTCTACCAGTTTTTCCTTTGATTGCTGGGTTGAGATGGCTTGAATAGCCTTCAACTATGGGTGGAGTACGCAACCAGGTCTCTTGAAAACAGAAGATATCATGCGTTTTGATTTGATTGGTTTCTTCTTGGAACAGGTGACTGAAGCCCCTTGTGTTCCATGAGGCTATTGTGAGAGGCATGGGTGCTGACGAAAGCCCGTCCTATGGCATCTTGATTTTATCTGCCACTAGTGCCATCAGCCATTTCCAGTTCTCTTCTGTTCAAGCCGATAGGGGTCTTAATTCCTGTTTGTTAGAAGATCTTTCATGGTTATAGCCATTCCTTGAGTGTGGTGAAGGAGATTTCTTGCGCCTGTACGAGTTTCTTCGCTGGTGTGTATTGTCTCGTTCAGACCTATAGCGGTCTGAATAATGAGACAATTTTTTTGCCAATCATTTTTGGAATTACGCCACTCAGATGTATCAGTTGGGCTATGCCGTCTTTCATGATTTTTTGCAGGCCATTTACTGGAACGCCCTTGAGCGACCTTTGGTTCGGGAGATTGATTTATCTCTGAAGAGTTTTTTAATGGTACAGCTGCTATTCCTGACTCGTGAGATCAAAACCTAATGATCTTAGTTGTGATAATTCCTGTTTTAAGGAATGTGTAATGAGAGGAGTCATCGGGTAGATGAGCACTCGGTCCAGTGTTTTTTCTTCCGGAAATTCGACTCTTGCAATGTCATTAGACGTGAGTGATCGAAGAGATGGAACATGATGAAAGAGTCTAATAACATTTGCTCGGTTCATGATCAGCCTGTCATCTTCCGTGTTCATTCTTTCCAGTAGAAGTCCATCTTCAAGGGAATTAAGATTTGAACCAGGTTTTGTTGCATTACAAACCGCTTGATTTCTTGAGCGAGATGGAAGTTTTAATGGAGAAATCTGGTAATTATCTTCACTTGGGTCGTCTCTATCTGGTCATTATCTTCACTTGGGTCGTCTCTGTCTGGTAATTATCTTCACTTGGTTCGTCTCTTCTTTTTAAATTAAACACTCTTAGCACCATGTTCGCTGTGTCCCCACAACCTCTCTGGCTGCCTTTGTAAGCCCTCTCTGTGTAGCCCGCTATAGCCATCTGTATCCTCTATCTTCTCTCTAACCATGACTCCATCACCAACTTACTCTCTTACCTAGGCTGGCTTCCCTTCCACTCCCAACTTAAATTTCGCTTCCTTTGTCTTGTCTTTAAATCTCTTCATGACCTTGCCCCTCCATACCTCTCCTCTCTTCTCCCATTCTAAACCCCCTCTCGCTCCCTTCGTTCAGCAGATCTCTTTTTACTATCTGTCCCCCCACCCCCTTGTGGCTCTTCTCGTTTCTGCTCCTTTCAGCTCCTTGCCCAACTACACTTGAACTCCCTACCTCTTTCTATCCGCTCCATCCCCACCTATTCCTCCTTTCACTCCTCCTTGAAATCACTCCTTCTTCACTCCCCATCCTGACACCTTTTACCCCTTTCACCTTTCTCTCTCCCCCTCTAATACCCCGTCATAGTTCTCTTTATCTTCCCCGTCTCTCCTAAGTTCTCCACTCTTCCTACTACTCACTTTATTCCCTACTCTTTCTCCCTCTTTCTTCCTTCCCCACCCCCTCCTCTCTTCTTCATCCTCATATGCACATTGTTCTACATACTGTTTTTTCTGGTTTGATTCATATATATTATTGCTTCTACTGTTCATGTTCGATGTATTCTTGTTATTAAACTGTAAAGCACCTTGGATTAAGGCGCTATGTAGAAATAATAAATACAAATACAAATATAGCTAACCTTAGCAGGAGTTTGTCATGATACATTTTGGTTTGTCATCACCGACCCGTGACCAATGCTTGAATTTGATTTTTATGGACTCATTTGACTCTGGGCACTTATCCTTCTGGACTTCTATTCTCATGCTGGATTCCCCTGCATCAAGAACGCAGGGTGGCCATACCATGCCCATCGTCATCTTGAATCCTTGCTTGCATTGCTGTTCTCTTGCAATATCATGTGTTATTGACTTCTGCAACTGCTCTTGCTCTCTTCTCTCCTTCCTCCCTTATCCTCCCTCCTCCCCTACTTCTCTCTATGCACTTACTCTATCAGAATTGTCCTCTGACCTACTATGGTAGCAACCATGTTTGTTTCCTCCCCCTGCCCCTCCAGCACTATCTGAAATATCATCAGGCCTAGTACGATAGTCGCTTGTTTTGTTCCTCCCCCTCCTTTTTGCTCCCCTTCTCCCATTCCTCTTATCAATCTCTGGCTCTACCAGAAATGTCAACAGGCCTAGTAGGGTATTCACCTGTCTTTTCCCATTTCCTTCCATTCACTCCCTCGCTCCCTAATTTGTGTTTTAGCTCTTGCGCTATCTGAAATGTCGGCAGGCCGAGAATTATAGATTATTTCACATTCTTATTGTTCATGGCCTGTAAGAATGTCACTGTATTTTTCCCTTGTTCCCTCCCTTGCCTTGAAGCGATTTGAAACACATTGTGTATAGGCGCTATATAAATAAACTATCATATCATATCATATCATGCATTTCCACATGCAAACACACTTTAAAACAAAACTTACCTTGTGGTGCACTTTGGTACTATGCCTGAATTCCTCAAATCCATTTTGTCTGTGGATAACCGTTACATGATCAACAGAGAAATGGACTTTGGAAAGTATTGCATGGTACAGTAATTTTATTTTTAATTGAACACCCTTAGCACCATGCAGGTGCCAATGGTGGCTAATTGGACTACCTTGCAGCACACTCCGGTGCCATACCTTAGATCACAATCACTTTTTTTTCTGTTGGGCGATATCCTTTTTAATTTTTTGGGGAAAATAAACGTATGTATTCTTATCATTAGTCATGTCTTACGAATCGGGATATAATGTGAAAGAGTGCCATTTATCTCTGTGCCCACTGCCTCTTTCCCAAAACTAACACTACTCTTCCTCCAGTATAACCCTCACATCCACCCTTCAAACTAATCAAACATCAAAATATCCAAAAAGCAACTGTGCAAACATCAATCATGACTTCGAAAACCATTCTGTACAGAACACTGGCTCAAGAAGCAACCTTTGCATTTATTTATTGAGCATTTATTAGGCGCCTATAAATAAATCAATAAAAAAAAAAGGTGCTTCTTGCTCTTACATTGTGTACTCATCGTTAGTTACATCTAACAAATGAAGAAATCTTGCAAAATAGTGCAAATTTGTATCTGTGCCACTGCCTCTTTCCCAGAACAGACAAAACAAATCAAATGTTAAACAAACCGAAAATCAACATTTGACAACTTCTTTACAAATCCTGACTTTGATAATATCGACTTGAAGAGAACACTGAATTGAGAAACGTTCCTTCAGTTCAGATGAAAGCTTCACTCAATCAAAACAAAACACAAGGGAACTACAGCTCCACCAGGAATGTGTCTCAGTGGCTCACTTTATAGTCACTAAACGAAGTTAAATAAAACAGTTCTCGATCTTAATACACAAACATGAGATGTTAAACTGCCTTAACACAACCCACCACCGCAGTTTAACCCGAGAAGTGCCACTGGCTGATTACATCAGGTTTGCTTGAAATTGTCAGTGCTCTGGCCGTTTTGATCGGCCGGGAGCTCCACCTGTCAATAGGATAAATATTCTCTTATCTACACCGCTCCCATACCAATCCTTGCCATTTGGCGTTATTTGTAACCCCACCCCCTTTTATTGCATCCTATGTATAGAGGAGGGGTTTTGAAATGTCAATGATAATGAGCCCTCCCGTTTTGGGCTGCATCACATATGAAAGGGGGTTTGATCCACTACATTGGCAGCCTTTTATTCTCTCCTGTAAAATGTCTGGAAATTGTTTCAATTACATTGTGCTCCTTGCTGCTTTATTGTTTAGCTTATTTGAATACTTTCACCAATTTACAGAACTGAAATGAGTCTGAATATTAAAAAAAAATAAAAATATACGCGTTCTCTCTTGCACTAGGACCAGTTCATTTTTTGACCACCCCTACTTCGTTCACAATCTTTGCTGTAGCCATTGTCAATCAAATTGCACCCCCTCACTGTCCAGGCCCTTTTGTAGTCTAAGCCTCGCCCATCTTCTCCCATGTGTCCTTGTTCTGCATATGCAGTCAGCCGCCGAATCTCCCTCACCATTAACAATTCATTGGTAAGGTATTCATTTTTTTTTCTTCAAATGTATGGCTGCTAACATTGAATGCAGCTTTGCTTCTTGCCAGCCACTTTCAATAAACACAACTCCATGTTGTTTTTGTCATGATGGTATAGCAGTTCTAATAATGCCTTCTCCACAGGGCATGAAAGGTTGTGCTTGGCTGAGGGAACTCTGCATGTTGTTAGGGAGAATTTTCAGATTCTGTGCTAATTCCCTTTAACCTTAGAGACCCTCAGCTCTTTTGCTAGAATCTGGGATCTGTTAGATGTTTAACGTCCTATGTGAGTGCTACTTTTTGCCACTCACTCATGTGATTTTTAACGGTTTAATGGAGTCTGGTAAACTCCAAAGGTATCTTCTTTTTTGCATAGTCACACACATCGCCCTCTGTGAAGTGCCACTCTTAGTGTTTAAATAAGTGTTGTTGTGTGACCTACAGTTCCCAAGAATAGTGACATAGATTTTATCTTACTTAACATTTACTTTTGTGGGTCCAGCACACACCAACATATGTGAAGTGCTGAGGGGTTACATAGTAATTCCTTCTCTCACTTTTCATGTAACATTTTGCTACACTGACTAACTTCACTGGATGGTGGTAGCAGTTACGTTTTACTACCTTTTGTGCAGGGTACTTGCAGGCTGATTTGTCAGCTGCAGTACAGCACCAACGGATGCCCATTTTTCCAAAAAGGCACCTCTTTTCTTTTTTTGCCATTTCCTGTTTGTTAGTTTCTTCTGGGTTTTTATTCTTTTGTATAAACTAGGTTTAGGTCCTTTGGTTGTTTTGTCTTTGGCGGGCTTCTGCCCTGAATCTCACCCAAGCTCCTGTGTGTCTGAGAAGGCAGGAAGTGAGGGAAGAACCCATAACTTCACAGACCTTTATTTGTAGGCATGCCTGGCCCAAACCAGTTCCAACTGGGTGTGCGTCTGACAGCTGCATGGCTGTGAATGAATGGGATTTTGCATAAAAGGCAGAGTCAACCACTGGAACATCAAATCCGATGAAGAGGATGAGCAGAGATGGACCAACTAGCCTCGAGACCTGCTTAATTTTGGCATATCCCCGACTTGCTGCACCTTTCCTAGGCTGCAGAATCCCAATGCCTGGTGAACCCTGACCATTTTCGAGTGCATCATCTTCCGGAGATCAAATACAGCCAAACCTTTGTGGACACATTCAGGAACCTCCAGAAGCAGGAATTATTTGCCCAGAGTTCCCTCATCAGAGTACAGGACCGAGCGACTGATGGAACTCCAACCAGAGCCATTTGTTTCTATTTGTCACTGAGAAAAAGATGCCGAAACCACAAAGAATCACTGAATCATGTGGAATCCATTGCTGCCGAGGCCTTCTCCAGAGTGCTGCTGCAGAAGCCCACCAGATGTCCTCCCTTTCGTCATCATGACCAAGGACCTGGAACAAGGGTCTGCCTCACTGCATCAGGACGGAAACCAGCTGAAACTTCTTCAATTCTACAATACTGTGGGGCTTGGGTAGAACTACCTTTTGCCATTTGTAGTGCTCCCTGGCTTGGGAACTACTATTTTAACCCCTTTTGGAGTTGACCTCATCAAGTGGGCTCCCCTTGAGCTCCTGTGATTTTTCAAAGAGCTCCTGACTGTTTGATAACATTTTTCTAAGAAAAGCTGCTGTTACTGTCCCATTGACTTTGGCTGTTCTGGTTTCCTAAAGGCTCCTCTTCTGAACCCCATTGATTTAGGCAGTGCTTGTTACATTACAGGTTTTAATTGTTGACACTGTTAATACTGTGATAAAAGACTGCCTACAGCCCTCTGGGAGAAACTTAGTATTGAACCAGTTGAAAGTGTGTTCTACTTTAACACTTTGGGCCTCATTACACGGTAGGCGGTAAGGGTTTACCGGTACCGGTATTTTACCGGTACCGGTAAACCCTTATCGCCTTAATACGAGGTCCCTTTACGGGTTGGGGAATTTAACGCCTGCTTTTTGCAGGAGTTAAAAACCAACCCGCAAAGGGACCAGGGAGCTAATTACGGTACCGTAATTAACGCCTTCCCCATTCCCATAGAGCCCTATGGGGCAAAAATGGGAATGGAGAAGGGCAATGGGGGAAGGGGGAATTACCGCCCCACCAACCTTGGAATAGGGCGGTAATTCCCCTTTCCACCAAGGCAGTGCCGGTATTTTACCGGCATGGACCAAGGTGCTAATAGCACCTTGGTCCACCGCCATCCGTGTAATGAGGCACTTTAACTCTACTCATTTTCCCTCCTCCACCCAATTTTGTGATGATGAACAAAAATAAGTACCACTACTGACCTTGATTGATGTCACTCCGTGTGCTGGAACACGTCTAGCATAGAAAATTAATCATCTGCATTGTTCGTTCTTGTTATATTAATTCTATCTTCCATTGAACGTTCCTATTAGTTACTTCTTTTTTAAACAATGCGTAATTTGCCTTTTGTATATAAACACATAATTTAATATAACTTTAAGTGTGTAAGTGTTTACTTGGTGCCTTTTGTTTACTGATTTAATTGTGCTACTCTATAGCTCACAATACCCCTCCTAAGATAAGCGTGGCTGCTCAGTCACTCTACCAACTTGTGTAGTGTAGGTCTATATTAAGATTTGGGTCTGCCTAATACCAATAGATATGTCTTGAGAAGTCCCACGACAGTTGGACTTTACAAATTCTTTCCTAACACACGTTGCTTGTAAAATTTACACTTTCAAAGCAATCATGTGCTACATTTTTTACAGGTTCAAGCTTCCTGGAAAGGCAGCAACAGAACGTCAGTGCTTTGCAGTTTGGTCTGATTCTGTCTGCCCAAGCAGGCAGTATGCACTATACAAGTGCTAGAAATTGAAACATTTTACTGGGGGGACTCCTCCACTTTGTGCAAGGGAGGGCGGAGCTAAGTGTAAAATGATGTGCATGCTCTGAATATAGGATGCTGGCTGCTTTGCATAAAAACGAAGTTTATTTTGTTAACATAAGAATGTCCAGCAATGAATCAAACATGCCTGTGCTAGTAATCCAAACATTCATTCCTTCTGATCATGCCATGCACACTTGGTATGGTGCTCATTTCCTCTGTCAGAATAGTCAGCCTGACAGTAAAATGTGTACATGAGACATCTATACAGCTTTAGACGGTTTCATTGTTTGAGTTTGGGATATTGATCAAAGGACTACTTTCAGGTGCAGTCTGTGACATTAGTGCATACTGCAGCTCAGCTGCATGCATAGAAACACTGTGGCACCGTGACTCCATTTGTGCAGCTGTGCAACCAGTGCCATAACCCCCTACGCCCAAGTTGCGGCAGCTCTCTGACCCTGACTGCTGCTCACAGTTTCAGAAGACTTTGATGTCACAGCTTTCAGGAGATACACAAAACAGTCAGTTGCAGAAGCTTCCTCAAGTTGTGGAGTGTTTGGTCCTCCTGTTTACACAGAACCGAGCTCCAGGATGACAGAATGTGCGGGATCGAAGCTCCGTCTTCCAACCCAATTCCTTCCCAATATTGAACTCTGAATTGTGAAAGTCTGAGAATGGCTTGGGGTAAGGCAGTCATTCCATCCAGCATTTCTGAACCGTTGTGAACTGCATACTAAAGTATAAGAAGGGCGTGGGGGACGGGAGTCGTTCCACCCAGCACTTGTGAACTGTGAAGACAAGAGACCCTAGGAGAAGGAAGCAATACCCCCTGGTATCTTCCCCGAAGACAGTATATAGTGAAATCAATCAGCGGATGGCCCATGGATGGGAGTCATTCTGCAGGCACTGTGAGGACATTGAAAACCAAATACTTGGAGAAGGGAGTCATAGTGAAGCTGAAGTATGGTCCATAAGGAATAATGTTTGTTTCTTTTGCATTGGAACAGAACCCTTTGAGCACCATAAACTGGGACTTTGTTACCTCAGAAAGGAACTGATACCTGGAGAAGGGAGTCATTCTCACAGGCAAAATTCCCTCTATGATTGGAATTGTGGCTCATCGTCTAGAAGAATGGAGTCATTCTTCTGGACCAAGAAGACCCACTACCCTTTTTCTTATTAGTTACAAGTATGAGGGATAGAAGAAGGTATTTTGACACAAGATGGACTCTTTTTATTTACTCGTACATTCTGACTGATCCCCTAATTCTTTATTAGAGGCAGGGAAACCCTCTTAGAAGTAGGGAGAGATAGGTTTCCTCTTAATTTTTGCCTGAATAAAAGTCTTTGCCAATCACCATGGGCCGCATTAAGTTAGCTGGTCCAGATTTAATGGTGTTGGTAAAACCGTACTGGCACCGTTTTCTGGACCGGATAACTCTGAGTTCTGTGGCAGTGTGGTGTTGCACCCATCAGGTCTTCCGTGGATGGACGTGGAAACACCGGCACCATTACCGCATGGTGCCGGTGTTTCTGCGGCCCCCATTCCCATGGAGTCCTATTGGAATGGGGAGTAATGGAATGTCAGTGCCGGAATTACCCGACCACCACAGCTGTAATGACCTGGTAAGGGCCCATGTCACAATTGTGTCAGACTCATAGTTCTGCACCCTGACAACAGTCCCGTGTTGAAAAGCTTCACAGGGAAAAAGAACAAATGACCATTACTTTACTTACGCTTCTCGCAGGCCCAGGGATATCCTGTGGCACTACCCACATGGTCAACAACTCCTGCAAAGCCTGCTGAGAGCAAACATAACCCCACACATGGTTTTCACAGTGGGAGGGGCTGTATGGGGTGGTACATGGCACTCAGTTGTTAGCAGAGATTCTATGGTAAATCCACAAGCAGAGGCACAACAAGTTGACAGAATAAAAGACAGCAAGCATTTTCCATGTCTTGTCTCCATATCCTCTTCAGTGGAATGTAGGCCATTGTATTAAACATATATTCATGTGGTATTCAGCACAGATATACAAAACTCGTAAGCAACATAAATGTCATGATAGCACTCTCTCCTCTTATCATACAGATTTGACCTGTTCATAAATGCGCATCTTGGACATAATTATCTGTTTGGAAACAGCTCTCACTGGATGGAGACATTACCCGTACAATTTGGATCAAATTGTTGGCCTTCCCTGCCTGACTCCCACCCCATTGGTTGCCTGGGCCTTCATTGCCGAATCGGAGCAACCGGGAGGCGGGACCTAGCTCCAATTACAGGGCCCACGGGGAGACCTCTTCTTTCATTCCCTCTGAGTCTTCCTGGGCTACTGCTTGTCTCCTGTACCCTGGCTGGGCCTCTGCTTACTTTTCCACATGCTCTGGAGAACAGATCCTACTCTGCAGGGTAAGCCCTGAATTTAGCAGTGTGCATTTTGACTTAAAAATGCATTTTTTAAAAAGAAATGTAAAAAAATTGCCTACATTAATTTTTTGAATCCAATGTGGGCGCTGGACAGCTGGAAATTGCTTTTTTTCTATTCTACTGCACCCAGCTGTTGGTTTAAGGCACTGTGTCTGCTGATTGCCATTGATTTCACTGCTTTCAGGCCCTTCCAAGATGGTCTCTCTGTTTTCCTGGATCAAATTGTTGGCCCCATTGGTTTCCTGGGCCTTCATTGCCCAATCGGAACGACTAGGAGGCGGCATCAGGCTCCATCTACAAAGGCCCACCTCTAAGGCCCCTGTCAGCTTCCTGTCTGCTGACAGGCCGCTAAATGAGACCCCTGTTACTGCGACAGACCAACCCTCCCTAAGGCTTCTACCCCTGGACCATTGGACTACCATGACACTCTCACCACATCCTGCATGGGTTAGTTCCCTCCCTCTTTTGTACTTATCTGAAGCTGTTTTCATACTCACCTTTACAATCTCACTCCAATCTTAATTTCCTTAACCAATGGGCCCTCATTTAAATTGGAAAGTCAAATCTGGGTTTGTTTTGCATTTAAATTGGAAAGTCAAACCTGGGTGTGTTTTGCATTTAACATGCTCACCCAGAGACTGCTCTATACTGCTGTACTTGC
Organism: Ambystoma mexicanum; assembly: GCF_040938575.1. Classification (NCBI taxonomy): domain Eukaryota; kingdom Metazoa; phylum Chordata; class Amphibia; order Caudata; family Ambystomatidae; genus Ambystoma; species Ambystoma mexicanum. The sequence continues at coordinate 430,475,259 of NC_090923.1, forward strand.
TTACCCCTCCCTCTGCCTCCTCCCCTCCCACTCATGGGGCTCTCTGTTTCTCCCATCTATTCTAACTGCTTCTCTGTCAACTATCCTTCCATTCTCACTAAGTCTGGAAGGAAGAAGTTTAAAAAGGATATCCTGTCCTCAATCCTAGTCTCCCTATTGCTGAAACCTATACCAGCGCCTCTTCCAGAAAGAACCTCACTGACATCCTCTTTGTTGTCCCTTCGTCGGATCTATGGACCCCCCATATGATATCTGTGCTCTGTCCTGTCTCCTTCTCTCCCATTAGGTGGTACTCGCTGGGAAGTCATCATGGCTTCATTTGACTCCTCCAGAGTCATCCTTAATGTGTACCTAAACGGTACTGTCATGGTCCAAGGTCAGCAGGCCAATCTCCTCCTCTTCGATAGGCGGTTCCCTCGCCTCATCAACTTCCTTTCATTTCCGGCTGTCCCCTCCTCTCATTCCTTGGCTACCTTCACCATGCTTCCTTCCTCCTCTGCCCCTCTTCAGGCTACCTTCACAACTCCGCAGGGCGTACCTCTGATTTGTACCCCTCCCCGTAAGGTCTTTAAGGCCGGCAACCTTCTTCATCTTGCCATTCTTAACTCGCGCTCTGCCGTCAAACACTCCTCTAACATCTGCCACCTCCTTGAAGAATTGGACCTCAATGTCCTTGGTTTTACGGACACATGGTTCATGGCCAGCTCTGTCATGAGCCTTGACACTCTCGTCCCTGATGGTTACAAGATCCTTTCTGCACCCAGATGCACCCAGCCCGGAGGGGGTGTAGCCCTGATCTTTCCTGAGTGGATTCCTGCCACTATCATTCCCACTCAGATGTACTCCTCTTTTAAATGCCTTGTCTGCAGGCTCTCAATCTATCCTAGCCACTCTCTTACTGTTGCTACTCTCTACCGGCCCCCGGGGCAAATCTCCTCTTTTCTTTCTGAGTGGGCTGACCTCTCCTCCTCCCTCCTGACCTCTACCACTCAACTCCTCCTCCTTGGTGACCTCAACATCCACCTTGATTCCCCTATCACTCATCTCTGCTCTTTTGTGCCCTTTGCGATTCCCTCTCCCTCTCTATCCTCCCCTCTGGCCGACGCACTCTGCAGGACACACACTTGATGTCCTGGTCTCCTCTGGCCCCCCCCTCTGTATCCCTCTGACCACCCCTCTCTCCTGGAGTGACCACTGCCTTCTCTCCTCTCATCCCTCACTCACTTCCCCCGAAGCCAATCGAACCCCAACACTGCCACCTACCTTCTCGGACATCCGACCGATGAAGCGTGTGTCAGTTGAGGCTTGTGCTGCTACCTTCTCTCCCCCCTCTCCTCCTCTGGCTGACTCACACCTGGACACAACCCTGTCTCTTCTCCACTCTTTCATTTCAGATACTCATGATGCTCTTGCCCCTGTCATGAGAATCTGCTTGAAGTCCAAAGCCAAGTGTAATTACTGGTATGACTCCAACCTAGCGACACTTAAACGTAAGTGTAGGGCGGCTGAGAGGAAATGGAGGGCTTCTGGTTCATCCTCTCACAAACTGGCCTGTCATCTGCTCCAAAGGCAATACCGACTCTATCCGCATCAAGAAGAGAGTCCAAATTCAAGCCTGTCTCTCTGCGGCACCTAACAACTCAGCTGAACTCTTCAAAATCTGCAAGGAGCTTGCCAACCCTGCTGCAGTCTCTAGCCCTCCTCTTACCTCCCAAGCTCTCTGCAATGACCTTGCCTCTCACTTTATCTAAAAAATCCAGGACATCTTTTCCACCCTCTCATCCCCTCCCCCACCTATTCCCCCTCAGTCGGCGCTTGCTAACCCCCCTTTAACCAGCCCCCTCCCTCCTTCTCTTCCTTTCCTCTCTTCTCCCGTGATGAGGTCACTAGACAAGTCCGATCTACGCAAGCCTCGTCAAAACAGGTACCTCCTTGTTCCTCTAAAACCATCAAGGACCACATTGACACCCTCGCTCTGGCCTTTGACAATTTTTGCAACCATTCCTTTGCTTCAGGATCCTTCCCCTCCCCTCTGAAACACTCCCTTGTTCATCCTCTTCTCAAGAAACCCACAGCTGATCCTTCCTGTCTGGCTAACTATCGCCCAATCTCCATTACTCCCTTTCTGGGCAAACACCTGGAAAAGCTGGCCATCTCTCAGCTTAACCTTCATTCTGATTCTGTTGGCTGTCTCCATGACCACCAGTCGGGTTTCAGAGCAGCCAGAAACATGGAAACTGCTCTCCTTAACATCCGTGAAGATCTGCTCTCCAACCTTGACTTTAACATTCCCTCTGTCCTCATCCTACTCGATCTCTCTTCTGCCTTCGACACAGTCAACCATACCATCCTGCTCAACAGTCTCCATGAGAACCTGTGTATCACTGATCAGGCTTTGGACTGGCTGACCTCTTTCCTCTCTGATAGACCCTCCCAAGTTCAATTGGGGCCCTTCCTATACGCTATCTTCCTCTCTGCCTGTGGTGTTCCCCAGGGGTCTAACCTCTCGCCCTGGCTTTTCAACCAATACCTGCCGGCTCTGGCCCACTGCATTGCCACTTTATGCTCAAATTTCCAATGCTACATTGATAACACTCAACTCGTTTTCAGGCTGCCCTCGCCCACCTCCTCTCCCTCCCTCATCGCTGATTGTCTATCTGCCATTTAAGATTGGTGTGCCGCCAATGATCTTTATCTGAATGCCAGCAAGACAGAGATCCTCCTCATCGGCAACCCTTCTCCATCCTTTCCGCTATCTCTCTGGCTGGCCTCGCTTGGCCCCCCTCCTATCTACCTGTGAGGCTAGGAGCATCAGGGTCATCTTTGACTCCACACACTTTCCTTCTCCGCCCACATCTCTGAGGTCTCTAAAAAGTCAAACTCCCTATTGCACCTCCTCAGAGGCCCTCTTCCTTTCCTTTCCTTCCCCCTGAAGCTCACTGTCTCCCAAGCTATTGTTCTCTCAAGGTTGGACTATTTTAACAGCCTCTTTCTAAATCTACCTGCCTCTACTCTTCGCCGTCTGCAGCTTATCACGAACAGGACTGCGAGTCTTGTCCTTGGCCTCAAGCCCTGGGATCGTATCTCTCCAGTTCTGAAATCTCTCCATTGGCTCCAAGTGGATGCAAGGATTACATTTAAAACCCTCTGCATTGTCCACAAGGCTTTCTGGGGGCTGGGTCCAATATACCTTCAGCTATCCCTTCGCAAATACCTCGCTCCTCTACCTCTAACACCCTCAGGGTCAGTCGTATCTCAAAGAAATGATCCGGGGGTAGATCTCGGTCTTTGGCCGGGGCCTCTCCCCTCTGGAACAGCCTCCCTGCCACTCTAAAACTTGAGGAGAACCATCTCCAGTTCCTGAAGCACCTCAAGACCTTCCTCTTTGCATCTGCGTTTGCTCCCCCTCTCCCTCGCTGATCTTCTCTCTCTTGGCATTGTGCATCTGGCCACCCTCCGTCCCCTTGGCCCAGTTACCTGATCACCCTGCCACCCTTCTGCAGTGCCTCCCGGCCACCCCTTGCACAGGGGACTGTATCTGTACCCATACAGTCCCCATCCCTCCATTTTCTTCTTTTTATGCACTTATCAGACATACCCAGTTCTGCTGCCGTACACACAGCACTTGCCACTTACTGGCTGCACTACCCCTGTTTATTGCTCCATTATATATTATTTTTTATCTCTTTATCCTCTGCTCTGCACTTTCCACTCTCCCCCTTCCATGCACTTTCTCCTTTCCCCTTTCCATGCACTTGCACAATCTCAATGTCACTTGGCCTAATAAGATCGTTGTTTTGTTCTCCCCTGTTCCCCTCCCTTTCCTTGTTGCGTTCTGAAACACTCGTGTACTAGCGCGATACAAATAAAATATCATATCATATCATATCATGGAGACATTACCCCGTACAACCAAGAGCATTTTCCTTGTGTGAATTTTAATTGCATATCCTAAATATAACCACCAATGAAAACACATATGGTGTATATCAAAAATATTTCACTCTTAAGTTATTTATCTAGATAAATGCATATATTGGAAGATGTTAAGTATTGATGGTGACTGGAAACAATCTCGATTTCATTTTGAAAGCCCCAACAGAATTTTATTTGTCACTAAACTCTATTTTTTTATGCATTTTAGAGCCGTCCTAAACGGAATTAATCTGTTGGATACGTAGGGCTTCCAATACAAATTGTATCTTTCTACACATCTAAGGAAAACCGATTTGAAGTAAGGAATGGGCTGTTCCATCCGAGCATAGACCATAACGTAATTACAACGAAATTAAACATTGTTAATAGACATTGCAACACAATATGAAGATAGTAAATATTTAACTGCTCATGACAATCAATAAACATTATTTATATTAACACATGTGTACAAGGATATGTAAAGTGAATGCCAACCGACTGAAGAACAATATTAATTAGATGCACTATATAGTGTCGACATTTTCAAAGTTGATGGCATGCTGGAAACTCCTTAAAGTAAACAACAACAAAATAGAATGCTGGCTCCCTTTTAAAGCCAGGGAATGGTGCACCCAGATTTGTGGGGCACTTCAAGGATTCCGCACACCATATTGATCTCACGGTAAAGAACCTACTAAAGGGTTTCAGCATCATTCTGAACACCACAGGCAAGACTATAGAAACGTTGAACCAGTGCAAGTGCAAAGTAGCACAGTATTAGCACTAAGGAAAACCTTTCCCTAGAGAAAAAAACATTGTCCAAAAAACCTCTGCACCATGACAACTACAATTTTGCATGTTATTAATACTAGTGTATTCACATTTGGGTAGCACAATAACGAATGCGGTTATTAACATCAACAACAACAAGAAAAATCACATTAATCATAACAAATTATTCAAAAGCATGGAATTAATCCTAAACATTTCATTGAGTCTGAGCTATCATGATGTTCTGCTTTTTAGCACCAAATATCTGCACCACAATTCCGATTGGAGAAATACATTTAATAAAAACACTACATAGATGTGACGAAATGACTTCTACCCTGCAGGAGTAAACGAGTGAGGAGTGGCTAAGGCGCACACTCCGCCCTTAAAAGGCTACACACCAAGAGTGATCCCAATCATAAGGTAAAACAGGCAGAGTCATGAGATATACTTCCTTCACCTTTTGTGATAATATGGGCCACGTACTCTCAAGAGTGGTGTGAATGTAATTCAGTTTCAACCCAAGAAGCAATAGTACAACAGCCCAAAATAAAGGGAATCTCTATTCAATGTTGGATATACTTCAATGAAACACATTGTCTGCTGCAAAAATAAATAAATGGAAAAACACAATGCAAATCCCACCCCTGAGAAAAGAACACAGAATATGTACAGATAGAAAGATGGAGCACTCTTGGTAATGAATCAGGGTTGTAAGGCAAGTAACAACAAAATTGTTTGTAAAAAGGCTATGTTCTGGTGCAAAAATATATTATAGGTCACCAAACCAGTCTCTAGGGGCCAAAATCGGGGTGACGGAAAAGTTAGCAGTCAATAATACCCTTTGCAATTCTTGGTGGTCCATGGCGTCGATGTAGGTTTCTTGCTGCTGTTCATGTAGTTCAACAGGCTTCAAGTGCAGAGGTCATGTTTTCCTAGATGGGTAATGGTGTTGACCAGGGGTCAACCAGGCTTGGTGTATTTCCAAAGCAATGCTTGAAGAAGGGTGGATTGTGAGGGCCACCAAGGTCAGTTCAACTCTTGGTTTGACTGGAAAGATGCTTGAGACTGGATGTGTGGTTATTACTAAATCGGTTTGATGAAGTGTTCAAGGGGATGCGAATCACGAGGGCCACCTGGGTTGGTTGGATGGCTGATTCGACAATGAAGAGGCTGGAAACTGGATGCGCAGTCTGCTTCCAGCTGTTCCATGTGGTGTTCGAGGGTCAGGGCTTGAAGTTCCACCAGGGTCGGTTGGACTGGCGATGAAGATCAGCAGTGAAAATGCTTGCTCACCGAGCGGTTGATCGACGGTCGCATATGCAATAAATAGCTTGTAGCATGGGCCGAGGCAACATGTTCAAATGTGAAGTTCAGCGGTTCAGGTACAGCAGTGGTGTTCTAGAAAGGGAGCATATATCAATCAGAGGTAAAACAGAAGCTTGTGTGGTTCGAGGACGATGCTCAGAAAAGTGTGGATCATGAGGACCAACCAAGGTCAGTTTGACTGTCAGTTCGACGGCAAAGAGGCTGGTAAATTCGATGAGCAGTTTGAGGTGAGTGGCTCTGGTGAAGTTTTGGAAAGTTGCAGTTCAATGGATACCCAGTGTCTGTTCGACTGTCGATGATGATTGGCAATGGTGTTTCTGATCGCTCAAAGGGGTGGTTCAAAGGCGGCGAGTGCAATTATGAGCTTCGAGTTTGAGCGGAGCAATGAAGTGCTTGATGGCGTGGTGCAGCAGCAAACAGGTTCAAACATGCAGTTCAGCAGTTTGAAGAGTGGGTTAGTGCCAAAGGCAGCTCCGTAGGGATCTAATGGTTTGATACAGTTGAACGTGCTGGACTCACAGTTCAAATTGTTCAATGGCGAAAATACAGGTATCCGGGATGCCATCACTCTCGGTTGCTGTTAGTCCCAAACTAGGCACTCAAACTAGGTTTTTTGTGCTTTTTCCTGTGCTCCCAAACACACTGGAGGGTGTCCCACAACTGCAGGTGACCCTCAGCATGGTGAGGTCCTGGGTACTGTTGTGGCTGGCAGAGAGGCATGTCTTGTTCCAACAGAAATTCACCCCTACCAATCCCTCACCTCTGCCTTGGACACTCAGTCTTAACCTCATGAGTGGAGGACTTTGAAAATATCAACTTTCCCAAAACAGTTCCAATGAATTCTTCCAAAAATGAATCCAAGAAGGGTTGGGAGGCATCTTCTTTTAAAGGCAAAATGCCACAGGAGATTGGACTAAAGTTATCCAGCATTATGGGTTCAATCCCTGTTCTGAGAAGATGTGGACTTTGCCTTCTGACATCACACCCAAAGTGCTTTGTGCTAAAGGAAGTGGAGTGGGCAGGAAGGAAGGATAGCGGCAGAGAGAAACAAGATGGTAGAACCTTTCTCCAGCTGTAAAGAGCTCCCTCTGTCTAAACTAACCCCGCCCATATTCCTTCACAATAGGATCAAAGGCCCTTGTTGTGTACAGCAGCATGGTGTGAGGCCAAACCATTTGTGAATTGGTGTGCCCTTTGAGTCCTGTTAAAAGGGCAGCTTCTTGTGGAGTGGCTGTCTCTCTGGGAAGGGTGTTACCTGCCCTAACAAAGGAACAAGGTCAGCCTGTCTGGTGGGAGAGTGGGATACACAAAACCCTTTGACAGCTGAACTGGCATCACAATACTGACACATGTGCGATATAAAATTTATGTGGCTTAGATAACTATGAATGACACAACATAATGTAACCTAAGATACCAAGTATCTTTATGCAGCCACTTAGCAAATATGGGTTGAGTACCGTGTAGTCAATAACGATCTAGATGTTTCCTAATATATCATTTTTTAATTCATTCACTTATTTATGCACAAGTCACAAAAAAACATTATTTTAAAAAATACACAACATAGCAGTATACAATAATAAAATTATTCCACCTCACAGAATAAAGTTCACAAATGCTTGATACAAAAAACACAGTGGCAACTTAATTTCTCTTGTTCCCCGCTGTGTAAGTATAGCCCAACTTATATAAGTTTCTGTCCTCAGTGTTGCAAGTAACTGGACATTCTTCTGGGGCAGAAATTTGTCTTGTGCTTCAGGTAGTTCTTTTTCATTCCTCTGCACACCAGATTTCTATATCTAAGGGTACATACAAAGGCAAACACATTACTAAATGGGCATTTTGGGTCTGATAATTCAACCTAGCCAAACCCTAATCCCCAATAGGGTGGAAAGATATGCAATTATTAATATACTTAAACCAAAAAATTGTAGCAATAAATGTCTTCAAACCTTCTAACAATTCCAGTTCTTGCTCTTCACTTCTCTAGTAGGTAAGAGAGTACACACTTACAGGACCAATACCTAAGATCAATTAATAACAGTTGACCGCAATAAAGAAAATGGTGTATGATTCCCACTTCCTCTATCACTTCAACCAACCCCAAAGGGACAGTAAACACACCCTTTAACCTCACCCGTGCACATGTTTGGGTCTCTTCTCATAGCGAAATGGTAGACGAGAAGTTTACCATTTGCGTGACAGTCATAACAATACAGGAACATAGCCACGAAGATAAGACCCTGGCCCTCATTACGACCCTGGCGGAAATCGAAAAACGATGGCGGAAATGCAATACCGCCATCGAATAGCGCTCGGTGCGATTATGACCCGTCACCGTAAAGTACGATGCCATTAGCGACACCGTAGTGAACGCCAACGCTAACTGCACCAAGTACGTGCACGCGCGCCATGCAAAACCGTAATTACCACCATGGCGCAACGGTACGCGAATTCTGACCCTAGCGGACATGTACCTAACGCCATCAAGCATGGCGGAAAGTACCATTCCGCCATGGTGAGAAGAACGGCAACGCGAACCAACCGTAAATGGCCCTACTGAGTGCCTGTTCACCACTCCCTGGCCACATTGCACAACTCCTCGTAGGTGCAATGAAGTCACACAATGCAACCAGTGAAATGTACACGTCACCCATGCATGCCAACGAACAAATGAATGTAGGGGCTCCAAGTGCCTTGTGAGTGGCCATCCATATTTGCCATGTCACCATTGCCGTACTGATGCAGCACAGGCACGTGAAGGGTCAAGTACAGCAATATGAACTGAAATATGAGACAAAACAACAACAGGCCCCCATCGCTTGACACCAGTGTAAGGCAACGTTCAGAGCAGTAACCTGAGGGAGACTGCACCAGCCCTGTACCCTTGCCAGTAAACAAACCAACCATCAGCATAAGCATGTACCACACAAGTTGGCAGAGTGACTGAGCAGCCAGGCCCATCTCAAGAGGGGCCAATGGGAGCTGCAGGGCACAGATGGCACGAATACAGAAGCTATTCCAATGGACATGACCTCAGTCTCCCTCCAAGAAACGCACGCAAACACAGGCACCTGTGACCAGCCATATTCTGATAATCACATCATTCCACCAATCCACCTGGCTGACCGGCATCTGTTACACAAAAGCTAATCCCCCGCCCCTGAGCATGACATCATTAAAACAGTCATAATGGCAGCCCCTATCCCTGACCTCACTGGGCTTCGTAGGCAAACGCGCACAGTACAGTACCACGCAACTATAACCAGAAGCCGGAACCCAATGCAGATCTACTCACAATACATCGCTCCACAAATAGGAATATGCTACATTACTTGCAAAGAATAACGCTACACGGTTAATATCAGAATAGAAATTTAATGCACTACAAAATCACCAAGCCCATACAGCCATTAGGTCATGAACTCCAAAATACATTTCAGTATTGTGGGCAGCATCCGCAATAAATGACCAGCTTCTGCTTGTGTGACGCCCTGTTCCTTCATGGTACACAGGGGCTACATACACGTTCAAAAAGGCAACATGGAAGCGCCTAGAACCGCAGGGCCGTCCCATTAGGTAGGCACTAGTCCAGCTGAAAGGTCGATATGTTGCTCCTAGCCACTAGTACTGCGTAAGGGCATGTGGCCCATTGGCGATCGTCCCATAAGATCGTAATGGTGCTCCACTGATTAACACGAAGCAGCAGGTGTCGGGAGTAAAAGCCATCTGCAGGAGTGGCATACAGATGGCAGCGGCAAAAGGGGAGGAGATACCTGTCACCCAAATAAAATGAAAAAGAATGGTATGGGCATCAGAACTTAATTTGAATTACTCACTTCAATGATCACACTAAATCTACAGCCATATGCATGTTAGCCCACTCAAAAGGATTATTCCCACCCAAAATTCACTTGCGAATCATAACCATATAAATCGAGGTGAAAACACTATTACAAACGAGTGTTTGTGTGCATGCGTCTGTTAAGACAGAATCCATTAGATGGGATTATTAACGTGCATAGACACAAGTGTTTGAAGGCGCGTCGAGACAGGGAGGGTTGAACAAGGGCAGATAGACGATGGTCCCACTATGGCAGCTCTGCATCACATAGCGCAGGGGAAGGGGATAGATACCAAAAAGCCATGTACATGGCAAACTCTCAATTAAATCATCTGTCCATGCATCCATACATCATTCCCTCATCCCGGTATAAAAACGCCTGATTATTTACTCACATAACATTTGAAATTTCCATTGAGTCTGTGCGTAATGCAGTCTGCAAAATCCACTGTGCTCCAGGCCGGAATAATAGTGTTGTGAAGTAACATGTATTTGGGAACGTCCTGCCTTATCGTCCACTACGCCATTGCGCATCCCATACTATTCATATCAATCATTGCATTCTCGCCATGGCCCCTGTCCCAAGGACATTAAACAATAGAATGTTATATTTGCAGTCAGACCTGTGGGCGTCCCCTCGCCGCTAGCTGAAAACCGAAAGCGCTGTCCTTCGAATTCCTCATTTGCAACATCACGTCGAAAAGGCATCTGTGACCGCTTGAAATCACAAATTCATCCATGTAGTGCGGCAGTGTGTGAAAATGGCAACTGGCTTCACTCACAAATGGGACGCCCTGCCCGTCGGTGAACCTCGGTACAGTGCTGCATGAGGGTCCACCGTTAATCGAGTACTACATTCCACTGACCCCTCACAAGTTTGTTCGCGACTGCAAAGATTGTATGTGAAACAATGGGACCATAGCAGAATGAACATATACACCAATATTACACTGCCATCGGGATTAAATACATGATTGTAATAGCAAGATGCCATGCGTCACATTGCAGCGTTGTGTGCGGGACGTGCTCGCCCAAAGGGGATTGCAGCTGGCACAGGTGGAATGAATCACCACAGGTGGAGGCTATACAGCCTGAAAACACATAAATTGCACACCCAACCCCCTCCCACAACCACACCCACTCCAAAATGCTACCGGCAGGACTAGCGATGTTGGGCCTGGGGGACCTGATAGCACTGCAAGTACTCCAACTTCAAGAAGAAGACGAACACCAACTACTACAACAACCGGCCGCACAGAGGAGACGCAGGAGGAGGAGGAGGGCAAGGCAGGGCCAGCAAGGCCCACCAGCACAGCCACTACCACCACGCAGGCAGCCCGCAATCCCACGCCTCCGAGCTCATCCGTTCAACCTCACTGATGAGCAGATCCACACCCTCTACCGTTTGGACCGGGACATCATAACCGCCATTGTGGACATGACACACGCTGACCTTGCCAGCATGATAGATAGCCCAACCGCCATCCCACCCCTACTGAAGGTGGTGTCTGTACTACACTTCCTGGCCACAGGCACCTACCAGCACACAGTCGGACAGTTGCATGGCATTTCACAGCCACTGTTGTCACGGACACTATCGCAAGAGCTCGATGCCCTCCTGAAGCACGCAGACGACTACATCTCTCTACCACGCTCGGAGCAGGAAATTACGAACACGAAAGTGGGATTCCATGCACTTGCCGGCATACCGGGTTGCATTGGTGCCATCGACTGCACCCATGTGGAATTGGTTGTGCCACATGCCATGGAGGCCCAGTACCGCAACCGAAAACAATATCATTCTCTTAATGTACAAATGGTGTGTGACTCCAACAGGATCATTACACATTGTTGTGCCCGATTTCCTGGATCAACCCATGATTCTATGGTCTTGAGGAACTCTACAATACCACGCTACATGGAGCGACACGCAGGGAACAGATCCTGGCTACTCGGTGAGTCTCATTTCATGCATGATAATGTGGGGTATGTGATGCGGCAATGACCTGGCAGGAAGGGGGGGGATGCGTACGTAGCTATGTCATTCCACAAACATCCTTTATTGTCCACATACAGGTGATGCCGGGTATCCACTGAAGAGATGGCTCCTTACACCACTCCGGAACCCACAGAACCAGCATGAGGAGGACTACAACCATGCCCACTCACGTACCCGTGTAGTCATAGAACAGGCATTCGGCCTACTGAAGACTCGTTTCCGCTGCCTCAGCAGGTCTGGCGGGGCACTCCTGTACCGCCATGAGAAGGTTGCAAAGATGGTCATGGCATGTGTCATGCTACACAACATGTGCGTACGTAGAAATGTGCCCATGCCCCCTGACGCAGGACTGCAAGCACCTGATGATGGTCATGATGAGGGTGGGGATGTGGCAGCACCTCAAGGAGTCCGCGAGGCACAGGAGAGCCGTGAAATTCGTCAGATTCTCATAGATTCATGCTTCTAGCACTCACGCCTGGTAGCTGATACATGGACACGGGACTTGTGGCACTGTGTGTGTCTGGAACATGCACAATATGGACTGTACACCTATAAAGGCCTCGTACACAAAGATCAATGTCCACACATCTCATTGGATGATTGTGAATTGTTTAAAGCATATGTGAAATTATGTTACACACCCCATCGACCCGCCACCCAAGAAAGCCCAACACACCCCCTCCACCCTCCTACCTCCCCCCCCGAACACCAGTGTTTAAAGATGCTAATTGTCAGTGGGCAGACGCTATTGCATGCCCCCTCTCCGGGTATCAGGGCCACCCCTGCCTGTGGAGCGCAGGTTCCTCCCCGATCTACGTTGGGGGCTGCCCTGGACGGAACTTGCAACGGATGATGTCTCTGCCTGCTCACGTCCATGCATGTCCCTAATGGTTTGTGAGAGCTCAGTGAGCACACGGCGCACAGCGGCAAGTTCAGCACATACGTCTTTGGACGTCGCATGCAGTTCCCCCCTCAGGCTCTCTGTGCTTCTCTCCATTTGTACCCTCAGGCTCTCGGTGCTTCTCTCCATTTGTGCCCTTAGTGTCTCTGTGCTTCTCTCCATTTCTGACCTAAGTGTCTCAGTTGATGTTTCTATGGCTGCCTTAGTACCACCACATTCATCAGCATGCTCCTTGAGGAGCGTGGCCAGTTGCTGCTGTTGCACGATCACCTGGTCGAGGGACTGTTGCCTCTGCTGGGCCATGGCCATTTGCGGTGGTGTCACAGAGGGGCTGATCACCTCATGTTGCCTTGCCACAGGGCTTGTGGGGGATAGCCAGTCGTCATCTTGTGGGTGCCCCTGCGTGGTATCCTCATGGTGTACGGGATGAAACAAACAGGGGGATTGAGACAGGTCATGGATGGATCCTACATCGACAGCACCGTTTTCTGTGTCGGAGCATGCTGCCATTAATGCAGTGTCACCTATGGTGCTGCTGCCACCAGAAGCAGTGCCTTCTGTGGCATCCATTGGGGGGACCTGTGGTGCTGCTGTTGTGGGCATGCTGGCTGCTGGGGTGCCTGTTGGAGTCCCCTCCTGTGTGCTGCCACTTGATTTGTGCTGCTGCCATGTCTTGATCCGTGCAGCTGAGGTGGAGGGTCTTTGGCCGTTGATCTTGGCCCTCTTTGCAGGTGTGCTGGTAGGGGTGTCCTGGAGCTCGTCGTTTGAATCGGACCCTGTGGTGGAGTAAAGGAGGGCGAGCGTTATTTATGGGTCTGTGGAAATTGGAATGGCAATGTATCACATGCATTGGGGTGGTACCTGAGGGTGATTTGGGTCAGGGCCTTGGAGGTGTTTTCATTTTTGTGTGGATTGAGGATGCAGTTGTTTTGCAGCCTCAGTTAGGGTGTGCATGCTGCACGTGTAGAGGGTGTTTTTAGGATTTTTAATTATTTATGTATTTAATGTGACTTTTAAAGTGCGCTATCAGGCCAATGTATGTGGACGTTCTCCTGGACATGTGTTTCTGTTGCACTATGTGGACACGTACTTCACATGATTGGACATTGTGGATTTAGCATTGTTTTATTTGGCCCACCTACCTGATTCTTCGGATGTCTGCACTCCTTTCTCCATCCCTCCGACTCCCTCTATACTCTCCATTCCAATGGTGGAGGCACAGATTTCTTCCCAGGGGGTCAACTTGATGGGTGATTCCGATCTTCCCCCGGTAGCTGTGGACATGTTACGGTTGGCAGATAGTATGCTCCGTACGCGTATCCGCAAGTCGTCCCATCGCTTACCCGCTGTGCCACCAGGGCCCATATGGCCTTCTTGTTCGCAAGTGCCGTCCTGGTCATTTGCGTCGAGAAGACGACGGCAGCATTCTCCTGGAGGGTCTCTGTGAGCACGGTGAGTTCCTCATGGGAGAAGTGGACCTGCCGCTTGCGGTCGCACGCTTTTTTCGCAACTTTTCCCATTTTTATTGTTTTCACTAGGGTGGCTAACGGGTTGGGATGTGTCTCAGGGTAGGATTTTTGATGGTTGTGTTGGGATTCTGATTTTATAGGTGTACGGCGTGCTGTTTCCCGTTCCGGGACCATGTTTTTACTTCCGTTTCCGTATGTTTACGGTCACCGTATTTTGCGATTAGCGCTCATTACGGTGACCGCTATGATGGGTGGCGGAATTGCACCTAGGGCGCCGTACGACGGCGGTGAGGGGCGTTTTGGGGACATTTCCGCCATCGCGGACTTTGCACTTCCGCCATGGCGTAGTGCTCGTGCCCGATGGGTCAGAATTAGCCGCACTTTACTCCGTCGTGCAATGGCGGAAATGCTATTTACGCTATGGCGGTCCGGTCAGTTACTTTCCGCCAGGGTCGTAATGAGGGCCCCTGTGTCTCCCAGTTTGTGGAAAAAAAAAAATGTTTTAAAAGTTGAAGGACGAAAAACTCACCAACACGCGCATGATTTCACGGCCCCCAGCCATATTCTAATACTTGGGAGAGACACGTACTAATACGTGCGCACCACTCTAAGACACCAATACGTGGGAACACATGCGCACTGCCACGCTTTCCCACAAGACTCAAAGAAAACAAAAGGAAACAAAGGGCTAAGGACGACACTGCACAAAATAACAAGCCAATCCCTCAAGCTACTAGGCTCACAGGACTAAGCCTGTCACCACCAAAGCCCAGTAGGATATCAATAACCCACTGAGACTCAAATTAGGACCCTCACTCGAGTACCACTACCAGCCCAACTAACCACAGGGCCACCAGACACTCCGCCACGTGAGCATTGTGCAAGGTCCTCGCCGCACAGTTGGCCCAATGCCCATGACATTACAGAGCAGCGCCCACACGGAAAGCGCCCTATCAAATAAACTTGGCAAGGCCAGTGCATCGAAGGGCAAACCCCACCACGAATTGGACCACCTCGCCAACCCCAAACTTGGCAGACAAGAAAGAGACTCACGGAAACGGCCAAAAGCCATCTGAACAGGCCCAAGGAGCCACCCTAAACCCAATACGAAAGTTAGGCAACCAAAGCCCACACAGAACCACAACAAGGACTACACACGTGATGACAGTGCGTCGCAGGTCAGACACCACCACAAGGACACACACAGGAAACTAAAAGAAGACAGACATGGAAAGCTGCCCAAACTCATGCGTACCAGCAGCAGAGAAGACCCGTACCAGACGGGACCGGCAACAGTGAAAGTAAAAGCAACGCCACCCATACAAACCAGAGGACCAAAACACAGCAACCTGCCGCCAAACACCGCACACAAGTGCACCACGACTCCATACCAAAACTAAACACCGGCCACCATGGCTGACCTAGCGCAAGCAGATGCCGACGCAAGCGCGCAAGCCCTAGCAGACTTGGGCCCCACGTCATATGCCACCGTCATGAGAAGGCCCAACCCATTCGCCTTGATCCCGCACCACGACCAAGGAACAAGATGGGAAGAATGGGTCGAAGAATTTGAGGACTTTTTAGGTGCAATTGGGAACAAAGACCCGCCAAACAAACTCAGCATATTTAGAAACTTGGTAGGAAAAGAGGTAAAGGACATCATCAAGACAATCCCAGCTACAGACAAAACCACGTACCAACGTCTCCTCGAGGCAGT
Organism: Ambystoma mexicanum; assembly: GCF_040938575.1. Taxonomy (NCBI): domain Eukaryota; kingdom Metazoa; phylum Chordata; class Amphibia; order Caudata; family Ambystomatidae; genus Ambystoma; species Ambystoma mexicanum. The sequence continues at coordinate 430,491,210 of NC_090923.1, forward strand.
CAACGACAAACTCATAGTAGGATCCAACAAAGACTACGAACGCCTTGCATTTAACCAACACAGGCAGCGTCCACATGAATCGATTGGAGAGTTCGTCATACGTCTCCAGCAGAAGATAGGAGACTGCGACTTTGCCAACTTCAATGATGAAGAAGCTATAAGACTAAGGATCATAGAAGGGTGCACCTCGTCAACATTCAGAAAACACCTTCTCATAAAGCCCCTACCCCTAGCGAAAATACTGAATCTGGCAAAAACCTACGAGAGAGTTGACGCACAGGCAACCACCATTGAGAGGCAAGTTGAACGCAACGCCATCGCGGCCCTCACGGAAAGGCAACCGCAACAGTCCAAGCCCACTCAACCCTGGAGACAGCAAAAACTCAGAAGACACCGGCAACAAACCCCAAGCAAAGAGCAATGCTACAGGCGGGGCTGGAAACACCACACGGACAACCATATTCAGCCTTGGGATGAACATGCTGGCGCTGTGGCCTTCAAGCAAAATGCGGAACACAAGCACCCACAAGTGCTGCATATCGACCCATACCACCTGCCCAGGAAAGATACCCGAACTTACCGATGGCACTGTCAGAGACCAGGAAAAACACAGAGACCGTGAACACCAGCCCTTCTAGACATCACGGGCATGCACACCCCCTCCACCCTGGGTTGACCCACCCAAGAGAGGACGGACCAGCACTTGACACACGAACCTCACCCGTCCTGCGAGAGAACTATGAGTCTCGCAACCACCCAGTACCCTTCGAGATATCGTACGGGGGAGGGAATGCGGAAGCCACAGGAAACGTTGGTACAAGGCAACTGTACCAGACACGGGCGGAAGAACAACCCCTAGAAAAACCCCAGGACCATGCCGGCCAATGGAGGACCGCACAGACAATACAGCCAAAAGGTCAGTCACGACGCGACCCAACCCAAGGAGTAGGAATCCGACATGAAATTGCACCTGCACGCTGTAAATCCTATTGCAAATCCTGGGCATTTCCCAGCCGAGACCATGCGTGATCAATTCCATGAATAGTGCGCATGCAAGGGACTGCCTTCGCGGCCAACCCACTGAAAGCCCACTTCTTCACTTGTTATTCCCCATTTCTGGTGTTCCACCCCTTCCCAGCCCTCTGCGCGGAGTCGTACAAGACCCTTGACGGCTTGCACAGGCATGCCAGGCCAACGTGAAATCCACGCAAGTGCAGGAAAAGTGCAGCGCAATCGATTCCATAAATCGACCAACAGAGTTGCACACGTAGATTGGGCGCAAATAGCCAATTTTCTGCGCAAAACATTCCATGAATTGGCCTCTTGGTAGCCCCCCTTCATGGGGCCGCTCCACGCACACCAAATGACCACGCAGGAGCCATTGTGCTCTACAACCTCCTCTTTATTCCTCCATACACTTACTGATCTCCCGCTTCCCTTGCCCCTCCCTTTCCTCCCGCTTCCTGCTCCCTCCCATAGTCCTGGGCTCCCCTCTTAAAGGGGCTCTGTCCCTTTTCCCACTTACAACACCTCTATGCCTTTGTCATGGAGTTGATGAAAGGGGAATCTGATTGGCAGATTTCCCTTTCAGAGATGGAATTGTCCGTATATTTTATTAATTTAATACAAATAAAAAAAATACAGGACTTCTACACTCTTGCCAAATAGCAATCTGTCAAAACTACACAATTCATAGATTCTTATAAAAACAATGAGAAAAACAAAACTAACACATAAAGCAACAAAAAATATGCAAACTATCATCACCCAACATTTATTCTCTCAAATACGGCATCAATAATAACACTTTCTGGTACATTCATACATTCCCAATGTGGCTGCTCTTTCCACCATTTAATGAAATGGATAGACTTAGGAGCACAGTGCTTTTCTCCACTGTCAATGTTAACAGACAATACTGCTAACAGTGCCTTATTTTGCAAACTAGTAATGACTTCGGCCTTTTAGTTGTCGCCATGACTCAATATCAACAAACATTTTGCAACATAGTCGTAACTAGTTATGCATTGCGGATGTCAGTCATTCATCCCATGCAAAATTGTGCATATGGACATATGCTCAACTCATGTTCTTTAACAATACCTGAAGAAGACAAACCAAATTATAAAGGATGGACATCATCGAAACTAGATTATTGAGTTTGAGACGTGGCTAACAACTTAAAGGCCTTAATCATAGCTAGTTGCCAACATGAGGAATGGTTATCAGTATTCTCTGTTAGCACTGACAGTAGACAAAAGGGTCCTAAGTGAAAAGATCTTTTTTTTTATTTCTTTTGATTTACCCAACATTTTTAGACTTCACACATATCAAAAAAACAACACAACGTATACAAATACATGTAACAAACATAGTATTAGTTACCATAATATTCACAATATTACGTTCACTTTTTCTTAACAAGAAAGTCCAAGGCTCTTAGTACGTCGAGGGCTTGTATAGTTAAACGCGGTTCATGCCTTGCCGACAGCCGGGTCCAAAAAGCCTCCATCATCAACCATTCTTTTTTATCCACAAAACTGCCCAACAAACAATAAGTCAAAAGTGCTATTACAGTGTATGGGAATGTGCTTCAATGTCTGCATACCATTCTCCTGGCACAAAGAAAAATTACTATTTCATCCGAAAGTTTTTTTCTCGGAAGTATACCACTTCTCCTGTTACAATCAAATTCACATTCTTAGGAAGTCCAACCTTACATTTTGATCAGGGAAGCATGAGAGATATCTAGGAAGATAACCACACCGTTTATCATGTTGGGACAATGATTTAGCAAGTTTTAGAGTGCACACGTGGCTATGGTGTCTATCCAATCCTGCCTTAATAGGGTCAATTTAGTACCTGTCTGATATGCATAAGGTCATCCATTGTACGATTACACTTACAAAGGAGGCTGATAGAATAGGTTTCCAAATTCGTCAAAACCGAACATGTTCCTTTCTGCATCTGGCATTTGATATCCTCATACAGAAAGACAACCAACAGGTTAACAATCAGTCTGTACAGGGAAACCAATTTCCAGTCCACACTTGATTTTTTGCAAACCCAGCTCATATCTTAAGCTCAATATTGGTAAGGACAGCGGTAGATGCAGAGTTTTTTTCCAAATTGCCCCTTCAGTCTTGGACCAATTCAAAGCTTTCAAATGCAAGCATGTCTCCATAACATATAGGAGGGACGATATGATCTTTATTTTGTAGAATCTTATTACTGGTAAGAGGTAACATTTACAATACTTGCCATACACCTTCTTTATTTTGCTCACCCGGGGAGCAACCTTTAGCTCTACGTCCAACTTCAGATCTTTAACCGTCATGAGAGGACCGAGTCTAAAGCCTAAAAAAGTAATTTCTGTGGCTCGAGGGATCTTTTCCTCAAGTAACTGACACTCAATATGCAGTGCATGCTTCTGGGGTCTTTTAAACAATAGAATTCTTGATTTGTGCAGGTTAACCTTTAGAGATGTAATCCTAGCATACTCACATATAGCTTTTAGAAGACGCTGAAGGCCCACAGGTGTGTGGTCCAGCAAGACAATGGGCCTCATTACACGGTAGGCGGTGAGCCATGGCGCTATTAGCGCCATGGCTCATGCCGGTAAAATACCGGCACCGCCTTGGCGGAAAGGGGATTTACCGCCCCATTCCAAGGTTGGAGGGGCGGTAAATCCCCTTTCCGCCATTGCCCTTCCCCATTCCCTTTTCTGCCCCATAGGGCTCTATGGAAATGGCGCTAATTACGCCACCGCAATTTTGCGGTGCCGTAATTAGCTCCGAGGTCCCTTAGCGGGTTGGATTTTAACGCCTGCAAGAAGCAGGCGTTATATCCTCCAAGCCGCAAAGGGACCTCGTAGTACGGCGGTAAGGGTTAACGGTCACCGTTGCCATTAACGGTGACCGTTAACCCTTACCGCCTTCCGTGTAATGAGGCCCAATGTCATCGGCGTATGCTTACAAATATATTGCTTGTCCGCCAATTTTTGAACTTGCTAAAGTGTTTGATGTTAAGAATTCTGCTTAATTTGCCAAATAAAGATTAGAGTATGGGAGCAACAATGCATCCCTGTCTTACCCCCCTTTCAGTGTGAACTTCCCTTAACAGAACACCAGATAGGTTCATTTTTACTCTTAAAGTTGTATCTTCATGCATACTGATTAGTATCCGCAGAAGTGATCTAGGGAGTCCCCATGAGTGTTCTACCGCAATCTACCGCAATCGTTCACGGAATATGGTATCAAAGGCCTTTGATAGGTTTAACCATGCCCCATATGATATGGGTCCTTTTTTGTTCAATTAATCGTTTGCTTTAATTGTTGTTACCATGATATGATCTGGCCGATTCGTGGAAAAATTTGTGGCGAAAAAGGGGGACTTGCGCACGAAAACGCACTCAAGCGCCGGTATGCCGATTGATGGAACACAATGCGCGTGGCTCACCGTTGGCATGCGAAAAAATCCACGTGAGCCTAACACGTCACTGCGACATCACAAATGCCTTGCACGAGACACCCAGCGAAGGGGTGCTCCATCTTGCACATTCACCTAAAAAGGGGGGCGGAACACGTGGAATGGGGAACAACAAGTGTAAATGTGGGCGTTATGCAGGAAGTGCCCCAGCAAAATACTCGCATCGCCCACACACGCGCCGACAACACGTTTTCATGGAATCAAACAGGGCTCACCGGCGCGCTCGAAAAGACACAGAACACCGGAAACACGTCCGCCAAGCCAAAGCTGGCGTAAACGTCAGGGCGCACCAATACAATGCATAAATAGACACACAAAATACAAACGAGCATATACAGCTATGATGAAAGTGCCATTTCTCTCAGCAGTGATTGTGGGACACCGCAGGAGGAGGAGGAGAGCCCTGGCACACATTTATTTACCCACCACTAGCCTTTTTCGGATGCCTGATGACCAGGTCTATGGCAGGTATAGCTTCCCACCTAATATCACCCTAGACCTGGTCAGTGAGTGGGAAGATGACCTCACATCACCCACCCTGTGCTCCCAAACACTGAGCCCCTTGGAAAAGGTGCTCAATGTACTGCATTTATTGGCCACTTGGTAATTTCAGCAGACAACTGCCATAGTCGGGGGTGTGTCACAGGCCACGCAGTCATGACTGCACATCCCTCAGTCCACAGGCACCTGCCCAGAAGACCCGCAGAAAGGCATGCAATGGTCCAGGACTTCTATCGGGTGGCGCATTTCCCTAAAGTGCTTGGTGCTCTCGATTGCACCCATGTGGCCCTATGTCCACCTAGGGCCACTGAGCACATCTATCGGAATCGCAAGCACTGGTATTCAAACAACGTACAAGTTGTATGTGATGCCAAGAGAATCATTACCTCTGTATATGCTAATTATCCAGGGTCCACCCACGATAGTTTCATATTCAGAATGTCACACCTACACCAGGCCCTGGAAGCTGGGAGGCAAGGCAACACATGGCTCATTGGTGAGTACAAATAGCCCTGAAAATGAATGCATGTCTCACACCGACCAGACCACACCACTGACAAGCCATCTCACCTCCACTGGGGACAGTACCTACCCACTGAGCACCTACATGATGACGCCAATATGGAACCCTGCCACACCACACCAGGTAAGATACAATGCAGCCCATATTGCAACCCGGGTCATAGTGGGGCGCACATTCTGAATGCTCAAGTCACGCTTCCACTCCCTTGACCACTCTGATAGCGACCTACTATATGCATCACCAGTAGTGTGCAGGATCATTGTGGCAGCATGTGACCTGCACATGGGAGGGGAAAGGGCAGTGGTGAGGCTGCCCGTACACATCTTGTGACACAGTTTTTCACCTAAAATCCAACCCCTCCTGAGTGCACACAGGCCTGGCACATACCAGGTGACAATCGATGATCACAATGTGACAATCATCTATCACAACCTTTCCACCCTGAGAACCTGTCCATGGAAGTGCTCCATTGTGTGCCTCCCTTACAACTAAAACAAAAACAATCTTGTGTGCACAAAAGGCACACATGGAAGATGCAGTATGCCACCACCCCCATGCAGAAATACACATCCAAATGACAATGTCACCTAAAGTCCCCCAGGCTCCATGACACCTGATTGCCATGCCATGCCATGGCATGCAATGTCAACAGTGACACATAAATGCCCAACGCATAAAGTCACTGTCACAAAGTGGTCAACGACAAACCGTCCCACCACTCAAAGAACCAACTCACACACATCAGAACAATAATGTACACAGGAACATCAATTGGACAGTATGACATACCAGAAACACAGGACACAACAGTGAATATGTCTGATAGTCATGAATCAGAATACCATAAGTGAATCAATGTGCCCTAAGTAGCCCATGGCACCCTTCCATCAGTAGTGACGTTCTGCCACATAAAGGTTGGATGGAAGCGCATACAGCTGGAAGGGTAACAACAATGGAGATGGGCAAGCAAATATGTGAAGATGGAACATGAACAAAGGGCCTATCTGAACATCAAAACAAAAAGGGATGCCAAACATGCACTGGAACAACAATCATAAACCCCACTAGGGGTGTAAACATAGGTTGGACCTGAGACTGCCCACAGATGAAACAGAACCTCAATGCCAATGTGTAAGTTACTTTCACAAGCTGCAATCCTTGCAAGCCCATGGAAAGGGGAAGCAGGAGTCGCATATGTGTCAGGACCCTATGGCACAAACAATGAGGGTACAAACACGAGACAAACCTGTACGGGCTCAGCCGGAACCTACAGTGGATCCCCTCGGATGCCACACAAAGCAACACACTGTTACATAAATGCACAATAGACAAAAAACAAGTAAGAAAAATCAAAAATGACCATCGTGGCCTGGGCATGGGGACCAGGAGGGTGGAGGGGCATGGGTCTCATGGTCCGCAAGGCCATCATGGATTGGGAGAGCTGTCGCTGCTGTCAGCACCCTTTGGTGTAGCAAAATAAAGTGTTACTGGTATGGGAGGCTGACCATGTGTAGCCCTGGCCTGGTCCTCCATGGCAGCGCCCATGCGGGACTGTGAGGTGCGCATCTGCAACATGATGGCACGGATGTCTGCATGCAACACGTCACAGGATGAATGAAGTCCAGCTTGCAACACCTCCCGGGATGCACAAAGTTCTGCTTGCAACATCTCACTGGTTGCTCGCAGTTCCTCCGACATGGTGTGTGTCAACTGTTGCATGAGCACTGAGCATCTACTGCGTGCTGCCTCTAGTGCAGTCAGTGTATGCTGCATTGACCTAGCCTCTGCCCTCAGGGCAGCTCTGTGGGTCTGATCCTCTGCACCCATGGCTGAGCACAGGGACCACATTTCTGCCCGTCTGCTCCTGTTGCTGGCCTGCATCTGGAGCATGTGTGAGCAGCATGTGGACCGCACTGCCTGCTGCCGGAGTAGAACCTGTCTTTCTATGGGGGAGAATGGAATTGGCCACCCTATCCATGCCCTGAGCCTACATCTCATAAGCAGCCCCCTGCTGTTGCGCATCAGAATACATAGACTGCTCCCGCTCCCACACATCATGGCCTGCTGGCACACAGCCTCCACGTTGACATGCACCACGACTGCCCAGCCCAAGAAAACCTGTCCCTTGATGTTCTGACAGTCTGTGGCTGCAGGACTGCATCCCTCGCTTGAACAGCTGTCCCAGGAACCGAAGCCAATACTGTGGAGCATGACCATTCAGCCATAACCATCACAGACTGACGTGCCAACACTGACTGGCCTTGTGAGGGTTATTCCCCACCACAGATGCTTGTGATAGACCAGCACTCACAGTTGAATCACTCACCTGCGACAGTTCCAGAGTCAGAGCTAGCAATTCCCAGGATGGACTGCAGCACCAGTAGGTTCTCATGGACCAACACACCACGTCCTCCACTGGTGCCTGGTTGTGGCACACTCTCCTGCACCTCTTCCACCTCCTCGCCAGCACCCAGTGGCTCATCACCTGCAGAAAGACAGCCAAATACATGAAGACACTGTTAGAAAGGCCAGCCCACACACATAGGTATCATAATGCAGTCATGCAACACATCAACTTGCCATGTCAGTGAGCACAGAAACTGTGCCACGTAGGTAGTCTAATTGGAAGGCAAAGAGATCATGAAATCAGAAATGGATGTGCATTAAGGGCACACCACATGTAGTACATGGTGCATCTTCACACACAAGCACCAGACAGGCATAGTTGAGTCACCAGCATCACTGATGCACACTCACAGATGACACTAGCATGGCCATGCCTGAACTGTCAAACTGCATGACATGTAAGGTGATGGTCACTGCCCCTCTATCCATGTACACTGCATGTGAAATAACATTAACTGGAAATACCAATATTCAAGAACAAAAGTGTTACACAGTGCTACAAAGCTAGGATGGTGGAACAGAGTGAAGGCAGGCACACTGATGCCATGAGTTCAGGTCACATTGACAGAATACAAGAGAACAGCCATGCAGAAGGTGAGACCTGGGCATGGAACTGTACGGGGCCATTGCAGTACATGGGAACATGCTCAACTTACAATTAAACAACATTTCCCGGAAAGGCAAAGTTGTGGGACGTTGGCAGTGTAAGGGCAAGTGCATGATTCAGGTGTCAAGTGCCGTCAGTGGGTTGGAGGGATCTAGCAAATACTCCCAAGTGTGGGTGTTGGCTGGGAGCCAATCCCATCATCACAGACCTAGTGTGATATCTGGCCCATAAACCATCCACCCAGCCCATTCCTGTGTGAGCTGCCTAGGGAAGAGAGCAGAAGCACATCAATATCTGTATAGTCAGTCGCAGAAGTCCAGTATAGGATTCTCCAGTCCCCCGGAGACAGTGAGCTGTTGGGGGAATGAACCGTAAGGTAGAATACCTCTTGGGAGGGACAGCTGGCAGGGTGACTTCTCACAGACGTCAAGAGATGCGACAAGAGTATGAGAGTGTGCATAGGATGAGAAGCACAGGCAATACGCCATGACAGTTTTCAGCAGGAAGGGGTCCAAGAGAGGCAGTAGAGACAGAGACATGGAATGAGTGATTAGAAGTGGGGATGAGGATTGACCCGGTGGCCAGCACAGTGTCTGCATGTAACCTGTATGGCAACATGAACATACCAGTCCACCATGACATGGTCAACCCATGTGAGTGATGAAAATGTTGAAAAAACTGCAAAACAATCATTACACTTCATCCAAGCAACATACACATGTCCCGGACACACATGCATCACCACTCACCGGACAAATCATCATAGATCGACAGGTCTCCCATGCCTTGGATCTGCTCCACATCAATGAGATCACCGACAATCTCCTCATGTGGAGTGAGTCCCTCGTCCTCTGGCTGTGACCCACCTCCAGTCACCAGAGTAGAGGAGTAGGTGGCACCCAGTTTATCCTCGGCTCTGCGTTGGAGGTCATTCTAAAGCTTGATCACCTCCTGCAGTGTGGGCCTCTCATAGCCCATGGTGTTTATACAATCCATGATGGCCTGCCAGTGGGCCATGCTCTGAGCAGGTGTATGTCTGCACCCTGACTGCACAAGCATGTCATGTTCATGTCCCAACATTTAGTCCATGAGGATGTCCAGCTCGTCATCACAGAAGCTCCTCTATGTCGTCGTGCGGGTCTCCTGTGCCGTGCCTTGGGTTGGTGCCTGTCCCGCAGCTGCACACCTTTGCCTCTTGTAAGGACGTGCAGACCCAGAGTTGCTTGTGCCACTCTGGTCAGTAGGGGCTGGAGCATCGATGGACAGGGACATGGCATCAGCCACTGATGAGACAAGAGTAGGTTGGCTTGCAGGTATCCGTACCAAGGCAATGGTACCAGTAGCAAGCGACGCACGTTTCTTGCTGTCATGATGCATGCCTCCAGACGTCAGGATCAGACCAGCCTTCCCCAGTTGCAGGCTCCCATGGGGACCTTTAAGGCCCCAAAATGTTGTATGAAGCCTTCCTGGAGCCAGTCCTGGCGCCGTTGGCACCAGGCTCATATTATTTCCTTATGTGAACAGGGATTCAGTGAACATGGAGGCACACATAGTCCGGTCTGGAGGAACTGAGCCATACAGTCTAGCTTCCAGAGTGTGGCTGGGCTTGGGTCTACTTTACCTGGGACTACTTGTTCAAGGCTACATAAACCACACCCAAAGGACAGAACACACTTCGTGTTATTCTGCACTCCTGCAGCGTAACACTCACCGTGTCTGCTCAGCTCCAGTTACCCGGTCTTCAGCCAAATCTCAGGAACCACAGACCATCAGCACCTGTTGAAGAAAAGGAAAGGAAAGAGAGAACAAGCAGAAGAACAGCGGTTGTATCCTTACCTGAGAAGCTGTCCATCCGAAAAGGTCTTCTCTTCTGCCGTTCTCAGGAACCACTGCATCTGTAGAAAGAAGAACAAGAAAGGAGAGCTAATACTCATCCGGAGGCTCCAGTCTTCAAGCAATCCATCAAAGTGGTTCAGCGATCGCCGCTCCGGAGTCACACCGCACCTGCAGAATAGAAAAAGAAACATCAGATTAGTCGCGCAATAAAAAAGGAACCATTTCTAAATACATTTTGGTGCCGCGCTCTCGAGCTAACACTCACCTGCCAGAATACTGCGCAGCGTCGTAGTGAGAAGTCTAATTCTTCATTCGGCACCTCCAAAACCGCACCTGCAAAGGAATAAGCACAATAGTGAAAACCTTGGCAACAAAAGAACACTTGAGCAAACTGATACCAAGAATCGGTTGGTACAAAGACTTACCTACGGAGTCACAGCTGTTCAGGACTCCTCTGCAGGCCGCAGGATTAGTGATGCAACTAGATCCAGAGAAAAGCCTATGAACATTAACGCGCCCCTGCATTCAGACGCAGGATGGAGAGTGCACCATTAAAAAACCTAGGGCAAACGGCCACTCCTGAAAGAAGTAGTGAGACAGAGAAATACACATGCCGATGTTCATCGCTCAGCTTCGTGAAACGCCCCTGTGGAGACCAGGTGAACGTAACACTTGACCCTTAGCGCAAGGACGTCTGTCCCAGAGTCACTGTCTGCCTGGGCCGGGACGACTACTGTCCGGGCTGGCTGACCCTTAGCCTGAGTGGTGGTAGTCACAGCTACCTCTGCAGCTTCCACACCCTGGCTATCTGGACAGCAGAAGTCACTGCTGTACTGTGACCCTGGTGCCAGTAGCCTGCACTGCATGTCTCTTGCCCTTGGGGAGCCTGAAATCGGCCCCTGAGTCACTCAGGGCCGGGCCAGGACCACTACAGTCTGGCCTGCCTGACCCTGGGCCTGGGGGGTGGTAGCCACAGCTGCCCCTGCAGCTTCTACTCCCTGGGTGCTCTGGACAGCAGATGGCACTGCTGATCCAGGTCCACGGGTGCTGGGGACGTCAGCAGCATCTGCATCTCCCTGACTCCCTGCACATGCCTGTACACCTTCCCCAAGTAACCCACCTCGCCCACCTCGGCCATCTCGGCCACCTTGCCACCTTGGGCACCTCCCCCATCTTGGGCACCTCGCCCACCTTGGCCAAATATGCCAGGTCACCCACCTTTGCCTCCCTTCCCACTTGTTGCCCTCCCAGACATGGCACTGATGGACTAGTGCTATGGGAGGCGCAGCTAACAATTGTCCTGGCCAATTTGAGTGAGGGGGCAGGGTACGTCATGTAAAACATACCACTGTGCTCCACCAAGGCTCTATGTAGCCCCTGGTGAAAATAATAACAGGTTGCGCAGCGCACAGGCATCCCAAAAACAAAAGATTAAGTGTATGCTACCCCTCAGTAGCCCACGTGTGAAGAACAAATGTCATGCAGAAAGCTGTGGCACCCACCAACACAAAAAATGCATACACGAGGAACACGTAGGGTAGTCTGACCTCGAAAATGGGTGCGCGACACACAGGGGCAACCACATTATGAAAAATGTGTGCGTGACTCACCGTCTGTCTCATAGAAAGAAAAAATTACACACGCGTGTGCGCATAGACAATTCCCCGGCCAAAACAAGAAGTATACACTGCCACAGTAGTGAACTAATCACGTGTGACCCCAAAAAACTCTGAAGTGCACATGTCCGTCCCCACGAAAAGCACCTACATTGCACTGTTGTCCTACGCACACCTTTATCCCATACTGAACGGCAACACCCAACATACAGAGCGTGTCACGTAACTCTTGCACTTAGGGCCTTTCCTCAGATTCCAAGCAAACGCACAGTTTGTGCATGTGAAGAGTCACTCTGTATCCGGCTGGCCACGCGAATAACACAGAAGACCCACGCTCCAGCCTACCAGCCAATTTGCTTGCCTCCGACTGCCCCAAGCTGCCTCCTACGAGACATCTGCTGGTGCCAGCCCACTCTTTGTGCCTGCTGACCACGTGCCCTGTATTTTGGTGCCTGCTCAGACGCCATTGCCAGTGATCCTGTCATTGTGACCACCTCTGCTGATCCTGAAGACTCCCGACTGCCATACCTCCACTCCAAAGCCCAGCCCCAGAACCACCTTGCCCACCCACACCTGCCTCATGGGTTGCCATGTCTGACACAACATCATCTGAGGCAAGTGGCACACCCCGGCAGAGAGGCAGAGGGCTGTCAGCTTCTCTTCTACAGAAGTTGGCATCCTGGTGGAGCAAGTCCACGGGCATTATGATGCCCTCTTCCCTGGACCATAACAAGTCGGCAAGGAAGGACGGAGGAAGATCTGTGCAGACATCGTGGGTGCCATCAACGCAGAGAGGGTGGCACCCCCGCGACTACCAACATGTCCATAAGCGCTGGCAGGACTTCAAGTCCAGGACCCTCAACAAGGCCCGGTACCTCCTCAAGCCGGGGCTGACCGAGTAGGGCGCCAGGGCTGGTTGACCACCGATGAAAAGAGGGTCCTGGAGCACTTCAACCCAGTGCTGCACGCCAATGTCTTGGAATTGGAGCTCCACCCGGAGTCGACTGGTAAGTGTCCATGTGTTCTTGTCCACCATAGTGCATGTGCATGTAGATGTGTGGTTGGTGTGTGCACCCTGCCCTTATGTTTTGCATGCTTACTGTAACGAAGTCTGTGTGCATGTCCCATGCACTGCTGCATGTGAGTTCATTGATGCATGTGCAACATCAATGGTGTCTGTGTGGAAATGCATGAGGCACGCATGTATGTCACAACATGCACATGTTTGCATCCCTGTCTGTGGATTGTGTCATGCCACAGGTGTGACACATGTGTGCATTCAGCAACAGCATGGACATGCATGGTGAACATGTGCATTTGTATGAGAAGTGAGTGTGTGAGTGGCAAACACTCCAGGATGTCTGTGACTCTTCGCTTTTGCATGTGTGATTGCCTCATGCTGCCAATTTGACCTTCAGTGCTCTCTGACGTGATGGATCCATGGCCTGCTTCATGACTGTCAGGTGATATGTGTGAGTGAGATGTGTTTGTGCCATGATGCGTGTGAGGTGCATGCACATTTTGGATGTACTGGCAGTGCCTTGTCCAAGGATGTGAATGTCTGGTTTGAACTACGGACATGATTGTGCATGTATGTGAATGTGTCAGGTTTCAGCTTCCCACTTTGCTAGGTCTTAGGAAACACTGCACTCACAACAAGCACCTGTCTCCCATCAACAGTGCTAGTAGCAGAAGTCATGCCTCTGGCCCTTTAAATTGTTTGCAGGCAGGTGCCTGGAAGATGGCATGGCAACTCTGGAGTCCTGCTCACACTTCCTTGTCCCGCCTCCTGCGGCAAGCAATGCGCGTTTCTGTCATGTGACCTGTGTACAAAAGAACCTCCTCTCAGTACGCCGGTGCTTCTGAATTTGATTCCAGTGGCGCTTGTTTGAATTCTCGTATCCTTGTTGTTATTCCTGTTTACTGTTTTCTCCTTTCTTGATCCCCGCCTTGGCCAGGACCCACCCTGCTTCTGGCATTATTGCGATTGCGACCAGGACTGCCATTTGGATATTCTCTTGCCTACGCTCTGTTCTGCTAAGCCCCACTCCCCGACTCGATCACAGACTGCATCCTGATCTGCTTTGCCTACGTTTTTTGGTACCTCGCTGCCCGCTCCTGATTCTGACCTCAGACCGTTTGTGGATTTCTTTTTGCCTGCTTCTTGCTTCTTTGGTGTTCCTTTTGATTCTCCTGATATGGCTGTTGGACTCGTACAACTTTTGGAACTTGTAAGTACATAGACTAGAGACTGCCGTTGTGTACTATTAAGGTGTCCTCGTGCCATCGGGATAGGTAGTTGTAGATTGTCATATGTCATCAATGGATTGAACTGCTGCCCGCCTTTCTCATCTTGGAAACATGCTCCTCCAAGGATAGGATACTAGTACGATAAGCCCCATTCACCCCTGCTATCTTGTGAACAGTAGTCTGTTAGTTCCTTGTTGACCTTATTGGGGTTCTTGTTTCAGAATTGATCTCAGGTGCCCGCATCTTGTCTTACTTACCGGATTTTTACGGTTTCTTGGTTCTGTGAACTCAGGTTAGTGGGTGTTACCGGTACATTTCTAGTCAACAGCCTGCCACGGATTGCATTATATTAACCACTTGCTTTCCTTGCAGTCTCTACAAGCATCCTCCTGTGCATCATGTACCACTGCCTGCTGCATCTGTCTCACCTCCTGCAATTTCTGGTCTCGACTGGCATCCTATCTTTCCGCTAATTGACGGTTCTGGTTGTAATCTTTTATCAACCAGACTGGTACATTAGCTGGAAGAATGTATCCGCTACACTATGTGTGCAATACGCCTCTGACATATTCAGAAGCCTATCACTATGGGTGCCAACAAGTCTTTAGCCGCTATTCTGCAACTGGTAGCTAGCCACATAAAAATATGGCAGCTGCTCATACCGCTACTGAGAGACGCATTGATGAGCTTCAGGCTGGGTTATATCCTGCTGCTGCCGTTGCACGTCCCCTCGCAGTTGCTTCAGGGTCGGGAATGCTCCCACCATGACAGGACACCGGGCCAGTCTACATGATCGCCCAATTCCCTATAGCCCCAACGGAGCGGTTCAATGGAGATCCTAAGACATATAGGACTTTCCTGAACCAGTGTAGGCTGCACTTTCTTTGCAGGCCTGCATCCTTTCCAGATTCTACCACGAAGGCAGCCTTTTTGTTGTCGCATCTGGGGGATACCGCTTCCACCTGAGCCAATCCTTTGCTAGAGGATGGAAGCCATTTGCTTTATAACTGTGATGCCTTGATAGACGCAATGAGTCGTGTGTTTGACACGCGATATGCCACGCAGGCTACCGACCTGTAACTACTTGGATTGCAACAGGGGAATACACCCCTCTTAGCTTATCTGGCCAGATTTAATCAACTGGTGGCTGAGACTGGCTGGCCAGAGAAGAAAACATCCCTGTTCTACAAGGGGCTATCCAATTCTTTGAAAGATACTCTTTCTACTGTCCCTGTGATACCCACGGCCTTCCCAGAACTGTTGGACTTGGTCCTGCAGATTGATTCCAGACAGGCAGAGAGAAAAGGGGAAAGGAGGATGGCTCTTCCAGCTGCCCTCGCCCCTCCAGCTTCTACTTCTGGGTCCTCGGAGCTCATGCAGATAGGGGTGGTGCTGGGTCCACTATCAGCGGAAACCAGGGACCACAGAAGGAGTAACGGCCTATGTTTCTACTGTGGGGCTTCGGACACTTGCCTGTCCTAAAAAACCTGCCAAGAAGCAGGTAAACGTGAAAGCCCGGCAATAGAAGGGGTCCAATTGCCGGGTGGCGCTCCTAGTGATCCCAACATATGCAGTCCTTATTGTTTGTCAGTTACTCTTTCCTCTCCTTGCATCAGCAAACGGGTGGTTATGGTCGTCCTGGACTCAGGAGCCACAGGGAACTACATGGATGGTTCGATGGTAGGGAACTGGGGTTACCAATCATCCCCAAATCCTATCCTGAAGTCGTTAATGCGGTTGATGGTTCTTCACTTGGTATGGTGACTGAACGCACAACCGAGCTGCTCATGATGACTGACTGCGGACACAAAGAAAGTATCTCGTTCGATCTAATTGCAGCCCCGCAGTTCAGATTCATTCTTGGTCTCTCATGGCTAAGTTACACAACCCGGTGGTGGATTGGCACTCTGGGGAGTTGAGCTTCTTTTCTGACTACTGTGAGGATACCTGTTTGGTGGTTGGACAGGAGTCCACAAAGCCAAGTCACGCACTCATGGATTCCACTTCCACTGTTGGTGCTTTATTAACACACTGCTTCCTACCGAATACAAGGAATACCAGGACGTCTTTGACGCGGGAGATGCAGAGGTGCTCCCCATGCATAGTCCCTATGACTGTCCTATAGAACTAGTGGCCGGGGCCAAAATACCATCAGGACAAGTTTATTCCTTGACCCCTAAAGAAGATGTGATCTTAAAGGATTACATCGATAAATCTCTGAAATCAGGTTTCATCTGCCCCTCGCGCTACCCTGCAGCGTCTCCTTTGTTTTTTGTTCATAGAAGGAGGGTGACCTCCGCCCCTGTATTGATTACTGTGCACTGAATTCTGTCATAATTAGAAACCAATACCCCATTCCACTGATATCAGTCTTGTTGGACCAACTTGGCTCAGCTAAGATATTCATAAAACTAGACCTGAGGGGGGCCTACAATCTTGTACACATTTGCAAGGGGGAGGAATGGAAGACCGCTTTCAAGACCAAATAAGGTCTCTTTGAATATCGCGTGATTTCCTTCGTCTTATGAAACGTGCCGGTAACCTTCCAGTATTTTATCAATTAGGTATTCCATGACATGCTGGATCGCTACCTTGTTGTTTACCTGGATAACATCCTGATTTATTCCCCTTCTTATGCCACCCATGTCAACCATGTAGCCAGCGTACTGCAACGTGTGAGGGAAAACCATCTATATGCCAAATTGGAGAAATGTATGTTCCATGTGAATGAGGTGGAATTGCTCGGCTACAACATCACTAGCAAGGGGGGGCAGATGAGTTTGTCCAAGGTGGCTGCCATATTATATTGAAGCATTGCAGTCCTTCCTTGGATTTGTTATTTTTTACAGGCACTTCAACTGGGACTTCTCAGCCATTGTCTGCCCTCTCACTGCTTCAACCAGTTCTAAACAGTCCTTTAACTGGAATGAAGAGGCTCAACATGTGTTTGAGGCACTGAAGTCCGCTTCCACCGCAGCACCAGAGCTTCAACATCCGGATCCAGATTTGCCGTTCGTTGTGGAAGCTGGCATTTCTGATGTTGCTTTGGGGGTTATTCTGTCTGAGCACTGTCTGGATGCCAGTGGGCTGCATCCTGTTGCCTCCCATTCCAGGAAACTCACTCCTTTTGAGAAAAACTATACAATCACCGAACGAGAATTGTTGGCAGTCAGGGATGCCTTTTTGGTATGGAGGCACCATTTTCTGGGTACTCCAGAGCCAGTCGAGGTTTTCACCTATCATAGAAACCTATTGGCTCTCCAGTCTGTGAAATGCACCATTGCACGTCTTCTTGCTGGCATGAGTTTTTCACAATGTTTAATTTCACCATTACCTATCGCTCCTGGGTCTCAGAGTTCTAAGGCTGATACACTCTCCTGCATTCATGGGGTTTATGATTCCTCCAACATCAGTGGTGCTCCTTTGTTGCCTACCCACGTGGTGTGTGGCTGTACCCTTTTCCCGTCACTGAAGGCTATGATCCAGAAAAGGGTGAAAGCCGCTCCTTCCGAGTTAGTTGAACACAACTTAGAGGTTGTACGTTCACTCCCGTATAAACAGGGGAAAATGTACTTGCCTTATTCAGCCACATGACACTCTGCCATGCAATGGTGCCATGACTCCTCTTGGCTGCTCACCCGGGTATCAGAAAAACTACAGATCTATTGAAAAGGTGGTGCTGGTGACCATCCATGGATAAGGATGTCACAGAGTATATGGCCACCTGTGCTGTTTGTGCCCAGTGCAAACCTCCTCATGGCAAGCCTGTAGGTCTACTGCAGCCCATGCCGATACAGAAGTCGATGGTCGATCATTTCTATGGATTACGTTGTGGAGCTACCCTTGGTGGATGGTTTCAAACTATATCGGTCATCATAGATTACTTCAAGAAAATGGCTATGTTCATACCGTGTCGGGGCATTCCCACTGCTCCTGGGTTGGCAGATCTGTTCCTGAGGAACATGTTTAGGTTATTTGGCCTTCCCTCTGTCGTAGTCACCGATCGTGGATCACAATTTACCTCCCGTTTTTGGAGGGCATTGACCACAGCTCTATGTATTTATGGTAGATACTCCAGTGCCTACCATGCCCAGACAGATGGGCAAACTGAGCGATTGAATGCCACAATGGACAATATCTACGTTGCCTCACCTTTCAACGTCAGAATATGTGGGTGTCAGTCCTGGCCCAAGCGGAGTTTGCCTATAACAACTCGCTTCACACTGCGACCCGTGTATCTCCATTCTATGCCCTTTTTGGTCAACACCCTCGTTCTTTGCCTCTTTCACCCGATCTACCATCACATAATCCTGCGGCTCTCGCCTGTATCAGGAACCTGTTGAATGCCCATAGCCAAGTCAGGAAACACTTGTTGGAGGCCCAAGTACAGACTAAAGCCTGCGTTGATGCACACCATGCCCAGGCCCATGTTTATCGCCCTGGAATGAGGGTTTAGTTATCAACACGGAACTTGCGCTTGCCTCATCGGAAACCATTGCTTCCTCGGTTCGTGGGGCCGTACAGGGTGTTACATATCATCAATCCCGCGGATGTCCGCCTGGCTCTCCTGCCTGCATAGAAAGTACACCCAGTGTTTCATGTATCTCTGATAAACGTGTGTTTCTGTCATGTGACCTGTGTACAAAAGCACCTCCCTCTCAGTATGCCAGTGCTTCTGAATTTGATTCCAGTGGCGCTTTTTTTGAATCCTCGTATCCTTGTTGTTATTACTGTTTTCCCCTTCCTTGATGCCAGCCTTGGCCCGGGTGGACCCTGCTGCTGGTATTATTGTGATTGCGACCCGGACTGCCTTTTGGATACTTTCCTGCCTACGCCCTGCTCTGCTACCGCCCGCTCTCTGACTCGACCATTGACTGCATCCTGATCTGCTTTGCCTACATTTTTTGGTACCTCGTTGCCCGCTCCTAATTCTGACCTCGGACCGTTTGTGGATTTGTTTTTGCCTGCTTCTTGCTTCTTTGGTGTTCCTTTTGATTCTCTGGATATTACTGTTGGACTCATATAACCTTTGGAACTTGTAAGTACACGGACTAGAGACTGCTGTTGTGTACTATTAAGGCATCCTTGTGCCGTTGGGGTAGGTTGTTATGGATTGTCCTATGTCATCAATGGATTGAACTGCTGCCTGCCTTCCTCAACCTGGAAGCTTGCTCCTCCAAGGATAGGATACCAGTACGGTAAACCCCCATTAAACCCTGCTATCTTGTGAACAGTAGTCTGTTAGTTCCTTGTTGACCTTATTGGGGTTCTTTTGTCAGCATTGATCTCAGATGCCCGCATCGTGTCTTGCTTACCGGATTTTGACTGTTTCTTGGTTCTGTGACCTCAGGTTATTGGGTGCTACCAGTACGTTTCTAGTCAACAGCCTGCCACGGATTGCATTGTATTAACCACTTGCTTTCCTTACAGTCTCTACAAGCATCCTCCTGTGCATCCTGTACCACCGCCTGCTGCATCTGTCTCATCTGCAATTTCTGGCATCCTATCTTTCTGCTAATTGACTGTTCTGGTTGTAATCATTTATCAACCAGATGGGTACATTAGCTTGAAGAATTCATCCCCTACAATACGTGTGCAACACGCCTCTGACAGAATGGCACTTCCCTCTGTGTAGTGGACGGTGATGATAGTTGTGACCTTTGACAGTGGCAATGTAGTACTTTTGCATTGTGACAAACACACATATGTCCAGTACCCTGATGTATGTGTTCTATGTTTCCCTATCCATAGCGATGATGGAAGAAGAGGGCGAAGAAGGTGCTGTGGAGCCCGGCAGCCGGGATGCCTCCACCGGTTGTAGACCTAAGGCCCAGTCATCCTCTGAGGCACTGTCATCTTCTGGGGGCGAGGATACTGGTGCTGCATCTGAGTCAATGGCTACAGCTGCTGAGAGTAGGTCCAAGAGGGTGAAGGTGATGGAGGACTCCTCAGCAGTGGGACGGACAGATGAGCTCACACAGGGCAAGAAACTGTGGAAGAAAGTGAGGAGGCATCCAGGTTGATGGGGGAGGGAGAGGAGGAGGAGGCCACATCAGCCCAGCTCATGGGGCACAGGGGGGGTGATGACGTAGGTGTGACTGCTGCAGTCCAGGTTCAGGGGCGGGAGGCAGTGCAGGATGCCGTGGAGGGGCCTGTGCCAAATCTTGTCCGTGGTACTGTGACTGCAGCAGTATGCACCTGCGGGCATGCCCCATGCGGTACCCGTCCGCTCAGACGTAAAGACCAATGTCTATGGATGTCACCATTTGGTACAGGGTGGAGCCTGTGCTAGCCAGTTTCATGGGGTGGGTAGAATCTGTTTGTGATTATGTGCAGGCTTCCAATCGGGCACTTACATGTCATCACGAGGAGGTCTGCTATCTCATGAACTAGCTGGCACAGTGCCTAGCAGTGGGTGCATGGGCTGGCCACTTATCTGACCCCCTCCTCGTTTGATTTCTCTGTGCGCCAGTCGTCCTCCCTGCTGTCTTCCAGCCCAGATACCACCAGGGACCCCTGTGCACCTGTCCTTACCGCGGCAACCAGCCTGGTGGAGACCACATCCCTGCAAGGATTGGGAGTCGATGGAGGATCAGCCGATGTGCTAACCACAGAGATCCATCGGGCGACAGGACATGTGACAGTGGTGGAGGAGCAGGCAACATGCAGCAGGGCACATGCACGAGAGCCCCGGGGGTTGTCAACATCCTGGAGGCTGTTGCGGAGTCGCAGGCACTAGACTTTTCGGCTGCAGCATGCTCAGCATAAGAGGCGACAGGACTCGAGGCACTCACCATTAGAGGGGCAGGTATCGGACATCAGGCAGGAGGGAAACATGGACTTTGCGACAACGATGTCTTCCGTGTTGGGGCGAATTGACCAGCAGATCGGAGCAGAGCGGCAGCGGGCACAGGGGGCACAACTCACCATCAGCAGGGTGGAGAACACCCCCTGTCGGGCAGAGAGGCGGACCGAGTTACTCGAGGAGTCTCGCAGGGAGTTTGAGAGGAGCACGTTGGAGTCCATGCAGGCCCTCGAGGGGACAGCACAGGCCCGCCTAGGGGAAATCGACGCAGAGTTTGATGATGCCCTGGCTGAAACTCTTGGGGGAAATGGTGAATCAAAGGACTAGCCCGCTGCCTTTGTATATAGTTATTTAGGAGTAGGTTTCATTTGTTTATTCCCTTTTTTTTGGAGTTCATGGACTTTGCTCCACATCTTCTACATAGTTCTTTCTTCATGGAGTTCTTTAGGATGTTCATGAATGTTTTGGGATCATGGACCCTGGATCTTTGTATATAGTTGGATATTTATTTTTTGGGACTTTTTTTCACCATGTAGGAATGGTTTTTTTAATGATTTGTATTTTCATTTAGAGATGCATCAATGGATATGGACCACATTTTTGAGTTTGTGATTTTTTACATCCCATTGTGTTTTTGTTTTCCACTTTCATTTTTATTTGGATTTGATTCATGATGGTTATACTGGTTGTATGTTTCAGAGTGTGACTTTTATACATCTTCTTTAATATATTTTCCTATATTGAAATCAAAGTGGTGTCTGCTCTCAATGGTTTGGTGCATGTTTCATTCTTCCTTGACTGTGTTTGTGTCCCTGCTGTTGAGCAATGTTGTTCATGTGTGTGCAAGCATGCATGCATGTGTAATTTTCTGATTCCCATGCCATGGGGCATGTACCGGGGAGCAGGACCAATGGATGGGTGTTGAGGTGCACCGTAGGGGTGCAGTGTGTGGTGGCATTTTAGTGGATATATGCTAAATGATTGCATGTTGGGCCAATGTGTTGGGGGGTGTTCCATGAGTCGGGGCATGCCTGCAGGTTGCCTTCACTGGTGGGGGTGGGGGAACATGAGTCGGGGCGTGCCTGCAGGTTGCTGTCACTGGTGGGGGTGGGGGGACATGAGTCGGGGCCTGCCTGCAGGTTGCCATTTATTTATTTATTTATTTATTAAATTTATATAGCGCGCAGGCAGCCCAGGGGCATTGTGGCACTGTTACTTGCAGGAAGACTTAGTTACAATGTGAGCAGGTTGTGCCTTGGGTTACATTAAGGCAGTGACCTGTGATCAGATATATCACATAATACATCATACAATACAATTATGAGGGCTAGGCCATGTAATTGTTAGATGAACAGGGTCGTTTTCAGGGTTTTCCGAAAGGCGGTCAGTGAGGGTTCAGAGCGCAGGGAGCTAGGGAGGGTGTTCCAGTGTACGGCAGCGAGGTACGGGAAACTGGAGCCCCCTGCTCTGGTCTTTTTTACCCTGGGTACTGAGAGCATGCTGGCATAGGGTGATCTAGTGGGTCTTGTGGAGGAGACCAGGTGGATCCTCTGCGAAAGGTACATTGGGGCGGCAAGATGGACACATTTGTGGGTGATGCTTAGAGCCTTGAATAGGATCCTCTCCTTTATGGGGAGCCAGTGGGAAGCTTTTCTGGCAGCGGTGATGTGCTCTCTCTTGGCAATGCCTTGTGCAGCGCGTAGGGCACTGTTCTGTATTACTTGGAGCTTCTCAAGATTTTTGTTGGAGGTCCCAAGGAAAAGAATATTGCAGTAATCAAGTTGCAAGCCGGTTATGGCCCTGGCTATGTTAGTGCAGGTGTCTTTTGACAGATAAGGTCTGATTGCGTTAAGGAGTTTTGCATGGTAAGCGGCAGAGGAGGCAATGGCGTTTACTTGTCTGGTCATGGATAGATTGGAGTCTAAGTAGACGCCTAGTGTTTTTACCGTGTCAAGTACTGGGATCGTGATTGAGTCAATGGTGAAATGGCTGAACTGAGCATCAAGTTTCTTGATGGTGTCAGGGGAGCCTACGAGTAGGAGCTCAGTTTTGTCGGAGTTAAGGCAGAGGCCATTGATAGCCATCCACATTTGAATTGTGTTGTAGATGTTGTTGAGGGTAGCAGAGTCCGTGTCATAGTTGCCTGTCAGAGTGAGAAGGATCTGTGTGTCGTCGGCGTAGTTGGTGTAAGAGATGCCCATGGCGTCAAGGATGAGGAAGAGGGGGCGGGTGAAGATGTTGTAGAGGGTGGGGGAGAGGCAGGAGCCTTGGGGCACCCCACATAGCATGATAGAGGGTGATGCAGTGGCTAGGTCGGAGAAGACCTGCATGGTCCTGCCTTGGAGGAAGGAGGCGATCCATGTAATGGCTTCTTGAGAGAAGTTGGCTGTGGAGGAGAGGTGGTGGCAGAGGATGTCGTGGTCTACAAGATCAAAGGCTGCCGACAGATCCAGGAGAAGGAGCAAGGCAGGTTTGCCTTGGTCCCTTGCGTCGTCCATTTGGTTTTTTAGGTCGAGTAGGGCGGTCTCTGTCCCATGCCTAGGGCGAAAGCCGGATTGTCTCAGTCCAAGGAGGTTCTGTTCTTCGAGGAAGTGCTGGACCTGCAGGTAGGCTGCTTTGTCTAGAATCTTGAGTAGGAAAGGGACAGTGGTGATGGGGCGGTAGTTATTAGGGGAGGTGGGGTCAAGTGTGGGTTTCTTTATGAGGGGTCGGACCCATGCTTCCTTTAGGCAGGCGGGGACTCTCCCCGTGGTGAAGGAGGCGTTGACGAAGGCTGTTAGAAAAGGGGCCAAGGTGTCTGCGCAGTCTTTGATGATGGAGGCAGGACAGGGGTCGCCTTTGCAATTGGAGGGTTTTATGTTTTTCATAATGTTGATCATGTCGTTTTCTTGGACAGTTTTAAACAAGAAGGTGGGTGGGGCCTCAGTGGGTGATGGGGGCATCACTGGTGGGGGTGGGGGAACATGAGTCGGGACCTGCCTGCAGGTTGCCGTCACTGGTGGAGACGGGGGAACATGAGTCAGGGCCTGCCTATAGGTTGCTGTCACTGGTGGGGGTGGGGGAACATGAGTTGGGGCCTGCCTGGAGGTTGCCGCCACTGCTGGGGGTGGGAGGACATGAGTCGGGGCCTGCCTGCAGGTTGCCGTCACTGGTGGGGCTGGGGGACATGAGTTGGGGCCTGCATGCAGGGTATGGTCACAGGTGATGGGGGGGTCCCATTTGGTGTGGGCTGCCTGCGGGGTATGGTAACAGGTGATGGGGGGGTCCCATGTGGTGTGGGCTGCCTGCGGGGTATGGTCACAAGTGATGGGGTGGTCCCATGTGGTGTGGGCTGCCTGCGGGGTATGGTCACAGGTGATGGGGGTCCAATATGGTGTGGGCTGCCTGCGGGGTAAGGTCCCATGTGGGCTGCCTGCGGGGTAAGGTCCCATGTGGGCTGCCTGCGGGGTATGGTCCCATGTGGGCTGCCTGCGGGGTATGGTGACGAGTGAGGGGGGTCCAATGTGGTGTGGACTGCCTGCGGGGTACGGTCACAAGTGATGGGGGTCCCTTGTGGTATGGGCTGCCTGCGGGGTATGGTCCACTGCTGGCGTCTGGCTGTCCCGTGAGGAGGTATTTGCTTCCAGGGTAGTTGCACGTGTATAGCGGGGTAAGTGCAGGCCTTTTCATGTGATTTGGCTCTTGCGAGCAGGGTACGTGATCTTGCTGGGGTGCGGACGGGGTACGCGCTGGCCTTTCCAGGCGATTTGGCTTTTGCAAGCGGGTACACGATTTCACTGGGGTGCGGATGGGGTATGCATGGGCCTTTCCACACGATTTGGCTGTTGCAAGAGGGTTACATGATTTTGATGGGGTGCGGGCGGGGTACGCGCGGGCCTTTCCACACAATTTGGCTGTTGCAAGAGGGTTACATGATTTCGATGGGGTGCGGGCAGGGTACGCGCGGGCCTGTCCACGCGATTTTGCTTTTGAGAGCAGGGTAAGCGATTTCGCTGGGGTGCGGACGGGGTATGTGTAGGCCTTTCCATGTGATTTGGCTGTTGCGAGCGGGCTATGCAATGATTTTTCCCGCAATTACATTCGGGGGGCTGTGTGCTGTACAATGGAAAGCGCGGGGCCTTGCGCTATATTAGCCATTTCAACAGCTTTTTCTTGTGCACAGGGACGTTACTGGCGCTGCTTTATGCGCATTGCACAACGGCTACTGATGCCTCGGAAAATCCCTGGATACGCGTGCCGCGCAATTGCTGGTTTGTGCCACGGCAGGCGCACCCGTGGCGCACGCTCCTTCTCGGCATGTGGCACTTGCGCTACTTCTGCGCTCGATTCTGTGAATTGGGCCCTTAATGTGGTAGACAGGCCTTTTTGAAAGCCAGTCTGAAATTTTGGATTTTTTTTGTTGATACCTTTATCCATTCTTCCAATGCCTTCAGCACAACCCGGCAAAGATATCGCCATCTAGAAGGCAATCAGGCGATAGTTGGATGGATCTGCACGATCCCCCTTCTTGTAGATTGGAATAAATATCAATGGGGGTCATTACAACCCAGGCGCTAATTGCGCCAACTTTACCACCATGGTGTAAACTACGTTTACACCATGGTGGATGGCGGATTTACCGCCCCATTCCAAGGTGAGTGGGGCGGTAAATCCCCATTTCCCATTTTCCCTTCCCCATTCCCATTTTTGCCCCATAGGGCATAATGGGAGTGGGGAAGGCGCTAATTACGCCACCGTAAACTACGGTGGCGTAATTAGCATCATGGCAGGTTAGCCATGGTCATGGCTAAAAGCAGCCGTTAAAATCAGAATAGGCGTTAAGGGTTAACGACGGCGTTAACCCTTAACGCCTGGGTCGTAATGAGGCCCAATGACTTCCATGAGGGAAGAAGCATTTGCTTATTCAGTATTTCTCTGAATAGCTTCATCAACATTTCAGACCAAAGCCATGCATTTCTTTCAGAATTGTATTACTTAGGCCATTAGGTTCAGACCCCCTTGAGGATGAGCATTTTTTTAATCAGGTCTTCAATTAGGTCTTCATTTAAGGTCAATTTCCATCTCTCTTCCTTAGTAAGTTTGTAACAGTGAGAACTTGTCATTTTGTACATATTACCAAAGTAATCGCACCATGAACTTTCAGACACAACATTACATTCTACATAGGATTGCAGGGTTGTCATATTATTCGTTACTGCCCAAAAGCAACGGGAGTTTTTATTATGCAAGATCTTTTCTCAGGCAACCACCCTCCATGATTATTGCGCAACCTTTTTACCTTTTTACCTTTTTACTTCACTAATGCAATAAGGATGCAATATTGTGAAGTGGCCAGGTTGCGAATAGAGGCCCTCAGCGATTTTTTCCGCTGTCTAATTTCTTCATCGAAAACATGATGATGGCTAGAGAATTTCATTTTAGCTGATTGACCTGCACGATCCAGCTCCCAAAGAAAAGCAACAAAATTTGAGGGCGAGCATGCTCTGATTAATTCCTCATGAGTGGAGTTCTCCGTAGACTCCAATAATGTTTTGTTTACACCTATTCTGTTGTGTTTGAATTTGATGACCATGTTACCTGATTGGTTTACCCATAATTTTGTGACAAAGGACCCTTAATTTCGATTTTGTGGCCAGATAATATGAACAGACAACGTTTTGTGATCACTTGAGCCCATGTTGCATATCTCAAAGTCTGAGCATCTCTTAAACAGATTGCTCTACATAAACAAATAATCTGTCAAGGAATCAGAGGTGCCACGTGACCAGGTAAAGGACGGGAGAATGTCGCCCTGATTTTCCCATTCACCATTGTTAGGTCCCAACCAAATAACGACAGCCATCTCTGACCATTTGCGGTCGGGTCTGTGCTGTGTGTTCGCTCACAGGCCATGAGGTCCCAAGGCACTTTGAATTTAGATCACCTCCTAGGATGATGCCGGCCAAGCCATATCCCGTTTTTTTCTGAACAACAAGTCAAAGTGACTCCAGTAAGTCTACTAGAATGGGAGAGGCATGATTCCAGTAAATATTCACCACCGCCTTCATCTTTGTTTTAGGTGCCCACTTAAGATTAACCATAGCGGCTAAAAGGCCATCTCTTTAGGTGTTTCACATTTAAGCTAATTGCAGAGCAGACAGCAATACGTTTCCCACCAATAGGGCGTCCGCAGAACCCTTTCGACACTAGTTGGTTGATCGTCAGAAAGCCATCCCCGTTTCTTGAAATAGAATTACTTCATGGGTGCAAAACAGATGTTTATTCATTTACGTCGTGTTGAAAGAACTGGAACCCTGTGTTTTCCAGTCCAATTTTAAAAAGATCTTTTCACTGAAAGACCGATTTAGAAAGATCGCTCCGTGACGTGACTGCACTGGAACAGTGGGGGTTTTGGGAGTAACACCCCCGAACATATAAAACAAGGAAAGGACCTTCACAATGCCGGTTTTCCAATCAAAAGAAAATCGGTCAATGTAAATCAATCTTTTTCTCTTGAGACCTTTAAAGACGGTCTTTTCACATAAAACCATGAAAAGGACTGTGTGCCTATGTTTATCCATGTAATCACATGGTAGCAAGAGCATCCACATTAGAAATTAATATATGTACCAGAAAATGTTTCCATATTCCATATTTCAGTGAATAATTGTTGGTCGATGGCATTTTCTGGTTTTTCTTGCTTTGTTTTTTTTCATTGCGTTTGATACAAACCTATACAATTTGTAGTAATATTTTGTATAACTGTCGATATAGTTTTTAATATTTCCAGAGAGGTCGATATTTAAATGTTAAATATATTTTTCCAGTATGAATTGTGGTACAGCAATTTGAAGCTAAAAGCAAAATATCATGCTATTGCAGGCTCAATTAAATGTAATGGATTAATTCCATGTATTTAAATAATATGTTACCAATGATCTCATGTGATTAGTTTATTGTTGTTGTTCATGATATTAGCATTAAAAATAACTATTCTTTCAATGCATTTTTTCGCCAGGACTAGAGCAATCTTTGTCCTGGTGCTAAAATGTACTATATGATTTATTTTGCACTTGGGCAATTGTTGCCCTTCTGCTAATGCCAGGCAAAATTGCACTTGGCATGGTGCAAAGGTTTTCTAAGATGGCCCCAATGTTTTGTGCACTAGGGGAAACGTTTCCCTCGTGCTAATTCCATGAAATGTGCCCTTGCACAAGACAAAGTTTCTAGTATCTGGTCTCAGATGAGGATAGGCGACTGAGAAGGCATGGATATTTCAATATGTACCAACGACGATGTAAAAAATGTCGAATGTGTTTTGGAGAAAATTGGATATATACTTCTGGGAAAACCGACAAGGGATTCTGTCCCCTGTCCTGATCGCCTAATGAACCATTGTCTGATGCACATTGCCTTGCATGTCCCAACAGGGCTTCTTACCACAGCACATGAGGACGTTAGAGTGAGGTTTGGGACAGTTCTCAGGTTTACAACCACACAATAAGGAAGGTGAAATGTGGCCTGGAGACAAAGGCAGTCCTTTCTCTGTGTCAAGCAAATCTTAAGCACTTTGGTGAAGGGGATTATCCAGGCTACCCCCTTTAATCAGTGAAAAACCTTTATTAAGGGAACATTATGGTGAGGCTGCACAAATGAAAACATAGGAAAAATGTAAGAAATTAGATTGCACTGTTTTTACCAGTGCAACCTAATTTACCAGCAACTTCATCATTTCTCTTCACAAAGTTTACACTTAAAAATCATTCACCTCTGCCACATAATAGCTATGATGTCCAGGGACAGTATTGTTAGTCCACTGACATACCTGGGGACAGGTGATAACAATATTATCCAAAATCACAGGGAGACACAATATTCCTTTTTTTGTATCAGTAGACACATTATATGTAGAGAAACAATGCAAACAATCAAATAAAGCATATTTTACATCCGTTATAACTTTAGAAAATGAAATACTGTTTTCAAAATGATAACACAATATTATAGATTGTCCCAAATATTGAAGGAAACTGTATTCCCTGCATAAACAATTCACTTGAACAGCTGGCAGACACTTAAGCACAACATTGGTTGCAGTGACAAAGATACTTTCAAAATTTTACAAAGTAATCAGTACCTTTTCATTTAATTTATAAACGCACAGTATATAATAGTAATACGTCTGTCAAAATGTTGTATAACTAAATATAAACATTGTATATTGTAATAGAAATGGCGAGCACTCTGGAATGGCTAGAATTATACTTCCCCAAAGAAGATACAAATGAACAAGAAGAACAATGATAATATATATAAACTATTACACTCAATGTATTACATGTTTCTACTTCACAATTTAGAACAACAAGAAGAACAACCCAATTAAAATAATGAGGAAAAAAAGAGCATAATTTTAAGCTAGATTGGAGACTATATATAATGAAATGAACCAATTATGTATTAATTCAAATGAAATGAAACATCAAATAGGTGAACTGTTTACATATGTTAAAAATCATGTGATTAGAAATATTGATTTTCATTACCCTACCTGTACCTGTGACCCTTTTTGCCATCAATCACCTCAATTATTCCAAGAGGACATTGCAAATCAACAGTTTGATGAGATTGCTATTCCTAATTCAGCCAATCATGAACAAACACCACTTCCTATTTTTTGTTTCCCTTAGTGAGTCGCCATCCCTATCATAATATATATTAATGTAAATGTGATGTAAATGTGACAGCCTTTATACATGTTCATGTCCACATCATAATGTGCAATGACATCAAGTGGCGTGCCTATGATCGCAAACAGACCACCATGTCTGTAGCGACATTGATGCACCTTTAATTAGTTAGCGAACAACGAACATGTCTGCAACGACATGAAACACTTTTAATTAGTTCACAAATGTCAGTGCGTGGCCGCGGTCATCCCAGCACACCTGAATGATGTAAACTTGCTGCTCAGACGTTTGTGACAACGAACGTGTCCCAACGATGAGAGGCACTTCTAATTTGTTTACGAATGTCAGTGCATGGCCTTGGTCATCAAAGCTCAGAAGGATGATGTCACTTGGTTGCGCTAATGTTCGCAAATGCCAAGACATGGTCACAGACAGCTGCAGACTTAATGATGTGAATGCTCCTGTGCTGCATGATGATGTGTCCACTGTTGATGTCCCTGCTTCACGGACATTTTAAAATCAAATTTGCGCTGACCCTACCAACTCTGGGGTTGAAACCGTTCCTTAACCATCCACAACTGCTACTAACATTCTTCATTCTTCTCTGAAATTTGTAAAGCTTTTAATGGCCTTTTTGGTCTCAAAGGTTTGCGGACAGGAGAAAGAGTCATGAATAGTTTCTCCAAGGGGACCCACCCATTTGTTATAGTCATTCACAATCTGACAGACCAGAAGAGAGGAGCCACCTTTAAGAGCAGTGAAGCAGACAGAGTTAAAACCTGTTAAAAATGGCATCTGTCATGGCCATCCCTCCCCATCAGGAGCCACCACAACTACCATCTGGAGGACATCGAGAAGGGAACAGGAGCAATGTGGCATATGAGCTGCAGAATGAAGAGGAGGACAAAGACCCACTGGAAGAGGTAACTTCTACATCTGGTGGTCGGAGATAGTCTTGGGTGTGGCGGTTTTTCAACCACCAAAAGGGGAGTGCCGAAGGCTCAGGGTGCCCATGTGCACTGCACTGAGTGTGGAATCACACTCAGTTGTGGGCAGAAGGGAAGGGGCAGTCCTCCATTAGCACCACCGACATGGGTTGCAACACCCAGACTTTCCACCCGACTACCCCCAGAAAGGCAGTTCCTATTAAAGGATGTAGAAACCCCTCTTCTACTGCACTACACTCATTCCACCTCAGTAAGGCAGATTATTCCTCCTGCTGCGTCACAGGCTATACAGGAGGAAGTTGATCCCTACCTTAAGAAGGCAATTGTTGTATGTGCATATTGTGATGCACTCATCTGTAAGGAGGAGCAATTCTGCATCACCTTTGAGGCTGCTCTGAAGGCACAAAGTAATTGCCCCCTACCTTAGTTTTATAACCGGTGCTCAACATCTTCTCTTCACCACCTATCCCTCCTTTATAGTTGTTAGGCAGAATTATATGCAGTACCCTTTGGGAAAACTAAACACAATTAAGACTACAGGTGTAAGCACAATCTCACCTTTGGTACAAGCCTGTACTACACAGTTATGTGTTAGCAGGGGCTGAGCAGCCACACTTATCTCAAGAGAGATGTGAGCAGTAAAAGATGTTACACAGTGGACTTGTAATCACAGTGGTTCAAACAAACACTTACTCAAGGTTTCTTGGTAAAAGAATATACATTTATTTACACATTTGGTTAGAAAACATTCCATTAGCGAGAAGCAGCTCAATATCACACTATAATAGACTACAGTACACAACCAATACGTTTCTGAACAAGTTAGGCTCCCCTTAAGTGGGAGCAAAATGGCACTTCAGTAACTTTCAAAAGGGGTATAGAAAGAGAAAGGATATAAGAATCAAAAACAATTACCTCCAGAGGCAGGGCAAATAGTGTCAGTTCACTACAAGAGGCAATTCAATTCAATAGGCCTGGGACAAAGTCAATGGTTCAGTGTCTTGGATAGGATAGCACAGTTCTGGTAGTAAACGGTTAAGTCTTTGCCAATGTTCTTAGAAGTAGTTTGCCAGAAAAAGAGTTATATGTTGGATTAGGAGCGAGCAAGACTCCAAAGTTGGGAAAGTTTTACAAACTTTCAACGCAGCAGAAAGGATTTCCACAAAGTGTTTGCACAGTACCTTATGGATAAAGAAAAGCTGTAGCTGAGAAACTTGTTCCTGGCAGTTCCTGCAGATCTCGCTGTTCCTGACCTTCAATCGTGGGAACAAAAAGGAGGACGTCAGGAGGTTCCTGCACTGCCCAGGGAAGAAGCCACAAGCTTGGCTAAACATCGGTTTTAAGGTGTGAGTACCTTAAAGTCCACAAACTGGTATCCTTCTCACTGGCATCCGGTTTTCAACAGCACTCTGAAGAAAGTTCAACCAATATGGAGACAGTGTCCAGGTGGCTTGCGTGTTGGTTGTTCCCACCAGCTCAAGGGAAGAAGTCGTCCTTGAATGGGGCTTCTCTGTCGAGGGAGTTGCAGGCAATTTGGACCTGCAGCAGGGCTTCACCGGGCAAACCAACAGTCCAGGAGTTGCAGCAGTCGTCTTTCTTCAGCTCGTCTTTGGTTCTTTTGTTCCAGTGGTCGACTCTGCCTTCCAAGTCCCAGAGACCTGCTTTTAAACAGTTTTCTCCCATTCATTCCAGCCTAGCTGTTACTCACCCAGCAGGGTGTCTGTCCTTGCCGGACAGTCAGCCAGCCAATCACACCAGAGTTCATTCAGGTCTCCCTGGAGACTAAGCACAGGGAAGTTTGGGCATCCTGTCCACCCCAGACACTCAGGCGCCAGAGGAGGGCTTCAGCACTGAAGTCTGCCAAAGGCCATGGAACAAAGGGACCAAGCCTGTTTTGGCATGCAGAGACAAATACTAGAAGGACCTTTCCTAAAAAAAGGCAAAAAAAGATGACCGGAGTCTGTTTTGACAGAGGGGTCTTAGGCGCCATATTGAAAAACGTGGTTGACCCGGTTTTTAGCTACCAGTGTTCACGGTCGGGAAAAATCATGGTAGTTTGTTCTAAACCCACTGCCACCAGCTATTTCAAGAGGAAAGGGTAACATTTGACTGTTACATCAGTGTTTAGACACGGGGGATGCTAGGCAACCCCTCCAGCACTCTATAATGAGATAGTGTATGCTGGTTCTATGAATTTAATGAATTTAAAAAGACTAGCAAAGTCAATTTAACTTTACATACTCTGGGAGACAGTAGTCAGTTCCAGAGGTCTGAAAGACATCCCTGTGCCACTGCACTGAAGTTGCTGTGTGACACACAAGAAAACGATGATGCCTATGGAGTTGTCTAAAACTCCATATCCAAAGAACACAAAAGTAAAACACACATCAAAATACATGAAAGAGTTTCCAGGTGAAAATTAAAATCCTAGAAACCCATCAAAGTGGCTGGGGGTCTCAAAAAGTAAGGGAAATTAGCACATTCCTGAGAATTCTTCCTAACAATAGTGTTTAGTGTCCCTGCCATCAACACCCTCCCACCCTTCTTCTGCCAAAAATAAAATGAGTTCCCATGGGGAACCACCTTTCTAAAAATAGAATAGAAAATGTGCACAATCAATCCTTATGGACAATATCAGCGTTATGTTGATGCATAAAGCAGGAGGACTCCATAAAAATCTCCAGCATTTTCATCAGCATTAACATCCATGCCTGGAAAAATACCCGAGCATTTGTATAGCACAGAGGAAAAAAGGTGATAGAAATGAAGTTCTGTTCCACCCTTCTTCTCTGCCATATAAACAACTAAATATGCACTGTTAAGTGAGTAGAAGACGTTAAAGCCTTACTCAGGGCTTTTACACCATCCATTCACATTACACCACCAAAGCACATGTGCTTCCTTTCTGTGTTTTTTCACCCTTAACGTCCGCGGACGGGTGAATATGTCAGCACACTTATGTACACATGCAATTTTTACTAATACATGTTTTCAGTACATACTCTTCTTCTTTCAATTTAATTATTTCACAAAAATAATTTCACTGCATTCCAAATATTTCAAAGAAAATGTCCAACACGTGTGTGATGTACTCCATCTTTTCAAAAAATATCCACTCCATCATGTTATATATTATCATTTTCAAAAGATGACATTTCAAAATCTCTCAGAAATGCACATATAGTTTTCTTCACATTCTGCCATACTTATTCCTTTTGTGGACAAAACAGGTTGGATATTTTCCACACTTATCTCTGTGTAATTCTTGAAAAAATACACATTGCTTGTGGAAAAGGTATCATCAGACTTTTGAAAATATCTTTCATGGCAAACTGCAAAGCTACACCAGTTCCATACCCTAGCTATTACTTACACATTTTACTACAATCATTTCTGGATGTTTCAAATGCACCACACCCTCACACCTGGGTAATAGTTGACTCCATTTCATGTGATGAACTCCACACCATACCACTTCCAATTTTTCAAAGCCAAGCTGCTCTGCATATATCTGCAGCAAATTAACCCACAAATCCTCTATAATCCAAACAGTCTTCTTGTTGAGCTCCATACTTTCAGCACTTCAAAATAGAAATGAAGCTTGTGCTGCCCTGTCCTCCCCTGCAGTTCAACTCCTCATCCACAAAGCATGCTTTAGTCTTCTGACGTCTGCAGACTTCCATGATATCCATGGCCTCTGCAGTCCTTTTTCTCTGCAGGTGTCAGATCTCACCTGATGATCTGAGTCACTCTCAGGGGCAGAGGATTCGGAGTCAGAGAATTTGGTGGTAGGTTCCTCAAAGGTTCCCTTCTACTTCTTGAAGAGATTGGATTTGCCACTATCTCTGATTAAAGAACAATCAAGAAAGAATAGTGTCTCCTCTGTGCAGCACAGGTCAGGGGAAAAAGCCTGAAGGCAGAAAAAAAACCTAAAGATGCTGTTGTCCGCTGATCTGGTTGGATGCAAGTGCTGTTATAGATTCCGATGGAGATGAGCACTTGGAAGAAGTATTCCTTGTGAGGTACTCCAGAAAAAGATCCAAAGGACTCCCAAAGGTACTGCGCTCAGATGCTGCAGCACAGCTTAGGACGTGTTTAGAGGACCTGGGCTCCTGGATGGTGGACAATTGGTTAAATCTTAATGGCAAAAAGACGGGGGTTCTTGTTGTTGGAACCTCGGGTCCTCTTGGACTACTGATTTTTGGCCAACCTCTCTTGGTCCGTTTCCCTGGCCGTCCTCCTCGGTAAGAAATATGAGGGTAAAAATGTCATCCTCTCTCTCTATGGTGGAGCAGGTTGCGGCTGTTTCTAAATCTGGCCATTTTAAACTATGTATGCTGCGGAAAGTTCTTCCTTTCATCTCAGCTCAATTCCAAGCCCCTGTGGTGGATGCACTTGTTCTCAGCACGGTTGATTATTGCAACTCGCTCTACTTTGGCCAACTGAACTATCTTATAAATCAGCTTCAGATGCTCCAGAATGCTGCTGCCAGATCAGTCTGGCATCCTCCATTTCGAGCACATATCTCTCCGCTGCTCAGACAACTTCACTGACTGCCTATCGAGAAGCGGATTCTTTTGAAATCTTTGTGGGTCGTCCACCGGGCTTTCTATAAACATGGGGAGGAATATCTTCAGGAAATGTTTCACAGTATGGTCCCGCTCGCCTCTTTTGCTCTCAGTCTGCCCTTCTGTTGTCTGTCCCTCGTGTCACCCTGTCCCTTATGGGTGGTTGTGCATTTTCTGTGATGGCTGCGAAGGCTTGGAACGACCTTCCTCTTGCTCTTCGAACCACTGCTGAC
Source organism: Ambystoma mexicanum (assembly GCF_040938575.1). NCBI lineage: Eukaryota > Metazoa > Chordata > Amphibia > Caudata > Ambystomatidae > Ambystoma > Ambystoma mexicanum. The sequence continues at coordinate 430,526,659 of NC_090923.1, forward strand.
CATCTTACCTTTCACCGTTCCTTGAAAATTCTACTGTGTTAGGCCTCTCTCCATAACTACTGCTGTCCCTCCGCAGATTATCGGCATTATACCCTTGGGTGAACATGCGCTTTACAAGTACATATAACATAACATAACATAACATAACAACAATCTCCACTAGGTAAGAAGGTGGCCGAAGTTAGAGGAAAGGCAACACATCTGGAGCAATTCTGGAGCAAGTAAGTATGTGAGAGGATGTAAAAATGAGTAAATGAAAAGGTAGAGATGGCAGGTCAGAATCCTAAAGAAAAGAAAAGATGCAAGGAGCAAGAGAAAGCCAGAATATGTACATAAGGAAAAGGAAGAGAGTGCCTGTCAAAGCACAAAGGTGGCAATGGAATGGACGTGAGCCTGCTGGAACCGAGGCGACTTGCGAGGGACAGTGGAGAGAGGGGAGAAACCGGACAGCAGAGAGAAGTCAAGCAAAACAGGAAGGTGAAACAAAACAGAGGACCGCCGGTGAGAGTTGCTGACTAGCAAGGCAGAGGGAAAGAGTGAAACAGAGAACAGCCAGCGAGGGTAGCTGACACCAGGAAGGACAGGAGCAGGAGACCAAAGCGGTAAAACAGTCAATGGGGAAAAAGGCAAAAGTATGCGAAGAAGAAACTCACAGTGGAGCATTGGAATAAAGCAAAACTGCAGTAGCAATGCACAGGGGGCTGGGGCCAAGACAAAGATAGCAGCCACAGTATGGAGAAACTAGACCGCACCAGGAGAAACGTGGTGGGCAAATTAATGGTGGCTCCTCCACCAGCTCCAAAGCTTCCAGGCATGGCCATTCATGACAGTCTGCCCCCTTCTGGGGGCGAACACCCCCGGCTTCCTCGGATGGAGTTGATGAAACCTCAGCATACATCTGGGAGCTGTTATGTTGGAGACAGGTTCCAAGAGTCTTCTGCTAGGGAATACCCCTTCCATCTGACAAGATATTGTAACCATAATTTGTGGTAGTAGGAATCCAGAATTTCCTTCACCTCGTAGATGCCAGGGGAAGGATCTCTGACAGGGGCCTTGTAGGTGTCCTTTCTCTGGAATTTGTCAGACACGTATGACTTAAACAAGGAGGCATGGAATGCCACATGGATTCACCGCAAATATTTGGGTAACTTAAGTTTGAAAGCCACTGGATTTATCTGTGACAAGATGGGAGAAGGACCGAGGTACCTAGGTGTAAGCCCGGAGAATTGAGTCCACCTTGGCAGATATTTAGTAGAAAGCCAAACAAGATCTCATTCTTTCCAAGCAAGTACATGACGGCAATGGGAATCTGCATGGCGCTTGTATCTCTTGTGGCTCTCTTCCAAATTGAGCAAAGCCCTCTTTTGGGTGGAGGAGATGGAATCCAACAGAGCGTCTACAGTCGGTAGTCTTATGGAAGGAAAAGACATAGAAGGAAATGAACAGGGATATCTACCATAAAGACAAAAGAAAGGAGACATCTTTATGGCAGATTGGATTGCGTGGTTATACGAGAACTCAACTGTGGATAAAAGAATAGCCCAATTATCTTCTTCAACATTGGCAAAACATCAGAGGTATTCCTCCATTGTGCCTTTCAGACATTCTGTCTGGCCGTTGGATGATATGAGTGCATGTTCAATGCCAAGTAGCTCAAAAAGTATTCTCTAGATGTGTGATGTTTATTAAGACCCTCTGTTGGAGATGAGTGATTCAGGCATTCTATGTAGCCTGATGATATCTTTTAGGAATACTTGTGCCTTCTCTGAGGCCATAAGCACCCCTTTTAATGGTGAAACATGGGTTATCTTGCTGAAGCTGTATACAGTGACCATTATGGCTGTATATCCTTGAGACAGGGGGAGATCTACCACAAAGTCAGTAGATATATGAATCCAGGGTTCAGTGGGGAGTTTGGACAGGTGTGGAGGTGGGATAATTATTCCTAGCCCACACAGACTGGACATATTGCTTGATGTCTGTTCATATGGTAGGCCACCAGAAACCTTGAGTAATGAGTTCTGTGGTAGCTGCCACACCTTTATGAACAGGTAGATGAGAGTTGTGACCCCATGAAAGTACACAATGTTGAAGGTCAATATTGGGAATGTACAGTTGATCTTTAAGAAAGAGTAATCCCTCTATGATAGATATTTGGGCCGGTAGATCCATTGAGAGGGGTACTAAGGCCTTTGGCGGATGCAGAATTGACCTCTTGAAGGAAACAAGACACTTTACCCATAAACATTACATCTTGTAACAGACGCTCTCCTCTGAAGGGGATGTTTTGACAAATAGACGGACATCTGGACAGGCTATAAGCCAAAGTGTTCTTGTTGTCTGAGATGTAGGTAATGAAGCAATCATATTGTGCAAAAAGAGAAGGCCATCTGGCCGGACGGGCATTCTGGCATTCCATCTATTGTAAAACCTTCAGATTGCTAAGATCCATCCGAATTTCAAAAGGATGCATGGAACCCTGAAGCAGATGGCACCATTCGGCACAGGCTTGCTTCACCACCAACAATTCCTTCTCTATAACAGAGTAGTGAGTCTCCCTCATGGTCCAGGAATAGTAGGAGACTGGATGTTCCTTTCCTTCTTGATCTTGTTTGAGAACAGCCTCTATGGCTCTTGCTGAAGCGTACGTTTCGACTATGAAAGACAACTGCTGATCTGGTTGCCTGAGAATAGGAGCTGAGCAAAATGCTGATTTTAGCCCTTTAAAAGGCTTGTTCAGCATCTGAACTCCAGAGAAACATCCTTCTTCAGTAAAGCTGTTAATGGAAGAACCTTGTCCGAGAAGTTTTCAATGAACTTTCTGTAGAAGTTCAATAGGCCAAGGAATGCTTGTATCTCCTTTATCGAGGATGGTACCGGCCAATCGAGGATTGAAGAGACTTTCATGGGATCCATCTCTATTCCTTTCTCGGACAGGATGAACCCAAGATAAGGGACAGAGGGAACTGCTATTGGACATTTTTCTGGCTTCGCAAACAGTTAGGGGGTAATTCATAGAATTCAGCGCACAAGTGGCGCACGCGGCTGGCGCACATGTGCGCGTGCGAATCCCTGCGCCAGCCGCGTGCGCTAAAATCCATTTCCGCGCACAGCATATTCATGGATTCCAGCCACCAAAACCAGCCGTGGCGCAGCGACCCTGCAGCAGCGCCAGTTACGCCCCCAAGAACGCCTCTCGCGCAGGGAAAAGCCATCAATATACCCAATCCAGCACAAAGGGCTGCGCTAACCCTGTACCAGCACGGCAAGCGGGCTACGTGTATCACTGGGGTGCGCGGGAAGTACCTCACGCGATTGGCCCCGTGCGAGCAGGGTACGCGTATTTCAGGGGTGCGCGGGAAGTTCCACATGCGATTTCCGCAGGGTACGCATATCTCAGGGGTGCGCGGGAATTTCTACACGTGATTGGGCCCGTGCGAGCAGGGTACGCGTATCTCAGGGGTGCGCAGGAAGTGCCACATGCAATTTCAGCAGGGTACGTGTATTTCAGGGGTGCGCGGGAAATTCCACACGCGATTTCATCATGGTACGTGTATTTTGCGGTGCGGGGGAAGTTTCACACGCGACATCAGCAGGGCACGTGTATTTCAGGGGTGCGCGGGAAGTTCCACACGCGATTCCATCAGGGTACGTGTATTACAGGGGTGCGCGGGGAGCACCACACGTGAATTGCACGTGTGGGTCCTCCCAGGTGTTCCCTCTACACCCTCCACGGCCCCTGCAGGTGGCTCACACCACAGGGGCCTACCCTGCACATGTCCTGCAGGCACTCCATCCACCATGGCCATGACCCCCAGCCAACCCACATGTCAACTTGCACTACTGCCCACCAACGCATGTCCCCCTGCACCCCCAGTCACCAGGGGCACCCTCCACCAGGCCCCCACCCATGTCTCCCAGCACCCCCACCCCCCAGCAGTGCAGGGGCACCCACCACCAGGCACCCACCCATGTCTCCCACCACCCCCACCCCCCAGCCACCAGGGGCAGCCTCCACCCGGCCCCCACCCATGTCTCCCAGCACCCCCACCCCCCAGCACTGTGGGGCACCTGCCAGCAGGCCCCCACCCATGTCCAACTCATGTTCCCCACCACCCCCACCCCCCAGCACTGTGGGGCACCTGCCAGCAGGCCCCCACCCATGTCCAACTCATGTTCCCCACCACCCCCACCCCCCAGCACTGTGGGGCACCTGCCAGCAGGCCCCACCCATGTCTCCCACCACCCCCACCCCCCAGCCACCAGGGGCAGCCTCCACCAGGCCCCCACCCATGTCTCCCACCACCCCCACCCCCCCAGTCACCAGGGGCAGCCTCCACCAGGCCCCCACCCATGTCTCCCACCACCCCCACCCCCCCAGTCACCAGGGGCAGCCTCCACCAGGCCCCCACCCATGTCTTCCACCACCCCCACCCCCCAGCACTGTGGGGCACCAGCCAGCAGGCCCCCACCCATGCCCAACTCATGTTCCCCACCACCCCCACCCCCCAGCACTGTGGGGCACCTGCCAGCAGGCCCCCACCCATGTCCAACTCATGTTCCCCACCACCCCCACCCCCCAGCAGTGCAGGGGCAGCCACCACCAGGCCCCCACCCATGTCTCCCAGCACCCCCACCCCCCAGCCACCAGGGGCAGCCTCCACCAGAACCCCCACCCATGTCTCCCACCACCCCCACCCCCCCAGCACTGTGGGGCACCCGCCACCAGGCCCCCACCCATGTCTCCCAGCACCCCCACCCCCCAGCAGTGCAGGGGCAGCCTCCACCAGGCCCCCACCCATGTCTCCCAGCACCCCCACCCCCAGCACTGTGGGGCACCTGCCAGCAGGCCCCCACCCATGTCCAACTCATGTTCCCCACCACCCCCACCACCCAGCACTGTGGGGCACCTGCCAGCAGGCCCCCACCCATGTCCAACTCATGTCTCCCACCACACCCACCCCCCAGCACTGTGGGGCACCTGCCAGCAGGCCCCCACCCATGTCCAACTCATGTTCCCCACCACCCCCACCCCCCAGCACTGTGGGGCACCTGCCAGCAGGCCCCCACCCATGTCCAACCCATGTTCCCCACCACCCCCACCCCCCAGCAGTGCAGGGGCAGCCACCACCAGGCCCCCACCCATGTCTCCCAGCACCCCCACTCCCCAGCCACCGGGGTCAGCCTCCACCAGGCCCCCACCCATGTCTCCCAGCACCCCCACCCCCCCAGTCACCAGGGGCAGCCTCCACCAGGCCCCCACCCATGTCTCACACCACCCCCACCCCCCAGCCACCAGGGGCAGCCTCCACCAGGCCCCCACCCATGTCTCCCACCACCCCCACCCCCCCAGTCACCAGGGGCAGCCTCCACCAGGCCCCCACCCATGTCTCCCACCACCCCCACACCCCCAGTCACCAGGGGCAGCCTCCACCAGGCCCCCACCCATGTCTCCCACCACCCCCACCCCCCAGCACTGTGGGCATAGGTCTCAACTCACCCGCTTTTGGCGGGTGTCACCCGCCTTGCAAAGGGCTGACTCACCCGCCAGGCCTCCTGCACGCCCATTCATTCCAATGGGCGTCTCACCCGCCAGAAACAAAATCGGGTGATTTCACCCGCCTTTGCAAGACAAATGGTTGAGAGCTATGACTGTGGGGCACCTGCCAGCAGGCCCCCACCCATGTCCAACTCATGTTCCCCACCACCCCCACCCCCCAGCACTGTGGGGCACCTGCCAGCAGGCCCCCACCCATGTCCAACTCATGTCTCCCACCAACCCCACCCCCCAGCACTGTGGGGCACCTGCCAGCAGGCCCCCACCCATGTCCAACTCATGTTCCCCACCACCCCCACCCTCCAGCACTGTGGGGCACCTGCCAGCAGGCCCCCACCCATGTCCAACTCATGTCTCCCACCACCCCCACCCCCCAGCAGTTGCGGGGGCACCCACCACCAGGCCCCCACCCATGTCTCCCACCACCCCGACCCCCCAGCAGTGCAGGGGCAGCCTCCACCAGGCCCCCACCCATGTCTCCCAGCACCCCCACCCCCCAGCACTGTGGGGCACCTGCCAGCAGGCCCCCACCCATGTCCAACTCATGGTCCCCACCACCCCCACCCCCCAGCACTGTGGGGCACCTGCCAGCAGGCCCCACCCATGTCTCCCACCACCCCCACCCCCTAGCCACCAGGGGCAGCCTCCACCAGGCCCCCACCCATGTCTCCCACCACCCCCACCCCCCCAGTCACCAGGGGCAGCCTCCACCAGGCCCCCACCCATGTCTCCCAGCACCCCACCCCCCAGCAGTGCAGGGGCACCCACCACCAGGCCCCCACCCATGTCTCCCACCACCCCCACCCCCCCAGTCACCAGGGGCAGCCTCTACCAGGCCCCCACCCATGTCTCCCAGCACCCCCAGCCACCAGGGGCAGCCTCCACCAGGCCCCCACCCATGTCTCCCAGCACCCCCACCCCCCAGCAGTGCAGGGGCACCCACCACCAGGCCCCCACCCATGTCTCCCACCACCCCCACCCCCCCAGTCACCAGGGGCAGCCTCCACCAGGCCCCCACCCATGTCTCCCAGCACCCCCAACCCCCAGCCACCAGGGGCAGCCTCCACCAGGCCCCCACCCATGTCTCCCAGCACCCCCACCCCCCCAGTCACCAGGGGCAGCCTCCACCAGGCCCCCACCCATGTCTCACACCACCCCCAGCCACCAGGGGCAGCCTCCACCAGGCCCCCACCCATGTCTCCCACCACCCCCCCCCCAGTCACCAGGGGCAGCCTCCACCAGGCCCCCACCCATGTCTCCCACCACCCCCACACCCCCAGTCACCAGGGGCAGCCTCCACCAGGCCCCCACCCATGTCTCACACCACCCCCACCCCCCAGCCACCAGGGGCAGCCTCCACCAGGCCCCCACCCATGTCTCCCACCACCCCCACCCCCCAGTCACCAGGGGCAGACTCCACCAGGCCCCCACCCATGTCTCCCACCACCCCCACGCCCCCAGTCACTGTGGGGCAGCCTCCATCAGGCCCCCACCCATGTCTCCCAGCACCCCCACCCCCCAGCACTGTGGGGCATCTGCCAGCAGGGCCCCACCCATGTCCAACTCATGTTCCCCACCACCCCCACCCCCCAGCACTGTGGGGCACCTGCCAGCAGGCCCCCACCCATGTCCAATTCATGTTCCCCACCACCCCCACCCCCCAGCACTGTGGGGCACCTGCCAGCAGGCCCCCACCCATGTCCAACTCATGTTCCCCACCACCCCCACCCCCCAGCACTGTGGGGCACCTGCCAGCAGGCCCCCACCCATGTGCAACTCATGTTCCCCAGCCAACATGTCATCACAATCTAGATCCCTGGTCCCTATGGTCAGCCTCCAAATGCAAAACACCCACCCGAGTATTGCATCCACCCACTCATAATTTGCAATTACATCACAGAACACCAATTGCAAGTTCCGAAACAAACACATTTCCCTCACATACACCCAATGGGTGTCAGTGAATCTCAAAACACGTATCATGAAATGCATGAAACCAATGAGATACCACACATTGAAGTTCACCAAAAAAAATATGTATTAAAGGAAACATAAATAGAATAAAAAATGAAGAAACAGAAATGTGAATGTACAAAAATGAAAAGAAGCATGTCCGTGAAAAAAAGCAAAACCAATGTTGTCCAAAGTCAATGTCCACAAAACAAAATCCAATGGGAAATAAAAAAGAAAGCCATTGCTCCATGGTTAAAAAGTGAAAAAAAATACACTCCAACTGTGAACTATGTACATGGGAACAAGCCAGGGTCCATTATCCCAACAAAATAAAGGAAACCTATCTAACTACACTAACTAATAAAATAAACTATATACAAAAATGTGGCCAATGTCCGAAAGGTCCAAATAAAATCAAAACAAAAATGAAACCTAACACTACCTACATAACTATGTACAAGGGAAGCGGGCTAGTTTTACGGCTCACTTGCGGATGTCCCGGGCCAGGGCATCATCGAACTCCTCCTCAATGTCCCGGAGGCGGTCCTCCTCCATGGCCCGAGGGTCCGCAGGGCCGTCGACGTCTCCACCTCCAAACCCCTGCGGATTGCCTCTAGGCACTCGCCCCGCCTCAGGGCCCTCCGCATGGAGTTCTCCTCCCTGACCATTGTGAGCCGTGCCTCTTCCGCCCGCTGCCGCTCCGCATCTATGGCGTGGCCCAACCGCTGCCACACAGAAGACACTCTCTGTCCTGGGTCCTCCTGCCCTCCGGCCGATGCCTGCCCCTCCGATGTTGAAGGCCCCGAGCCTTCATGGCTCCCACCACGTTGCTGCTGCTGCTGTGCCTCTGCCCGTGCACTGCCTCCTGCTGCCTGCACATCCTCCGCCGGCTGGGGTGTAGTCGTAGATGTGGCCACCCCTGCTGGACGTCCGACTCCCGACTGTGGCAGGGATGCCTCCTAGACCAGCCTGGCCGCACCGTCAGAGGCAGCTCCACAGGGCACCCAGGTGACTGATGGGTGGGAAGATGGCACAGAGGACAACTGGCGCGTAGGGGTCCAGTTGAGGAGGCGGTCGTAGCAAGCCCCATCAGACGGAGAAATCCGGCCTGGGTGACCTGTCCCAGCAGACTGACGTGGTCAACGAGCCATTCGAGATGACGTGCAGTCTCTTCATGAAAAGACTGCAGGTCACCTGGCATGGCCCGTTGACGCAACGCCACACCAGCCAGGACAGGCTCAACCCGGACCTGGATAGCCACGTCCGCAGGCAGAGGAAGGCCAGTTGACGTGAGCTCATCCCCTGCCTGAAAACGGGTCTGGACGTAGGCATCCCTGCTGGTGCAAGATGATGCAGGGACAGCATCAGGGACAGGATTGCACACAGGCACCTCCGCGGCGGCCTGTGCTGCCTCCTGTCCCTGGTCCTGCACTGCACCACTAGCACCAGTGGGATCCCCACCTCCAGACCCCGTCTCTGGTGCTTGCACGGCCTCCTCCTCCACCAAACCCCCCACCAACCTGGATGACTCCGTGCCATCTTCACCTGTTGGGCCCTGTGGGGTCCCAGCTGCCCCTTCTGCTGCCGAGGAGTCCAACTCCAACCTCTGCCTCTTGGACCTCCCCCCCGGCAGCTGCGGCCTGGGACGCGGCACCGGACTCCTCACTCCCCGACGAGATCACAACATGGGAGGGGAGCCGGGCCTTGCGTCTCCGGCTGGCGGTGGGATCCCCGCCGCTGTGCTCCACAGCACCTTCTCCGCCCTCTTCATCAGTTGACGCTGCAGACAGGGAGAAACACAACACAGGCATCAGGGCACTGTACAATGGACACATACACACATGACAGTTGTACATGAGTGGCATTGGCAAACCTCAGACATGTCATCACAATCCCCAACACACATGTCATTACAACTCGCACACATGAGCCATACCACAGCCATATCGCAACTGCCACCACCATCCATACACATACAACAGCATGAGCAGCCAAAGGTGAGCCAGATATCACATGCAACACAGGAAGTGCACCACACATGTTCACACACCACCACACTTGCATGCATGTGTACACCTCTGCCAAGTGTCGCAGTGTTCAGACGGGCATCCATGTCACATCTGCCAATCAGGCTTCCACATACTGCTGTCACATGCATCCATGTTGCATCACTGTTGCACCCTTGTCAAATACACACATGCACACAGTGCTGATACATGCAGCCAAAAACAACATACATGCGTGACATCACGGACACGTCTACTTACATACACATTCATCCAAACATGTGTGCCCACACACCTGCTTTTGGCATGCAAGCCTACACACACAAGCACCATCCATGTCTCACACATTACAGCCCTCGCATGTGTCAGCCCCATGGCCCTGTACACCCCCACCCATACTCAACCCCATACAAACAGATGTGCAACCTGCACACTACTGAATAATCACCACACGCACTGCTCACAATCAGGATGCATGTACACTCACCGCTCGACTCCAGACGGGTCTGCTTCTCAAGGACCTGGACGTGGAGCGCTGGGGATATGCATTCCAGGACCCTCATCTGTTCTTCCGACAAGTGGCCCCGGCGCCCTTTGGCATCCGCTGCCTTCAAGAGGCGCCGGGCCTTGTTCAGGGTCCTGGACCTGAAGTCCTCCCAGCGCTTCTTGACATGTTGTAAGTCGCGGACTGCCACCCCCTCCCCGTTGATGGCAGTCACGATGTCAGTCCAGATCCGAGTCCGTCCTTCCTTGTCGGCGCGGGAACTTCCGAAGAGGGCATCATACTGCCCCAGGACTTGCTCCACCAGGACACCACTTCGGTGGCACTGAAGCTGGTGCCCCTCTGCCTCTCTGGCCGGGGGTTGTCAGTGGTCCCAGATGGTGTTTGCCCCGACATGACAACCCCAGAGGCAGGAGTGGGTGGGCAACTGGGTCCTGGGGCTGGGCTGTGGAGCGATGGAATCCCAGTCGGGAGTATTCGGTTCCAGCAGGGGTGGTCACAGCAACAGCACCCCTGGCTGATGTGCAGGCAGCAAATGGCAGGGCACGTGGGCAGCAGGCAGTCAGGCAGCAGCAGATGGCAGGTGGGAGCGTGCTCGGGGCTCTGGGGGGCAGTAGTTCGGCCTTCTGGGCACGAGCGTGGTCTTCCGTGTGCTTACGTGTGGCCAGCTTGATATGGAGTGATTTGGCACGTGAAAAATCTGCACGTCAGCGTGTAATTCGAGGAAAGGCCCTTAGCGCGTAATCGCGTCTGCACGCATACTCATTTTCATTGGACAGAAGGCCCCTCAAGCGCAAGCGCCCCTGTGACGTGACGCGTACAGACGTGCATGGGCATTTCAGCGCGCGTGAAAAACTGCACGTCCGCGTGTAATACGAGGAAAGGGCCCATGCACGTAAGCGCACGTGGAAAACTGCACGTCCGCGTGTAATATGAGGAAAGGGCCCATGCGCGTAAGCGTGCGTGGAAAACTGCACGTCCGCGTGTAATACAAGGAAAGGGCCCATGCGCGTAAGCACGCGTGAAAAACTGCACGTCCGCATGTAATACGAGGAAAGGGTAAGTGACGTGACGCGCGCGTGCATTTCCCTCTGCACGGGTTAAAGGTGAGCGGGCCCAGCAGTTCGCTGTACGTGCCTTTCGTGGAGACCGACGTGTGTTTCTGCTTCCTGTTGTTTCGCGCGCCATCACAACTTCACAGCTATCAAGGACGTATCTCTTCTTTTGGCGGGGGTATTGGCTACGCGTGTTTTTCTGCATCGCGCTAGTCAGACGGTGAGTCGCACATGCTCTTTTTCCCACTGCGGGTGCCCCTGTGTATCGCACCCATTTTCGATGTCATAGTAGCCTGCGTGTCCCACAAGTACGCGTTATTCGTGTTACTGGGTGCCACCGCGTACTGCGGGAGGTTGAAACCACGCACGTAGGCTGCAGGGTTGCGTGCACGGTTTTACTGCAGTTTTGGGGTGCCTGAGCGTTGCGTGACCCGTCACCACATCACCGGGGTCACATACAGCCTTGCAGGTGCAGGGGGGCTGTTAACATCTTGCTTCCCACCCCCTTCACCCCAATTGCCCAGGTAAATTGTGGTGTACACCTCCCATTGGCACCACTCCATCTGTGCCAGCACTACTACATATGTGCCATGGTTGGGAGGCCACCAAAGGTGAGGGGCGCCTCAGCTGGGCGTACTCCTCGTGGCGGGCGTGGTCGGGGACGTGGCTGTGGTGACCAGGGAGTAGGGGGACTCCAGGGTGTCCAGGGCAGCCACAGAGGGGGAAGAGGCAGGGGTGCGCCACTTGAGCACAATGTTGTGCCATGTGTCGGTGCAGCCATGCCACCACCCCCTGTGGTTCCGGGGGATGCAGCTCCTGCATCTGGCACTGGCACCCATATGACCCGGCAGTCCGTTCCATCGACTGCCACGGGCCCAACGGTAGTGGTAGCTGCAGGTGCAGCTGTGGACACCGCCACCCAGGCTTAGGGTCTGCCAGCGCAGGCTGCGTTGGCACTTGAAGAGCCCTTGGTAGATCTCCAACAGGCTAGGGGGGAAACCATAGGGGCAGGCCGGGCTGCTTAGACCAAGACACGTGTCCCTGTGGCAGTCATGTCATCTGCTGCCCCGAACAGCCGGGTGTTGGCAAGTGCAGGGGCAGATGTACCCAACAGCACCCCGGTTGTGAGTCTGCCAACCAGGACCGTTGCGGTCAATGACCCTGCCACAGCTGATGTTGCTGCGCAGGGTCCATTAGTGGGCACCCAGCTGCCACTGACACAAGTCAGGCCTTTGGTCATCCCTCCACCTGCCACTCCCTTGGCTCAATCCACCGAACCCACTGGCCATACTGGTCAGGGCGGCATTAGCCAGCCAGGGTCTGCGCCACAGTCCAAGAGGAGGAAGGTTGCACCTGCAGCACAGGCTGGGACCCCACACACAACCACGACCTCCTGCACGTCGAGGAAGAAACCTTTCTGTAAGCAGGAACTGGACTTCCTCGTGGACTACGTGCCAAGCGTGCCTCAAATTACAACTTGACTCTGGTGACTGGCGGTGGGCCTGCACCAGAGGAGGAAGAACTCACTCCGCATGAGGCTCTCGTTGCGGAGTTCATAGCACCTGAATTGGTCGAAGGAGTGGGAGAGATGCTGGACTTTGATGCCCAGTCCAGTGAGTGTTGATGCGTGTTTGTTGAGGGCGTGTGTGTTTCACTTGTGGGATGTGTTGTGCATGATTGCTGCTACATGTGACGTGTACATGGTTCTGATGTGTAAGTAATGCAATGCTACCGTCATGCATGTCTCCTCTGCCTGCATGCGGGACTCCATGTGGGCATGCTCCCTTGCGCCTCCTCCGCCACTCTGCACTCCAGTTCCACCTTTGCACTGGTCTGCTCCAATCTTGCCAATGTGTAGTTTCTTGTTCATGTGTTCTGTGTAGATGCTAACTTCCAGCGTAGAAACTGCCAGACATATGCCGTGTGGTACAGCCTTAGTACTCGATGCAGGGTATCTCACTTGTACTGTGCATGGGTCAGATGTCCCGCAGGGACATGAGTGCCCATTCATGCTCCATGTGCATTGCACGCATGCCCCTATGTGTCCTTGGCTGGATGATCACTGTAATATGAGTCCTTGGTTACATACATTGCCTGCCATCTCATCGGCCTCCCCATGTCAACTGTGGCTCAGTCCTGCGTTGCACATATGTTTAGGCCCTGACAATCTGTGTGGCTCACAGGCCTCGGCCTGTTCAATGGCCAATGACTCTGTCCAACTATTATGTCTTCTTCACACGTGGGCGGCCTCTGGAGTTTCCATCATGTGTCCTGTCCACTGTCCCAGCATCATTTGCAGTGTTGTAATTTGAATCACATTAAGCTGTTGATGCCAGTCAACACTGCCTGTCAATACACAGGTGTATGGTCAACCTTTTGATACCATGCTAGGCATCCCTGCTTTGGTACTGGGGTGGAGGGGTGCTTGGCTTCTAGACATGGTACACATTGAATGCACAATGCACGTGATGTCTGAATTTGACATTGCACTGCCTTCACATTTCCTGACACACACCATGAAGTGCTTGTACATGTAGGTAGTGAGTGGCGTACACATTTTCTGCACTGCATAGACCCACTTCCATGGAAACTGCCACCTTTCAACAGGTCTGATCACAGAAGCTATTCAAAGTAGACCCAGCATGCATGCCAGGTCATATGTTGTGTGTCACATGTCTGCCGGATGCCTTTGCTGTCGGTGTGTGTGTGTGTCGTGTGCTTCTGACATGTGTATTGACCTTTTTCTCTCTATTTTTCAGGTGATGACGCAATGGAGGCGGAGGATGGTGTTGTCATGCCAGACACAGGGTTGGTAACACCACATCAACCCGGCACTAGTGGGGGTCGTAGGGTGGTAGGCCACGAATACCCCCAAGTGCTGCAGTCCATCTTGTCTCTGGCTGCCTATGAGTCCAGCCTTGATGACGACTCTGACGTCCATGTTGAGTTGGATGAGCATCAAGTCCATGTGTCAGGGGTGAGTGATTCTGATGTGGACACTCCTCTGCATGCGACACCTGCACTGAGGGATCAGACAGTCTTGGTTCCTCCGCCTGTGGTGGATTGGGACGCAGGGTCACCCTCCACACCAGTCACTGATGTGCCTGGGACATCACGTCGACGGGGGCATGTAGTCGTGCAGCCGCAGGCGGTGCCAACACAGCGAGGACCCCCGGTCCTTGGGTCCCACAGGGGTCAAGCCCGGCAACGCGGTCGCTGCGTGCAACCCCTGTATACTGAGTGGGAGCAAGACATGACTGCCAATTCCGAACGGCAGGGGGCAGCAATGGAGAACATCGCTGAGAGCATGGAGCGTGTGGCCCGATCTGTGCTCCCCCCTGCTAGGCAGGTGCTTCTCCAGCAGCAGGCGGCACGGTCCATGGCCCACTCGCTCAGGCTGGGCATGGCGGCCTCAGACAGGGCACGCCAGGCTGAAATGTCGCCTCTGCGTCAAGCAATTGCTGCTCACGCAGAGGCGCACATGGATGCCCTGAGGGAGGAGTATGCTTCCCTCAGATCCACTCTGGGTGTCCTTATGATGTCCCAGAGGCAGCAGGCAGAGGAGAGGTTTGCACAGCTTGAGCGTACCATCTCGGCTGAGGTACAGGCTTGCCGGGAGGTGCAGCGGTTGTCCAGCCAGGCCTTGCAGGAGGAACTCCGTGTTACACGTGCTACCTTGCAAGAGGAAGCACGTGTATCACGTGAGGTTCTGCATGCAGACCTACGTCACATCGCCACACAGAACCAGGCTCACCCGTCCGGCAGACTTGCTGCCGACGAGGGGCAAGCTGCGGCTAGGCGTGGCCAGGCTACTGTGCCACGTCCTCCTTTCCAGGATGAGCCAGACTCGGACAACCATCTATCTCCCACATAGGTCGTGCTGTGCAGGCGTTGAGCCCATGGAGGATTATTTTTTTGGCTCAGCATCATCGCATGTGAATGTTGAGCAGCACCCTGTACCTCCCCCCTCCTGGGTGCCTCCCCTCCCCCCCGGGTCGTATGTGGCCATTTTTGATTTTTCTTTTAGTTTAGTTAGTTAAGTTTCTGTTTGATAGTTAGTTTAAATAGGTAATGTAGGTTTTCCATAGTTAGTGTAATTAGTTAATAGTTGAGTTAGTTTAAAATTGCTAGTCTATTGTGCTTTCATGTGACGGTGCGGTGCTTTGTGGCTTTTGAAGGCATCCACTGTCTGTTCCAGCTGGGCCCTTCATGGTTGTCTTGTGTATGTGTTTGCTGCTTGGGGTCCTTGACTCACATATGCCACTCCTGCCTCCCTTATCCATGGGCTCGCAAGGATGGTTCGGTGTTACAGCATTTTACACAAGGGCTTTGGACTGTCATATCTGCGGCATGTCTGGTGCTGTGTGACTTGTGTTTACACCCCTAGTGGGGATGATTTAGGTGTCATTGTCCACTGTTCAGCTTTTGCTAGATGGGGTGTGTCATGATTAATGTGGACATTGATTGCTATGCATTGTGTAGTATGTTTCATATCTTTCCTGTACATGTGCTTGTTGCAATTCATGCTGTAGATAGTGTTCCACACTTTGGAGGTGAAAGACGGACTGATGGTGTGATTTGTGATGTGACTCTCTGACATGGTCAAGTAATGAGATGCCTGATGAGACACACACAGATGACTTTGAAGCATTAATCATGTGTTTCATGCCCTTTCTACAGGGGGATGAGCCTCCAGAGCACGTTTGCCAGCAGACATGGCCCATTGGACGACGGAATTCTGGACCCGTTTGTTGGTGCCCACATGCACATGTGTGCACAAGCAGAGGCACAGTGATTGCAGACCCACATCCTAGAACTGCTGACATGTTCCAAGGAACTCCAGGCAAGGTGAGCATCACAGGGGGGCCACGACACAGCAAAGCTTGCTCCAGGCGAGTTGCACATGCAGGCTTAGTCACAGCACTGAGGGTGAGCTTAGACGAATATTGGTGTTGAAGCACACAATGCAGCTCAGATGTGTTTGTGGACTGATGGCTGTTGATAGTAGGGTTGTCTGGGACACATGCAGGGGCAGTGGCACATACCCTCCGGTACACCAAGGTCCATTGAGGCACTTGTACCAACCATGTAGCCTTCCGAGACATGGAAAGGGGCAGCTCACAGGGACATACAGCAAGGGACATACTCGGGTGCAGTGCTTGTCTTTTCCACGTACTTCATGATAAATGCACTGCCAACTTTGTTTCGGTCATGGTGGTACGCAACTTGCTCTGTAGTCATGGCTTGCTATATGGGTCTGTCTGCTTACCCAGGGAACATTGCATGTTGTGTGAATTGTGACACATTGGTGTTCCATTTGCCACGCACCCACCAGCGGCTGACTTACTGCATTGCTGTGTATGACCCGTCACAGGGGTGATGTTATATATGGGTACGAAGCATCAACCACAGATTGTCTGTTTGTAGAGTAGTTTGTTGCTATGGGGCATGTTTGGTGTTGTGTTTTTGTGTAATTGGCACGTACAGCTTGTTGACTGTGGCTCTCTTTGCAGCATTGCAGTGCTCCTGTAACCGGACCTGAGAGTGCGCAGGCAGGAGGCCAGCACTCAAAACCAGAGCTAAGTGTCTTGTTGTTTTTCTTACGAACTGCTCTGCATAGGCTTGCTGGGGAGTGTACTGATGCATGGATGTATGTGTGGTTCAATTTGGTATGTTTTTTTCTCCCTAATCACCCGTGATCCTAAGCAATTTTGAAACCTGTACCCTCTACCCGTTGTTCCTGCTTCCCGTGCCTATCCAAGCAACGTTCCCTGACCCTCTTTCCCCACTGGGGTTGCGGATGCCTGTGTAAGCCCCGAACTTGCAGGCGCCAAAACCCTAGAGGGGGTGGTTGGTTCGTACCACTCCTGAGCCTGGACTACAGAAGGCCATGACAATGATGTCCAAGTTTGTTTGGATTGTGTATGTGTTCATGCAGGTTGTACATTTTCGTACATTCCCTAGTTTCATGTGTCATTCCTCCTCCCCTCTCCTGCCACTCATTCCAGTCATCCAGTGTGTCAACACCTGTCCCGACTGCATATCCCTGAACCTCATTCCCCACCAGGGTCTCAGGGGCCTGTGTGAGTTTGACCTTGCAGGCACCCGGGACATGGTGGGGGTGGTTGTTTCGTGACACTCCCGCGCCTGTACAGGGGACCTGTGACAGTACACATCCATTCATGGTGCATCATCCTTTGTCATGTACCACACATGTCTCACATCCTGTCGTGACATTGTTTTGCTGTGCTACTTGGTTGTTGCATCATTGCGGTAGTACTTGGCCTTTGTGAGGTACTGCTACGTCAAGTCATCTACTGGAGGGTGTTGGGGTTTGTTTTTATGCCTTGGATTTTGTGATTTTGGAAATGAGTGTGGATTTTGAGGGTTCAGGCATCTTTTTACACACAAGGTGGGAGATGGTGACGAAGGGTAAAGGTGATCCTGTGGCCAGGTGGAATTGAGGTTTGGAGGCTCCATGACCCAGGTGCAGTTGTTCAGTGGGTCATGGTCATTTGTGAGGGAGGGGGGGGTTGTTGTTGATAGTTGCCTTGCCCTGCAGTGTGATGGGAACTCTGACATAGTAATGATGGTATCCTATGTACATGTTGTGTTCTGCTGATCAATGCCTGTTCATGTGTTGTGTTTTCCTTTCAGGTGCGAGGGGATAGTTGTGGTTTGACATGCTGGGGTGTACACATGGTGGATGTTCACATGTGATGTGTAGGGAACACTGATGGTCACTTGAGTGCACATGCATATGTGGAGTGCATGTCCTTGCAGAGCCACACACTTGCACTCTGATGCACTACATGTACTCCCACCCTTGCATATCCACGTGTACACTGTTTGCCTTCTGGTGCCCACTGTGTCCCGGCAGCACATGTTCTGTGACCGATCATGGATCCAGTACATGCCTAATTTGATGTTTGACGTGGTCTGTCACTTAGATGTGATGCTCAGGGTGTGCATCACACACAATGGCTGTTCACTGTGCTGTGCGCTGAGCAGTGTGATGCAGAAGTAGGACACTGCACACATGAGCTGCAGTGTTGATTTTGCAATGCATAATGTGCATGTAGACAGGCATTCATTGTGATGTTACGTCTACGACTGTTGCAATGCATTTGGAAATGACTTATTTTGGGTGGGAGATTTTGTTGGTCTGTCATTTCATCTGATTCCGGGTCAGGCAGCAGTGTCCGATGCCACTGTACATTTAGGACATGGCAATGTGTACCTTACCGTTACTGCGTTGGTGTATGGGTATTGCTTGCCATGTCATGTTGATGTTTGGGAGGGTTTGAGTGACATGACAGTGATGGCCATGGCCTGTTTTGCAGGTGTCTGTGATGCACACCTTGCAAGTCCGGGTCATCCGCTTCTCAGAGCAACTAGCTGGTGGTAGATTTCTCTCTGCAGTAGGGCCCTCCCCCTGGAACAGACTTCCGGCCTGCCTTGAACTTGAGGGGAACCATCTCCAGTTCTGGAAGCACCTCAAGACCTTCCTCTTTGCTTCTGCTTACTCTCTGCCTCTCCCTTGCAGAATTCTTCACTGGAACTGCACAGGAGCTGCAACTGGGCCACTCTCACCGACCTCGGTCCCTGGCCCAGCCACTCTCCACTTGCACTGCCTCCCTGGCAACCCCTGCACTGCAGTACTGTCTCTCTATCCCTACAGCCCTCCCTTCCCAGCACTTGTCTGCACTTACCTTTGTAGTTGCCACCAGGCGACCTATGTATTATTTTTTTGGGCTACTTCCCCTGTACTGGACTCCCCCCCACCCTTCCCCTTGCACTTTTCCCATTCCCCCTACCCCTGCACTTGCACGATCTCAATGACACCTGGCCTAGTAGTACCGTTCTCTGTGTTCCCTTGTTCCCCCCTCCCTGCCTCATTGCGCCTTGGAATACTTGTGTATGGCCCATATCATGTCATATGTCATATGTGTGCCTTTTGGTCACACAGGATAGCTTGTGTTTAAGTAGCTAGGGATGCAGACGATGTGGCACTTCCATGGCAACTATCTCAGGGTGGTAGGGTTGTGATGTTGACTGTCTCTTTGTCATCATCGATTGTCACCTGGTATGTGCCAGGCCTGTGTGCACTCCGCAGGGGTGGGAGTTTAGGTGAAAAATGTGGCCACAAGCTGGGTCCGGGCTTCCTCGCCACGTGCCCTGTCCCCTCCCATGGGCAGCGTCTGTGCCTGTGGTTGGGGATGTGGGCCGTGTTGCAACATTGTGCAGTACACATGCTGCCACAATGATCCTGCACACTACTGGTGGTGCATAGAGTAGTTGCCCACCAGAGCGGTCAAGGGAGCGGAAACGTGACTTGAGCACTCCGAATGTGCGCTCCACTATGCCACTGGTTGCAATATGGGCGGCGTTGTATCTTACCTGGGGTGGTGTGGTGGGGTTCCGGATTGGCGTCATCATGTGGTTGCTCAGAGGGTAGGCACTGTCCCCTGTTGAGGTGATAATAGTTGAGATTATTAGGGTTTGGATATTTGTCTGTGTGTGACTTGCATGCATGTGCAAGGGCATTTGTATTGACCTAGGAGCCTTGTGTCGCCATGCTGCCCAGCTTCCAGGGCCCGGCTCAGGGCGGACATTCTGTATATGAAACTGTCATGGGTGGAGCCAGGGTAGTTTGCATAGACAGAGGTGATGATTCCCTTTGCATCACATACCACCTGTACATTGATGGAATGCCAGTGCTTGCGGTTTCGGTAGATGTGCTCAATGGCCCTAGGTGGACGTAGGGCCACATGGGTGCAATCTATGGCACCGAGCACTTTGGGGAAGTGTGCCACCCTGAAAAAATCCAGGACAACGGCCTGCCTTTCTGCGGGTGTTCTGGGCATGTATATGTGCCTGCGGACTGAGGGGCGCGCTGTCATGATTGCCAGTACCTGGTGTAGGCAGCGTGACTGCGTGGCCTGTGAGACCCCCCCCACTATGGCAGTGGTCCGCTGAAATGACCCAGTGGCCAAAAAATGCAGGACATTGAGCAGCTTCTCCAAGGGGCTCAATGCTTGGGAGCAAAGGGTGGGGGATGTGAGGTAATCTTCCCACTCCCTGACTAGGTCTAGGATGATATGGGGTGGAAACCTATACCTGCCGTAGACCTGGTCGTCAGGCATCCCAAAAAGGCTTGTCCGTGGTGCGAAAATGCGTGCCCTGGCTATTCTCCTCCTCCTGCGGTGTCCCACGATCAGTGCAGCGACAAATGGGGCATTCATCGTAGCTGTATATACGCGTTTGTTGTTTGCGTGCACTTTTATGCTGTGCGCGGGGACGGCTCCGCCTGCCTTCGTGTGGGCGGACGCGTTGACGCCTGTGCACGTCTTTTGCCGTGCGCGGGTTTCCCGTATTCGGATACGGTCCGAGTGTCATCGCGTGTGATCGGAGGGGAGTGAGCGTACACGCAATTGGCCTGGGTATGTGTGTTTCGGGGTGCGCGGGAAGTTCCACACGCGATTAGCCTGGGTACGTGTGTTCCGGGGTGCCGGGAACTTTCACACGCTATTGCTGGAAATCCATGTGTGTTCTGTCATCACGTGCAATGAGGGAAACACCTGCGCGCGTCACGTCATAGACGCGCTCACGCGCTAAGGGCCTTTGGTCCAATGAAATCGCATATGCGTGCTGCCGTGCATACGCGCTAAGGGCCTTTCCTCGTATTACACGCGGACGTGCAGTTTTCCACGTGCGCTTACGCGCATGGGCCCTTTCCTCGTATTACACGCGGACGTGCAGTTTTTCACGCGCGCTGAAATGCCCATGCACGTCTGTACGCGTCACGTCACAGGGGCGCTTGCGCTTGAGGGGCCTTCTGTCCAATGAAAATGCGTATGCGTGCAGACGCGCTTACGCGCTAAGGGCCTTTCCTAGAATTACACGCTGACGTGCAGATTTTTCAAGTGCCAAATCACTCCATATCAAGCTGGCCACGCGTAAGCACACGGAAGACCATGCTCCTGCCCAGAAGGCCGAACTACTGCCCCCCAGAGCCCCGAGCACGCTCCCACCTGCCATCTGCTGCTGCCTGACTGCCTGCTGCCCACGTGCCCTGCCATTTGCTGCCTGCACATCAGCCAGGGGTGCTGTTGCTGTGACCACCCCTGCCGGAACCGAAGACTCCCGACTGGGATTCCATCGCTCCACAGCCCAGCCCCAGGACCCAGTTGCCCACCCACTCCTGCCTCTGGTGTTGTCATGTCGGGGCAAACACCATCTGGGACCACTGACAACCCCTGGCCAGAGAGGCAGAGGGGCACCAGCTTCAGTGCCACTGAAGTTGGTGTCCTGGTGGAGCAAGTCCTGGGGCAGTATGAGGCCCTCTTCGGAAGTTCCCGCGCCGACAAGGAAGGACGGACTCGGATCTGGACTGACATCGTGACTGCCATCAATGCGGAGGGGGTGGCAGTCCGCGACTTACAACATGTCAAGAAGCGCTGGGAGGACTTCAGGTCCAGGACCCTGAACAAGGCCCGGCGCCTCTTGAAGGCAGCGGATGCCAAGGGGCGCCGGGGCCACTTGTCGGAAGAACAGATGAGGGTCCTGGAACGCATATCCCCAGCGCTCCACGTCCAGGTCCTTGAGAAGCAGACCCGTCTGGAGTCGAGCGGGCAGTGTACATGCATCCTGATTGTGAGCAGTGCGTGTGGTGATTATTCAGTAGTGTGCAGGTTGCACATCTGTTTGTATGGGGCCGAGTATGGGTGGGGGTGTACAGGGCCGTGGGGCTGACACATGCAAGGGCTGTAATGTGTGAGACATGGATGGTGCTTGTGTGTGTAGGCTTGCATGCCAAATGCAGTTGTGTGGGCACACATGTTTGGATGAATGTGTATGTAAGTAGACATGTCCGTGATGTCACGCATGTATGTTGTTTTTGGCTGCATGTATCAGCACTGTGTACATGTGCATGTGTGTGTATTTGACAAGGGTGCAACAGTGATGCAACATGGATGCATGTGACAGCGGTATGTGGAAGCCTGATTGGCAGATGTGACATGGATGCCCGTCTGAACACTGCGACACTTGGCAGAGGTGTACACATGCATGCAAGTGTGGTGGTGTGTATACATGTGTGGTGCACTTACTGTGTTGCATGTGATGTCTGGCTCCCCTTTGGCTGCTCATGCTGTTGTATGTGTATGGATGGTGGTGGCAGTTGCGATATGGCTGTGGTATGGCTCATGTGTGCGAGTTGTAATGACATGTGTGTTGGGGATTGTGATGACATGTCTGAGTTTTGCCAATGCCACTCATGTACAACTGTCATGTGTGAATGTGTCCATTGTACAGTGCCCTGATGCCAGTGTTTTGTTTCTCCCTGTCTGCAGCGTCAACTGATGAAGAGGGCGGAGAAGGTGCTGTGGAGCACAGCGGCGGGGATCCCACCGCCAGCCGGAGACGCAAGGCCCGGCTCCCCTCCCATGTTGTGATCTCGTCGGGGAGTGAGGAGTCCGGTGCCGCGTCCCAGGCCGCAGCTGCCGGGGGGAGGTCCAAGAGGCGGAGGTTGGAGTTGGACTTTTGGTCACACAGGATAGCTTGTGTTTAAGTAGCTAGGGATGCAGACGATGTGGCACTTCCATGGCAACTATCTCAGGGTGGTAGGGTTGTGATGTTGACTGTCTCTTTGTCATCATCGATTGTCACCTGGTATGTGCCAGGCCTGTGTGCACTCCGCAGGGGTGGGAGTTTAGGTGAAAAATGTGGCCACAAGCTGGGTCCGGGCTTTCTCGCCACGTGCCCTGTCCCCTCCCATGGGCAGCGTCTGTGCCTGTGGTTGGGGATGTGGGCCGTGTTGCAACATTGTGCAGTACACATGCTGCCACAATGATCCTGCACACTACTGGTGGTGCATAGAGTAGTTGCCCACCAGTGCGGTCAAGGGAGCGGAAACGTGACTTGAGCACTCCGAATGTGCGCTCCACTATGCCACTGGTTGCAATATGGGCGGCGTTGTATCTTACCTGGGGTGGTGTGGTGGGGTTCCGGATTGGCGTCATCATGTGGTTGCTCAGAGGGTAGGCACTGTCCCCTGTTGAGGTGATAATAGTTGAGATTATTAGGGTTTGGATATTTGTCTGTGTGTGACTTGCATGCATGTGCAAGGGCATTTGTATTGACCTAGGAGCCATGTGTCGCCATGCTGCCCAGCTTCCAGGGCCCGGCTCAGGGCGGACATTCTGTATATGAAACTGTCATGGGTGGAGCCAGGGTAGTTTGCATAGACAGAGGTGATGATTCCCTTTGCATCACATACCACCTGTACATTGATGGAATGCCAGTGCTTGCGGTTTCGGTAGATGTGCTCAATGGCCCTAGGTGGACGTAGGGCCACATGGGTGCAATCTATGGCACCGAGCACTTTGGGGAAGTGTGCCACCCTGAAAAAATCCAGGACAACGGCCTGCCTTTCTGCGGGTGTTCTGGGCATGTATATGTGCCTGCGGACTGAGGGGCGCGCTGTCATGATTGCCAGTACCTGGTGTAGGCAGCGTGACTGCGTGGCCTGTGAGACCCCCCCCCACTATGGCAGTGGTCCGCTGAAATGACCCAGTGGCCAAAAAATGCAGGACATTGAGCAGCTTCTCCAAGGGGCTCAATGCTTGGGAGCAAAGGGTGGGGGATGTGAGGTCATCTTCCCACTCCCTGACCAGGTCTAGGATGATATGGGGTGGAAACCTATACCTGCCGTAGACCTGGTCGTCAGGCATCCCAAAAAGGCTTGTCCGTGGTGCGAAAATGCGTGCCCTGGCTATTCTCCTCCTCCTGCGGTGTCCCACGATCAGTGCAGCGACAAATGGGGCATTCATCGTAGCTGTATATACGCGTTTGTTGTTTGCGCGCACTTTTATGCTGTGCGCGGGGTCGGCTCCGCCTGCCTTCGTGTGGGCGGACGCGTTGACGCCTGTGCACGTCTTTTGCCGTGCGCGGGTTTCCCGTATTCGGATACGGTCCGAGTGTCATCGCGTGTGATCGGAGGGGAGTGAGCGTACACGCAATTGGCCTGGGTACGTGTATTTCGGGGTGCGCGGGAAGTTCCACGCGCGATTAGCCTGGGTACGTGTGTTCCGGGGTGCCGGGAACTTTCACACGCTATTGCTGGAAATCCACGTGTGTTCTGTCATCACGTGCAATGAGGGAAACACCTGCGCGCGTCACGTCATAGACGCGCTCACGCGCTAAGGGCCTTTGGTCCAATGAAATCGCATATGCGTGCTGCCGTGCATACGCGCTAAGGGCCTTTCCTCGTATTACACGCGGACGTGCAGTTTTCCACGTGCGCTTACGCGCATGGGCCCTTTCCTCGTATTACATGCGGACGTGCAGTTTTTCACGCGCGCTGAAATGCCCATGCACGTCTGTACGCGTCACGTCACAGAGGCGCTTGCGCTTGAGGGGCCTTCTGTCCAATGAAAATGCGTATGCGTGCAGACGCGCTTACGCGCTAAGGGCCTTTCCTAGAATTACACGCTGACGTGCAGATTTTTCAAGTGCCAAATCACTCCATATCACGCTGGCCACGCGTAAGCACACGGAAGACCACGCTCCTGCCCAGAAGGCCGAACTACTGCCCCCCAGAGCCCCGAGCACGCTCCCACCTGCCATCTGCTGCTGCCTGACTGCCTGCTGCCCACGTGCCCTGCCATTTGCTGCCTGCACATCAGCCAGGGGTGCTGTTGCTGTGACCACCCCTGCCGGAACCGAAGACTCCCGACTGGGATTCCATCGCTCCACAGCCCAGCCCCAGGACCCAGTTGCCCACCCACTCCTGCCTCTGGTGTTGTCATGTCGGGGCAAACACCATCTGGGACCACTGACAACCCCCAGCCAGAGAGGCAGAGGGGCACCAGCTTCAGTGCCACTGAAGTTGGTGTCCTGGTGGAGCAAGTCCTGGGGCAGTATGAGGCCCTCTTCGGAAGTTCCCGCGCCGACAAGGAAGGACGGACTCGGATCTGGACTGACATCGTGACTGCCATCAATGCGGAGGGGGTGGCAGTCCGCGACTTACAACATGTCAAGAAGCGCTGGGAGGACTTCAGGTCCAGGACCCTGAACAAGGCCCGGCGCCTCTTGAAGGCAGCGGATGCCAAGGGGCGCCGGGGCCACTTGTCGGAAGAACAGATGAGGGTCCTGGAACGCATATCCCCAGCGCTCCACGTCCAGGTCCTTGAGAAGCAGACCCGTCTTGAGTCGAGCGGGCAGTGTACATGCATCCTGATTGTGAGCAGTGCGTGTGGTGATTATTCAGTAGTGTGCAGGTTGCACATCTGTTTGTATGGGGCCGAGTATGGGTGGGGGTGTACAGCCGTGGGGCTGACACATGCGAGGGCTGTAATGTGTGAGACATGGATGGTGCTTGTGTGTGTAGGCTTGCATGCCAAATGCAGTTGTGTGGGCACACATGTTTGGATGAATGTGTATGTAAGTAGACATGTCCGTGATGTCACGCATGTATGTTGTTTTTGGCTGCATGTATCAGCACTGTGTACATGTGCATGTGTGTGTATTTGACAAGGGTGCAACAGTGATGCAACATGGATGCATGTGACAGCGGTATGTGGAAGCCTGATTGGCAGATGTGACATGGATGCCCGTCTGAACACTGCGACACTTGGCAGAGGTGTACACATGCATGCAAGTGTGGTGGTGTGTGTACATGTGTGGTGCACTTACTGTGTTGCATGTGATGTCTGGCTCCCCTTTGGCTGCTCATGCTGTTGTATGTGTATGGATGGTGGTGGCAGTTGCGATATGGCTGCGGTATGGCTCATGTGTGCGAGTTGTAATGACATGTGTGTTGGGGATTGTGATGACATGTCTGAGTTTTGCCAATGCCACTCATGTACAACTGTCATGTGTGTATGTGTCCATTGTACAGTGCCCTGATGCCAGTGTTTTGTTTCTCCCTGTCTGCAGCGTCAACTGATAAAGAGGGCGGAGAAGGTGCTGTGGAGCACAGCGGCGGGGATCCCACCGCCAGCCGGAGACGCAAGGCCCGGCTCCCCTCCCATGTTGTGATCTCGTCGGGGAGTGAGGAGTCCGGTGCCGCGTCCCAGGCCGCAGCTGCCGGGGGGAGGTCCAAGAGGCGGAGGTTGGAGTTGGACTCCTCGGCAGCAGAAGGGGCAGCTGGGACCCCACAGGGCCCAACAGGGGAAGATGGCACTGAGTCATCCAGGTTGGTGGGGGGTTTGGTGGAGGAGGAGGCTGTGCAAGCACCAGAGTCTGTGTGCAATCCTGTCCCTGATCCTGTCCCTGCATCATCTTGCACCAGCAGGGATGCCTACGTCCAGACCCATTTTCAGGCAGGGGATGAGCTCATGTCAACTGGCCTTCCTCTGCCTGCGGACGTGGCTATCCAGGTCCGGGTTGAGCCTGTCCTGGCTGGTGTGGCGTTGCGTCAACGGGCCATGCGAGGTGACCTGCAGTCTTTTCATGAAGAGACTGCACGTCATCTCGAATGGCTCGTTGACCACGTCAGCCTGCTGGGACAGGTCACCCAGGCCGGATTCCTCCGTCTGATGGGGCTTGCTACGACCCCCTCCTCAACTGGACCCCCTACGCGCCAGTCGTCCTCTGTGCCATCTTCCCACCCATCAGTCACCTGGGTGCCCTGTGGAACTGCCTCTGACGGTGCGGCCAGGCTGCCACAGTCGGGAGTCGGACGTCCAGCAGGGGTGGCCACATCTACGACTGCACCCCAGCCGGCGGAGAATGTGCAGGCAGCAGGAGGCAGTGCACGGGCAGAGGCACAGCAGCAGCAGCAACGTGGTGGGAGCCATGAAGGCTCGTGGCCTTCAACATCGGAGGGGCAGGCATCGGCCGGAGGGCAGGAGGACCCAGGACAGAGAGTGTCTTCCGTGTGGCAGCGGTTGGGCCACGCCATAGATGCGGAGCGGCAGCGGGCGGAAGAGGCACGGCTCACAATGGTCAGGGCGGAGAACTCCATGCGGAGGGCCCTGAGGCGGGCCGAGTGCCTCGAGGCAATCCGCAGGGGTTTGGAGGTGGAGACGTCGACGGCCCTGCGGAACCTCGGGGCCATGGAGGAGGACCGCCTCCGGGACATTGAGGAGGAGTTCGATGATGCCCTGGCCCGGGACATCCACAAGTGAGCCGTGAAACTAACCCGCTGCCCTTGTACATAGTTATGAAGGTAGTGTTAGGTTTCATTTTTGTTTTGATTTTATTTGTACCTTTCGGACATTGGCCACATTTTTGTATATAGTTTATTTTATTAGTTAGTGTAGTTAGATAGGTTTCCTTTATTTTGTTGGGATAATGGACCCTGGCTTGTTCCCATGTACATAGTTCACAGTTGGATTGTATTTTTTTTTCACTTTTTAACCATGGAGTAATTGCTTTCTTTTTTATTTCCCATTGGATTTTGTTTTGTGGACATTGACTTTGGACAACATAACTTTGGAATTTTATTTTTGGTTTTGCTTTTTTTCACGGACATGCTTCTTTTCATTTTTGTACATTCACATTTCTGTTTCTTCATTTTTTATTCTATTTATGTTTCCTTTAATACATATTTTTTTTGGTGAACTTCAATGTGTGGTATCTCATTGGTTTCATGCATTTCATGATATGTGTTTTGAGATTCACTGACACCCATTGGGTGTATGTGAGGGAAATGTGTTTGTTTCGGAACTTGCAATTGGTTTTCTGTGATGTAATTGCAAATTATGAGTGTGTGGATGCAATACTCGGGTGGGTGTTTTGCATTTGGAGGCTGACCATAGGGACCAGGGATCTAGATTGTGATGACATGTTGGCTGGGGAACATGAGTTGCACATGGGTGGGGGCCTGCTGGCAGGTGCCCCACAGTGCTGGGGGGTGGGGGTGGTGGGGAACATGAGTCGGACATGGGTGGGGGCCTGCTGGCAGGTGCCCCACAGTGCTGGGGGGTGGGGGTGGTGGGGAACATGAGTTGGACATGGGTGGGGGCCTGCTGGCAGGTGCCCCACAGTGCTGGGGGGTGGGGGTGGTGGGGAACATGAGTTGGACATGGGTGGGGCCTGCTGGCAGGTGCCCCACAGTGCTGGGGGGTGGGGGTGCTGGGAGACATGGGTGGGGGCCTGGTGGAGGCTGCCCCTGGTGGCTGGGGGGTGGGGGTGCTGGGAGACATGGGTGGGGGCCTGGTGGAGGCTGCCCCTGGTGACTGGGGGGGTGGGGGTGGTGGGAGACATGGGTGGGGGCCTGGTGGTGGGTGCCCCTGCACTGCTGGGGGTGGGGGTGCTGGGAGACATGGGTGGGGGCCTGGTAGAGGCTGCCCCTGGTGGCTGGGGGGTGGGGGTGCTGGGAGACATGGGTGGGGGCCTGGTGGAGGCTGCCCCTGGTGACTGGGGGGATGGGGGGTGGGAGACATGGGTGGGGGCCTGGTGGTGGGTGCCCCTGCACTGCTGGGGGGTGGGGGTGCTGGGAGACATGGGTGGGGGGCTGGTGGAGGCTGCCCCTGGTGGCTGGGGGTGGGGGTGGTGGGAGACATGGTTGGGGGCCTGGTGGAGGCTGCCCCTGGTGGCTGGGGGGTGGGGGTGCTGGTAGACATGGGTGGGGGCCTGGTGGAGGCTGCCCCTGGTGACTGGGGGTGTGGGGGTGGTGGGAGACATGGGTCGGGGCCTGGTGGTGGGTGCCCCTGCACTGCTGGGGGGTGGGGGTGGTGGGAGACATGGGTGGGGGCCTGGTGGAGGCTGCCCCTGGTGGCTGGGGGGTGGGGGTGCTGGGAGACATGGGTGGGGGCCTGGTGGAGGCTGCCCCTGCACTGCTGGGGGGTGGGGGTGGTGGGAGACATGGGTGGGGGCCTGGTGGAGGCTGCCCCTGGTGGCTGGGGGGTGCGGGTGCTGGGAGACATGGGTGGGGGCCTGGTGGAGGCTGCCCCTGGTGACTGGGGGGGTGGGGGTGGTGGGAGACATGGGTGGGGGCCTGGTGGAGGCTGCCCCTGGTGGCTGGGGGGTGGGGGTGCTGGGAGACATGGGTGGGGGCCTGGTGGAGGCTGCCCCTGCATTGCCGGGGGGTGGGAGTGGTGGGAGACATGGGTGGGGGCCTGGTGGAGGCTGCCCCTGGTGGCTGGGGGGTGGGGGTGGTGGGAGACATGGGTGGGGGCCTGGTGGAGGCAGCCCCTGCACTGCTGGGGGGTGGGGGTGCTGGGAGATATGGGTGGGGGCCTGGTGGAGGCTGCCCCACAGTGCTGGGGGGGTGGGGTGGTGGGAGACATGGGTGGGGGCCTGGTGGAGGCTGCCCCTGGTGGCTGGGGGGTGGGGGTGCTGGGAGACATGGGTGGGGGCCTGGTGGAGGCTGCCCCTGGTGACTGGGGGGTTGGGGGTGGTGGGAGACATGGGTGGGGGCCTGGTGGTGGGTGCCCCTGCACTGCTGGGGGGTGGGGTTGCTGGGAGACATGGGTGGGGGCCTGCTGGCAGGTGCCCCACAGTGCTGGGGGGTGGGGTGGTGGGGAACATGAGTTGGAAATGGGTGGGGGCCTGCTGGCAGGTGCCCCACAGTGCTGTGGGATGGGGGTGGTGGGAGACATGGGTGGGGGCCTGGCGGAGGCTGCCCCTGTTGGCTGGGGGGTGGGGGTGCTGGGAGACATGGGTGGGGGCCTGGGAGAG
The DNA here is from genome assembly GCF_040938575.1 of Ambystoma mexicanum. Classification (NCBI taxonomy): domain Eukaryota; kingdom Metazoa; phylum Chordata; class Amphibia; order Caudata; family Ambystomatidae; genus Ambystoma; species Ambystoma mexicanum. The sequence continues at coordinate 430,556,362 of NC_090923.1, forward strand.
GCTGCCCCTGGTGACTGGGGGGGTGGGGGTGGTGGTAGACATGGGTGGGGGCCTGGTGGTGGGTGCCCCTGCACTGCTGGGGGGTGGGGGTGCTGGGAGACATGGGTGGGGGCCTGGTGGAGGCTGCCCCTGGTGGCTGGGGGGTGGTGGTGCTGGGAGATATGGGTGGGGGCCTGGTGGAGGCTGCCCCTGCACTGCTGGGGGGTGGGGGTGGTGGGAGACATGGGTGGGGGCCTGGTGGAGGCTGCCCCTGGTGGCTGGGGGCTGGGGGTGCTGGGAGACATGGGTGGGGGCCTGGTGGAGGCTGCCCCTGCACTGCTGGGGGGTGGGGGTGGTGGGAGACATGGGTGGGGGCCTGGTGGAGGCTGCCCCTGGTGGCTGGGGGTGCTGGGAGACATGGGTGGGGGCCTGGTGGAGGCTGCCCCTGGTGACTGGGGGGGTGGGGGTGGTGGGAGACATGGGTGGGGGCCTGGTGGAGGCTGCCCCTGGTGGCTGGGGGGTGGGGGTGCTGGGAGACATGGGTGGGGGCCTGGTGGAGGCTGCCCCTGCACTGCTGGGGGGTGGGGGTGGTAGGAGACATGGGTGGGGGCCTGGTGGAGGCTGCCCCTGGTGGCTGGGGGGTGGGGGTGGTGGGAGACATGGGTGGGGGCCTGGTGGAGGCTGCCCCACAGTGCTGGGGGGGGTGGGGGTGGTGGGAGACATGGGTGGGGGCCTGGTGGAGGCTGCCCCTGGTGGCTGGGGGGTGGGGGTGCTGGGAGACATGGGTGGGGGCCTGGTGGAGGCTGCCCCTGGTGACTGGGGGGGTGGGGGTGGTGGGAGACATGGGTGGGGGCCTGGTGTGGGTGCCCGTGCACTGCTGGGGGGTGGGGGTGCTGGGAGACATGAGTGGGGGCCTTCTGGCAGGTGCCCCACAGTGCTGGGGGGTGGGGGTGGTGGGGAACATGAGTTGGACATGGGTGGGGGCCTGCTGGCAGGTGCCCCACAGTGCTGGGGGGTGGGGGTGGTGGGAGACATGGGTGGGGGCCTGGTGGAGGCTGCCCCTGGACTGCTGGGGGGTGGGGGTGCTGGGAGACATGGGTGGGGGCCTGGTGGTGGGTGCCCCACAGTGCTGGGGGGGTGGGGTGGTGGGAGACATGGGTGGGGGCCTGGTGGAGGCTGCCCCTGCACTGCTGGGGGGTGGGGGTGCTGGGAGACATGGGTGGGGGCCTGGTGGAGGCTGCCCCTGCACTGCTGGGGGGTGGGGGTGCTGGGAGACATGGGTGGGGGCCTGGTGGTGGGTGCCCCTGGTGGCTGGGGGTGCAGGGGGACATGCGTTGGTGGGCAGTAGTGCAAGTTGACATTTGGGTTGGCTGGTGGGCATGGCCATGGTGGATGGGGTGCCTGCAGGACATGTGCTGGGTAGGCCCCTGTGGTGTGAGCCACCTGCAGGGGCCGTGGAGGGTGTAGAGGGAACACCTGGGAAGACCCACACGTGCAATTCACGTGTGCTGCTCCTGGCGCACCCCTGTAATACACGTACCCTGATGAGATCGTGTGTGGAACTTCCCGTGCACCCCTGGAATACATGTACCCCGCTCAATCGCGTGTGTAACTTCCCGCGCACCCCCGAAATACACGTACCCCGCTCAATCGCGTGTGTAACTTCCCGCGCGCCCCCGAAATACACGTACCCCGCTCAATCGCATGTGTAACTTCCCGCGCACCCCCGAAATACACGTACCCCGCTCAATCGCGTGTGTAACTTCCTGCGCGCCCCCGAAATACACGTACCACGCTCAATCGCGTGTGTAACTTCCTGCGCACCCCCGAAATACACGTACCCCGCTCAATCGCGTGTGTAAATTCCTGCGCGCCCCCGAAATACACGTACCCCGCTCGCACAGGCCCAATCGCTGTATGTTGCCACTTTTGTGATGCGCTGGGACTCTACCGCCTGCCTTCGTGTGGCGGACGTGTTTCAACTTGTGCGTGTCTTTGGCTGTGCGTGGCTTTGCCCTATTCGATTCCATGAATACGTGTGGTTCGAGTGCGTGTGGGCGTTCCGTCTGCTTCCCTGCAGTACATCCCAGTTACGCCCTTATTTTCGCACGTTGTTCCCCATTCCTAGCGTTAGGCCCCGTGTCCCGCCCACTTTCTGGTGTATGCGCCGAGGTTGTGCGCTTTCACTGTGTGCGTCGTGCACGCCTTTCGGGAGGTTGCAGTGACTTGTGCGCCATGCACGGGTTTGGCGCACATCCCGAGGTGTACACGCGCAGGGACTTCCATGAATCGCACGTGCGCCTGTTTTTTTCCGCTTGCGCCTGCTTGCGCCTGCTTGCGCGAAGATTTTCGGCGCACGTTTGTTCCATGAATCGGCCCCTTAATGTCTTCTTAACTGATCCAGAACCTCTGTGAGATGCTCCTGATGTAAATCGGCATGGCTGGAAAACACCAGTATATCGTCAAGAAATACAATAAATGATAAATACAGTAGTTCTGCAAAGAGCTGATCCATAAACCGTTGAAATACAGCCGGCTCATTTACCAGGCCGTAGGGCATCATGCAGTGTTAAAAGAGCCCAAACGGAGCCTGAAAGGCCTTCTTCCACTCATCGCCCTCCTTAATCATTGGCAGATGATAAGCACTAAAGGTCACAGCTCCCTGGACTGCCTCAAGGATGTCCTTATTTAAGGGCATGGGGTACCGATCCTGTACCGTTATTTTGTTAATCCCTCGAAAGTCAATACAGGGTCTCAGCTCTTTTGAGTCCTTCTTAGAGATGATAAATAGGGAGGCAAGGCAGGAGATTTAGATGGACGGATCAGACTATTCTGTAGATTCTGGTCAAGGTATTCATGTAAAGCTTTTTGTTCTGGTAAGGTTAACAAATACATACGCTCGAAGGGGACTATGGCATTGGGTAGTCCGGACAGTGGGGCGGTAAGTCCTTGGGGATCCTGTCTTCAAACATGTCAGAATAGTCCTCAAACAAAGACGATACACTGTTGACCCTGTAGTGACCTGAGTGGAATAGGAGGCAGCAGACAATTCAGGCAAGGGAGAAGCAGCACATTGTCTTCTGCAAAACTCTGATTAGAACAGTAGTTATTGTGAGTAGTACAGTAGAGTATTGTGAGACCAGTCAATGAGGGGGTTATGTCTGCGTAACCAGCGAATGCCCAGAATTACCGGGAAATGAGCTGCCCTTATCACATCAAAGGCTATCATTTCATGGTGTTCAAAAATGGAAACCTTAAGCAAAGCAGTGGATTGGATGATGGGTCCTGTGCACAGGGGGCATCCATCCACCCCTTCAACCATTTTTTCTTTCTTCTTTGGTATGAGTTGCAAGCCTTCCTTCAATCAATCAGGGCCAAGACCTCCATTCTTTCTAGCTTTTCCCACTGTAGAATGGTGCGAACAACCAACAAGCGCAAATCCCCTTCAGGCATCTCAAATGCGTTGGGCTTGTTGGTACTTGCTGTCAAACCCTGGTTAGGGGTTCCTCCTAAACCCTGGGTCTGTTGTTTCCGTCTCCATGGGGGCACTTCTGGAATGTCTCATAATAGGTGACCGTCTGAGGCGCATTATAGACGAAGACCCTTGTCTCTGCATCTCGTTCTTTCAGTAGGTGTCAAGGGTCCTCTTGTGGTTCCCACCTGCATCGGTTCTTTGAAAGAATGACCATGAGAGGTAGAAGAAGGTGATGTGAGTCTGGGAGCAGGAAGAATCGGAGTACGGCCAGAGAAAACAAATCTTCCAATGAAGACGGGCAAGATATGCGAGCCAATTTGTCATTTAACTCCTCGTGTAAACCTCGTCTGAAGACCATAATCTCTACTGACTCAATAAAACCTGCATCCATGGCCAGACGTTTGAACGAGGATATATATGTCATCAGGTACATAGATCCTTGTTTGATGTCTAACAGGAATTCTCCCACAGAGAAGACTATCTCTTGTCTCTCAAACTTCTGATGGAGTAGCGTCACACAGGCATTGTCGTCTTGAAGGACTTGGTTGGTGGAGGTCATCAATGGGGTGGCCCAAGCTACGGCATTACCCACCATATTTGATATGAGGAACCCCACTCAGGTCTGGTCTGAGGCATAAGTGGATGGTCTAAAGCTGTACACAAGGCAGGCATCAATGAATTCTTTTACCCTCTTGGATGAACCATCAAACATCCCTGCCGCCAAGGCCAATGGTGGATAGTCTGACTGCTGGGCATCTCTGGCTACTGCTATCTGACACAGAACTGTGTTCTCTGCCTTAAAACCCTGGACCTCCATCGATAGGCCCTGGACTGCAGTCAAAGGCTACTGTACCTGCTCCGCAGTAGCCATTTGTGGGTGCTGCAATCTGTCATATCTCACCTGATGATCTGAGTCACTCGCACTGGCAGAGGCTTTGGAGTCGGTGGTAGGTTCCTCAAACGTTCCCTTCTTCTTCTTGAAGAGATAGGGTCTGTTCTGTGGATTTGCCAATACCTCCGATTAAGGAACAATCAAGAAAGAATGACGTCTCCCCTGTGCATCCCAGGTCAGGGGAAAATGCCAAAAGGCAGAAAAAAACCCTTAAAGATGCTTTTGCACGCTGATCTGGTTGGATGAAAATGCTGGTATAGTTCTGATGGAGATGAGCGCTTGGAAGAAGTATTCCTCGTGAGATACTCTAGAAAAAGAGCCAAAGGACTCCCAAAGATCTCCACTAGGCAAGAAGGTGGCCAGAGTGAGAGAAAAGGCAGTAAAAGAAAAGAAAAGGGATAGATGGCAGGTCAGAATCCTAAAGAAAGGATACAAGGAGCAAGAGAAAGCCAGAATAATGTTGATGTTAATGTTAAAGGTATTTATATAACACACCGTCACCAACGGAGTTGGTCTCCAGGTGGTGTACTGTTGGCAGCTTCAGTTCGGTTTTCACCATGCGCTGGGCTTGGCTGTGCATGTAGGATCGAAGGGGTCTTCGTGTGCTGTTGCTGCGATCTATCTGTTGATTGTTTGTTGTTGCAGTGTGGTGAAGTCTGTGCAGTTTTCAGTGAGAGGGGTGGTTGTGTGGGTTTGTGTGAATTAAGTATGTAGACATTTGAGGTTTTGGTTAGTGGGTTGTATGTCACATAATCCCTATAGTTTAGTTCATGTATCAGGTTGTCATACTGGGTTGGTATATTCTATAACACTGCATTTAAATGAAAGGAAGTGAGTGCCCGGCAAAGCGCAAGGGTGGAAATTGAAGGTTTGTAAGCCTGCTGGAGCCAAAGCAACTCGCTAGGGACAGCGGAGAGAGGAGAGAAAGCAGGCAGCAGAAGAAGAAATTCACAGGGGAGCGTTTGAACAAAGCAAAACTAGAGTTTCAATGTACACGGGTGCAGGTCCAAGGCAAAGATAACAGCCACAGTGCGGAGAAACTAGACTGCACCAGGAGAAACGTGGAAGGCAAGTTAAAGGCGGCTCCTGCAACGGCTCCAAAGCTTCCTGGCATGGCCAATCATGACAGCAGGGCATGATAAAAGAGCCTGGATGTCATATGTGGTACATGCGGAAACAGTTGTGTACATATGTGGACATGAAGGCACAGGACAACCATTCTTCCTTTTTACCATTATCTCTGCAACACTGCCTGATTGGCAACATTCAAACAGACATACACTCATCCATCAATCACATCCAAAAACCCTACATCTAACCCCCTCACCTTAGTTCAAAAGTTCAGATGTATCGTTCAACTCTGAGAGTGCATTTGTGCTGTGATTCAGAGTCTGCTCTGTTACAACTTACTGTACACGCTTGTACAGATTTCTATTTCCAGAATCAACAGGATCTACATTCCACAATCTACATTTAAGAAGACATACTACAGGTATGTTTTGATTTTCAAAAGTAAAATAGTATACAATCTTTTTTATAAAATGACTTCAAGAATAACTAATATTCTGTACTGCAAAAAATGCTGCACTACAGCACCTATCTGAATAGCATATTAGTGCTTTTAAAAGTACTTCTGCTACATAGTGATTAACATGTGCTACTACTTATAGCACTGCACAATTGTACCTCAATTATCAAACTGCAGTACAACAAATAATGGCATATACTTTTAAAAAAAATGAAATGCCTTCTGTCAAAACTATACCAGACCTTTATATTACACAACCTTGTCTTTAACTTCACTTCAACTATAACTGGTTTTCTGGGCTACAGAACATGCTTTACTGCAGCACCAATCCCAATAGCTCACCTGCAACTATGGGCTCTGGGGCATTTCTTGATGTGATAATGCTCCTCTGGCTCAGGGCATATTGCTTAAATAATGTGAGGAAGAGGAGTGTTGGAGTAATAATATAGATCATAATTTCCTAGACAGATGTAGAAGCAGAATATATAGATGATGAGAGCTGTGGACTCAAATATTTGTAGAGGGAGAGGTTATATATATGTGGTGTAGTGGTATGTGGAAGAGGGAAGTGGGAAGTGTGGATAATGCAGAATCATGTGATTTCAGTAATGTTATGATGAAGGGGGAAATGCAGCAATTATTGTATTGTCGTTAGTGAAGTTATATGAAAGAGAATAGTGTAAGTATAAAGATATAGATTAGTGTTGGGTACTGGTGTGAGGAAGAGGGCTGTTGGAGTAATATTATAGATTATAATTGTGTAGAAGGATGTGTAGTAGGATGTGGAAGAGGAATGCATTTTTAATGGGAGCTGGTGGCTAAAATAGACCTCTGGTGTAGTGGTATGAGGAACAGGGATGTGGGGATGTGGGGGTTATGCAAAATACTGTGTACGAGGAAGTGGAAAATGCAGCAAGGCATAATGTGTTGTTATTGAAGTCACATGAGGGAGAGTATTGTAAGTATTAACATATAGTTTAATGTTGGGTACTTGGATGAAGAAGAGGGGTGTTTGAGTAATAATAAATACTATAGTTGTGCCGTAGGATATGGAAGAGGAATGTATAGATAATGGGAGGTATGGAGTAAAACATTTGTAGAGGAACAGTTTGCAGATGCCTGGTTTAGTGCTATGAGAAGGATGGGTGTGAGGATAATGCAATATAGTGTGGTTTGAGTAATTGTGAAAAAGGGGGAACTACAGCAATGAATGCATGTTGTTAGTGAAGTCACATGAGGTAAAGTGGTGTAAGCATAAAGACGTACATTCATGTTGGGAAGTTGGATGAGGAAGAAGGTTGTTGTGGATGTAACATGAGGCAGAGAGTTGTATAGGTGATAAGGGAGGTGTAATTGAAAAGATTCGCAGAGTGAGAAGTTGTAGAACTGTGGGGGTGTTGGATAAATTATATGGATTGTAATTGGAAAGTGGTTTGTGGAAGAAGTATGTATAGTTGTCAGGGGTTGTGTGACAACATTTGTGAAGCTTTATGGGTTGGAGAGTGGTGGTGTTATAGGATAATGAGAAATGGTGTGCTGTAATGGAAAAGAGTGTGATTGCTTCAATGGAATGAGCAAGTGGAAAATATCATAGAGTATAGTATGACTAGATAGCTTAGGACAATACACAGTATAGTTATTTTATTACAATTGTTCCAACATATATGCCACAACAATATACTTACTTTGTAGAAATGTAAGAGACTTCTTTCTTCAGTAGGTTTCTTTGGCAATCTTCATTTTCTGCATATGTAAAAGAAAGATTGTTGGCAAGTCTGGAAATTCTGCACTGCTATAAGTAGTTGGACATGGCATTAATTATGGAAGCAGAAGTAATTTTAAAAGTAATATTAAAGTATTGCGAGGGCTGCTGCAGTGAGGTATGTTTTGCAGCATAGCATTTGTAGTTGAAGTGAAGTTAAACCAAAGGCTATATAATACGTTTTAATATGAAGGTGTACTATAGTTTTGACAGAGGTAGGTCATTTAAAAAAAGAAAATGTCATTATTTGTTGATAATTGAGATATGTGTAACTATGGAATTGTTCTCTGGTACAACCAGTATTACATATAGCGGAAGTAGTTAGAAAAGCTCTAATGAAGCAGTGTGTCAGGTGCTGCCGTGAAGCATGTTTTGGGTTACATGTGATTTCAACGAACTCAAAAATAATGAATGCATTTGTAACGAATCCAAAACAATGAAAACATATCAAATTGTTTTGTTTCTTTTATGGGGGGTCCACAGCAAGCCCTCTGTTTCCCCTTGTTTAAAATCCATCCCCAACAGATTTAATGCCTTACCCCAACCCCACATATATATATATTTCAAAATTGATATTTCTTAATTGTTTTATGATTTGTTAACATTTCATTCTTCATTTTCAATTCGTTAAAATCACTGCATTCCCATGTTTTGTAAAACAGAAAACCAGTCATAGTTGAAGTGAAGTTAAAAGTGAAGTAGTGTACTACAGTGTAATATGAAGGTGTGCTATAGCGTAGAAAGAAGGTGGGTCATTTTTTTAAAATGATGTCATTATTTCTTGTACTATAGCTCGATAATTGAGGTATTTTTAATTATGGAAATCCTCTTAGAGTTAGGGTAAAATAGGGTTTCCTTTTCATTTACCATTTTGAATAAAAGGGTATGTCATCCTCAAGGACCCCTCCATGTTGAAGTCTTACTTTTGCACCCTTACAATTCATTTTTATATTTCCCCCTTCATCATAACACTACTGAAATTACATTATTCTGCATTATCACCACATCCCTCTTGCTCATACGACTTTACAGTATTAATCCATATTATTATCCCTACACCACTCTTTCTCATCCTTGTATAATAACACACACAGAACCCTTCTGCAACATTACAGTACACACTTTATTTTCTTCAACCGATAGAAAACAAAGATAGAAAACAAACCCAGCTAAAGTTGTACATTCATCCTCTAGTAAAACAATTTATAGAAAATGTACAAGCAAAAGAAATGTGCTCTTGCAAAGTACAACAACAGTTACCACTAACAACAGTATTGTTCCTGCATTCAAAAAAAAAGTAAGCACATGTGTGGTAAAAATGTATAACTGAAAATGAACCTCAAACTATATCTAGCAATGTCAGTGTAGTCACTATTAAATGTTTAAAAAAAAGGACTAAAATATTTTTGGTGCACTGTTCTAACCAATCTCAATCAAAAGATCTGAAAAGTCACATTCCTCACTTTTAAAAATGACCATAAAGAAATGGATTACAGAAGCTCTGATTGATAGCACATTCGCACTAAATAGAACATTATTTATATTAGCTTTAAGCAGAATAAAACCACAAACTAAATATTAAACAAATACAGAACAAACTTCTAAACATGCGCAATGTGAACATAGATAACTTTTCTAACTTCTGTGCAAGTGAATGGTTTCACACCAGTAGCACAGAGCCATATTTCATTAAAGAAGCATATAACCAACAAATTAACTTGCTATAGATACAAATGGAAGAGGCTATGAAATAGTAGCAGATACCATTACGACAAAAGAAATCTTAATATAGAAATCTTCCCCACCAAACCTTTAGCCAAATATTCCTCATGTCTACCCAAGTCGTCCAGTGTACAAATGGACGTGCAGCTCAAATATGCAATGTGTGCCAACAGTTGTTCAAATGTGTATGACAATTCTTCAATCGCTATTTTAAAATAAAAGACAAAAGTAGAATCAAATTTTCCAAAACTGCCCAGTGCCCATCCACACTGGACTACGAGGACATTCATTAGCCTGCATTTCAGGAGCTGCTAATAAAAGCACCTTCCATCATAGAACATTTTTAGCAACACACCGTTCTACAATGCAAAACTTGTGTACAGATTGTAATATGCTAAAAGTCCTGCTCTAGAACTACAAAACACTCATTCACAATCTCCTAAATGGAACAGCCCAAGTACTCCTCAGATAAATCCAACAGATACCAAGTAAATATTTTGGAACTAAACTAGAATTAGAAATATAACAAACTATTAACACATTTCTAGCACTACACTCTGTTAGAGCTATTTTGGTGGTAGTTTTGGTTGGTGGTATTTTTGGTATTTCATTGTATAGTATAGAGTACTGCCTAATAATTGTTCTTCTACCGAGGTCACTAATGGTAAGCAAAAACTGAACTAAGTACATTCTAAATAATGAATTTATGCCCTTGTTGTATTTTATTTACAATTCCACATTATGGGCCTCATTACGACCCAGGCGGTAAGTGATCGAAATTACCGCCATGGCGTAATGAGCGTTAACGCCATGGTCCGATGGCGATAAGAGCGCCATATTACGACCCATCGCGCACGAGCATTACGCCATGGCGGTAACGTAAACTACGCCATGCCGTAAACAGCCCTTACCGGCCTCGTTAACAGCGCAGGGTGACCTACCGCCACCCATCATTGCGCCGACCGTAGTCAGCGGTCACCGTAATTAGCGGTGACCGCAATTAGGCGGAACCGGAAATAGCGTAATCGCGGCGGAACGGGAAACAGCACAGCGGCCATCTTAAAAAACACAATCCATTGCCATCCTACCCAACCACAACACAACCAACCCTCAAACCCTGACATTCCCATAACCCACCCATTTCCTCAGCCAACCATGCCGAAAGTTGTCAAGAAGGCATGTGACAGGCAGCGGCAGGAGCGCTTCAGTCGTGAGGAACTGCAAATGCTTGCAGACACGCTCCAGGAGAAGGCCGATGTTGTCTTCTCCACTGAGATGACCCGGACAGCCATAGGCTGCAAAAAGGAGGTGTGGGAACTTGTGGCACAACGTGTCAGTGCTGTTGGAACCACCCCACGCACCTCCAAACAGTGCCGCAAGAGATGGGACGACCTGCGGATCAGGGTCCGGGGCATTATGTCTGCCAACCGTAACCTGGCCCTGGGAACTGGCGGGGGAGCAGACTCCCCACTGAAGATGCAGCCATGGGAGGAGACATGTGCCTCTCTGATTGGCATTGAGTGCATCGAAGGTGTCGGCGAGATGGAGAGAGGGGCCCCGACATCTGGAGACACAGGTAGGTGCCTCATATCCAGCCTTGCAAGACACCCTGATACACTTGCACGTGACAATCACAATGTGGCAGACGCAACACATCAGCAGATGAGCCACACCCTGTGCACATGCAGCATGTACACTGTACAGTAGGCAGACACACACCTGCATGCAAAACCGAACCTTAAGGGAGGCAACCTGTATGTCACGGGCTACTAACTCCACCATCTATCCATTACACTCTTCACAATGCCTGCTCAATGTCCGCTGAACCATCAATAACAGTCACCCTCCTCTGCTCCACCACAGGCTCGCAATCGGACACTGGCAGGGACGACAGCACCAGCACCCCAGCCAAGAAGGCCAGGAAAGTGGGAGAAGGGAACCATGCATCCACCTCTGCTGGACCCAGGCAGAAACCACGCCAGGCTGAAGAGGCCAGGGCAGCAAAGTCCCCCGAGGAAGGGGTTGTGACAGCGCCTGCAGCCCAACAACACCCACTGTTGACCACTGAGGGCAATGTATCAGCAGGGAGCAGTACTGTTGGGGAGACTGCAGCCATCGCTGCCTGCTCCGACAGTGATGTGGAGGATGACACTGGACTTGACCACAACACGCAACTGCACTCACCACACCTATCCCCAATCAGCCATCATGGAGATGACACCCAGGGCCCATCGCCAGCTAATTCATGGCCAGCAACTCCAAGCCCAGTGGGAGTTGTGGAAGATGGGAGTAGTCCCATTGGTCCCCCATTGGCACCCTCCATTGGGCCAGAATTCCAGCTGTCGCTGGAGCAGATTGCCAACAGGCAGGAAGCACTGGGCACACTCCTCACGCAGCATGTTGCAGAATGTGGAAGTGCCAGTGCAGCCATGGAGAGGAGTGCTGATGGCATCAGGGCTGCCATCCAAACTGCCAGCAGGGACATATGCACCGAACTTGCTGCAGTGCGGCAGATGATGAGCCAGCTCATCCAGACAATTCTGGACACATGCCGTACTGAGCAGCCCGGTACATCCTCAGCTGCAAGTTCAGCACAAGCCTCTCCCGTCCGCAGGTCATCCAGGACCCTGAGGAGCACAGGCAGGGGGGCCCCAGGTTCCGGGAGAGGGGGCAGTCAATAGTGTGCTAAACTATACACACTTCACCACGGGCACTGTCACATGTTTGCAGGGTGTTCAGGGGGGAGGGGGCGGGGGGAATTGGGTGTGTTGGAGTGTTCAGGGGGGAGCGGGAGGGGGGAATTGGGTGTGTTGGAGTGTTCAGGGGGGAGGGGGAGGGGGAATTGGGTGTGTTGGAGTGTTCAGGGGGGAGGGGGAGGGGGAATTGGGTGTGTTGGAGTGTTCGGGGGAGGGGGAGGGGTTCTGTTATACCTATTCAGAAGAACAATACACTTTTTCTTTTCTCACAAACGAAATGTGTGGACATTGCTCATTGCGTATGTGTGCTTTATTGTTTTACAGTCCACAGTGTTGACATACCAGACACACACAGTGCCCCAAGTGCCATCCATATGTTACACACTCGCTGTGTGTGCTAGAAGTATTGGTCAATGACATTCTGACGCATTATATGCCCCTCCTGTGCATCGCTGCCTCCCTGAGGTGCTGCCCCATCCCCATCATCATCATCCCCATCATCAGGTGGTTGTGGTTCTGCGTCAGGGGGCAGAGGCACGTTTCGTCTGATGCACATATTGTGTAGCATGACACATGCCATGACGATCTTTGCAACCTTCTCATGGCGGTACAGGAGTGCCCCGCCAGACCTGCTGAGGCAGCGGAAACGTGCCTTCAGTAGGCCAAAAGCATGCTCTATTACCACACGGGTACGTGCATGGGCATGGTTGTAGTCCTCCTCATGCTGGTTCGATGGGTTCCGCACTGGTGTGAGGAGCCACCTCTTCAGGGGATAGCCCGCATCACCTGTAAAATGTGAGAAAAGAATGTGTCAGGAACGAGATTGATATGTGAACATGACGCACAACCATGCCTTGATTCTGACTGTTACTGTGCACCAATTGGAGTTGTGGTTATGGATTTACACTGTGCAACCAGTATGTGTTCATGGCTCTCATGTACTGTTTTGCATGCAAAAACACAATGCAGGGGGGGCGATTGCCTTGTGAGTGGCCATCCACTGTGTCCGTTCAGGCCGTCATTCATGTGACCTTGCACGTGTCCTGTGAGCTTGAAGCTCACATGATAGCAACATTGATGTCTGGCTCATTATGACCCCAGTGAGCATTACTGGTGTCAATGGGGACAGTTTGTGGGTCTTGTAGTGGTGCATTGATGTTCCTGTCTGTCATGTGCCTCCTTTGTGCGCAGTTGTGGGGGACAGGCCTTTCAGTAGTTGGTGCATGGTGACGTGCATGTTGGTGGTTTTCTTTAGGGTCAATGCGGTCACAATTTGCACAATGCACTTGCAGATGGTTGTGTCGTTTTTGGGATGCACTTTCATTCACATGTTGGGATGATTAGGTCAGGCATGATGTGTACACTACTCTGTTGACGTCAGTGCTGCCACAGGGAATGATCTGGCTACTGCTAGTTGCACCCATGTGACGTATGCATCACCCCCCTGTATCTGCCAGATGGAATATGCATTGGTACGTCATTCAACACCCACTTTGCATTTCCATGCTCATGACATTAGACTCACCGAGTAGGTAGGATCTTGGGCCTGCATGTCGCTCCATGTAGCGTGGTATTGTGGAGTTCCGAAGGACCATAGAATCATGGGTTGATCCGGGGAATCTGGCACAACAATGTGGGATGATCCTGTTGGAGTCACAGACCATTTGCACGTTGATTGAGTGGAAATGTTTACGGTTGCGGTACGGTACCTCCATGGCATGTGGGACCACCAATTCAACATGGGTGCAGTCAATGGCACCAATGCAACCAGGTATGCCGGCCAGTGCATGGAAACCCACTTTGGTGTTGGCAATCTCCTGGGCAGACCGTGGTAATGAGATGTAGTCATCTGTGTGCTTGAGGAGGGCATCGAGCACTTGCATCAGTGTACGCGAGAATAATGGTTGTGATATGCCATGCAAGTGCCCCACTGTGTGCTGGTAGGTGCCTGTGGCCAGTAAGTGGAGCACGGACACTACCTTCAGTAGGGGGGGGTGGCAGTGGGTGTTTCAATCCTGCTGACGATGTCGTTGTGTATCATGTCCACAATGGTGGTGATGGTGTCCCGGTCCAGTCGGTACAGGGTGTGGATCTGCTCAGCGGTGAGGTTGAATGGGCTGGCTCTGATGCGTGGGATTGGGGGCTGCCTGCGTGGTGGCACTGGCTGTGCTGGTGGGGCTTGCTGGGCCTGCCTTGCCCTCCTTCTCCTCCTGCGTCTCCTCTGTGCAGCCTGTTGTTGTTGTTGTTGTAGTTGCTGTTGTAGCACTCGCATTGCTATCAGGTCCTCCAGCCCCAACATTGCTAGTCCTATTGGTATCATTGTGGAGTGTGACTGGGTGTGGGAAGGGGTGGGGTGTCCTCTTTTTGTACTTCCTGAGTCTGTATTGCCTTCACCTGTGCTGTTTCTGTGCACCTGTGGCAGCTGCATTCACTTTACATGGCCCTTTACGGTTGGTTCGCGATGGCGTAATTAGCACCATGGCGGTAAGGTACTTAACGGGCTGGGTGATGGCGTTAGGGGCATGTCCGCTTGGGTCGGCATTCGCGTACCTTTCCGCCATGGCGCTAAGTACGGTGTGGATGTTCGCGTGCGCGCGCCCTTGGCGCAGTCAGCGGCAGCGTTAGCTACGATGCCACTAATGACATCGTAGTTTACGGTCACGGGTCGTAATCGGCCCTAGCGGAAGACGATGGCGGTAATCGTTTACCGCCATCGTTTTTCGCTTTGCGCCAGGTTCGTAATGAGGGCCTATGTCCTTTTGGCTTGCATCTCAGAATACATTTACCATGTACATGAAATACTATCATAGACTCAGAACCCCAGATAAGAACTCACATTTATTTTTATTACATGTGAGAAATGAATTACCACCTGCAGAAAATTAATTTACCACCCGCTCTGCAGCAATCTGTATGCCAACACAAGAAACCTCAATACTGAATAAGTACACTGAGGCTATTTCACCTTTTTCTTGTATTCTTTATCAGAAGTTAAAAATATGTAAAATTCAGAACGACATGTGCAATGCACGATATCCACATGACATTTGAAACCTGTGTTTCAAAGATGAAAAGGGAACATAATAAGCACAACTCATTTGCAGATACTTCCCCACGATAAATGATGGGCTTCCAAATGCTCTTCTGTATAAAACTAAGCCATTCCCGCAATGGGTTTCAAAACATTCTATTTGTGACAATGCCTAGAGTTCTGCCAAAATGAACCTTGACCTTCACAACTAAGATTGGCAAGGTATAAGCTTCCATCACATCTGAATTTTATCACATTAATGGAAAAACATGAACACGGCTGTCTACATTTAAAATATACAGTGCAGCACCTAAAAACATGAATTACCCACCCTACACTATCTGATCACAAATCATTTACTTGCACCCCAATTAACTGAATTTACCAAGAATAATAGTTGATTTTGCGTGTGTTCCTGGCTGCCAATGACCCCAGTCTAGTGGCTGGACAGAATAATTATTTATCTGGTTCACTCCCACTGCCCTAGAAAGAGCCCAGAAAGTTCTCTGCCCACAAAGTTCTCTGCCAGCCCTTCTGCCTTTTTCTACCACCCGCTTCTTCCAGGGTCAGTCAAAGATTGAGTGCCCAAGACTGCAAACTCTTCTGACACAACTGACAGCCAGGAGCCAGAGAGAGCCTCAGTCCTACTGCCAGCCTTTTTAAGCTCTCTCCCAAAGCCTGCCCATGTACATAAATTGCACCTATATGAAATGTAAGAGTGCCAGCCTTTTTCTGTGATATAATGTGTCAGTCAGAACCACCTCCCTTGAAACTCAACCAGCCCTCTCGAAAGTTCTGACCGTGTTCATCCTGACTGCTTAGAATGGTAGCAATGGAAGAAAAAAGCTACATCTCAGTGTTGATTCCTGCTCTGAAAGTCTTTTAAACAATAAACTAGCTTTTAGCAAATCAGATTTCTTATTCCACAATTCTGACTTGTCACATCTTCATTCAAACACAGTGCAGCCTTCATTCTTCTTGTTTTATGTATTGCATGTCCAATCTAACCTTGCACAGCCCAAACAAATTGCACATTTGGTTTATCAATCTTCACCAAGTTTGTACACAACAATCATGAACAGTTTGCTATGAATGTTAATAGGGAATATGTTATACACTAGATGGATAAGGTAAATTAGTATATGTTAGTCTTATGGCCCACAACAATTCAGTCCATGACTGTGATATGGAGTAAAATCCATGTTGTGCAGCAT
The DNA here is from genome assembly GCF_040938575.1 of Ambystoma mexicanum. Classification (NCBI taxonomy): domain Eukaryota; kingdom Metazoa; phylum Chordata; class Amphibia; order Caudata; family Ambystomatidae; genus Ambystoma; species Ambystoma mexicanum. Next base: position 430,572,661 of record NC_090923.1, read on the forward strand.
CAAATTCGAATTAATTTTTAGAAGGCATGTGCTTTACACATCCACTAGATTCAGCTTGAGTCTCCACATGAGTCTCACACTCTTGCTCATTAGGGGAATCAATCTTTTATCCTTATTGAAATGAGAAGGCCGAGCTAAAATGTGGAGCCACCTCGCCTTACATCTGCTTACAAACACATATAAAAAAGAATTAGCACATTTGAAAACACATCTGCTGAAATTCTGGACATAGTATGACTGTTCTCACATAAATGTCTAAAGTAAAAGTACAAAAATAGTAGGTATGTCCTACAAGATGGAAGAAAATGAAGAATCACAATGGATACAATTAGTCTTATATATACCAGCAGAACATACAAACTAAATAACTGACTCCTAAATAGTTTGCGAATACTGCAAAACTGAGCTTCATGATAACCAAATGCCATCTCAAGCTATCAATAATAACTTGCAAACATTTCCACTGCCAAATGCATTCCAACAACATACAGGCCGATTCATGGAATAATTAGCGCGGCGCAAGTGGGCAAAAACGTGCGATTCGCAGTGGAATAGCGAAAATCGCAGTGCAAGTGCGAAAATCGCACGAAAAGCAGCGCACATCGATTCATGGAAGTCCGTGCGCGAGAAAACCAGCGGATGTGCGATAAAAAAGTGCGCGGCGCACGTTGGCGCACAGGCCATCAAACAGCGTGCGCCAGGTCACAGCGAAAATCGCACAGGCCAGAGCGAAAATCGCACATAGCGCGGCGCACGCAACAAAAGTAGGCGGAACACGGGGCGTACCACTCGGAATGGGGAACAACTTGCCAAAATGTGGGCGTCACGGGGGAAGCACAGGGTACAAGTGCGCGGAACGCCCACACGCTCGCCTACAACACGTATTCATGGAATAGAATAGGGCAAAAAAGCGCACGCTCAAACCAGCGCACAGGCACAAACACGACCGCCACAAGAAAGCAGGCGGTAGCGTCTCTGCGCCTGGAAGAAATGTGCGCCAAAAGGTGCGCCAACAAATAGCACCTATATACAGCCATGATGAATGCCCAATACTGTGGCCCTCCAGGACAAATGACGTGCAAAGGGGTACCCACAAACACAGACACGCGCTGACAGAAAAAAAACGTGTGCGTGTATACCGGGGTGCGCGGGAAGTCTCACACGCGAATTGGCCGGGTACGTGGATTACAGGGGTGCGTGGGAAGTACCACACGCGATTTGTCAGGGTACGTGGATTGCAGGGGTGCGCGGGAAGTTCCACACGCGATATGGCCGGGTACGTGGATTTCAGGGGTGCGCGGGAAGTTCCACACGCGATTAGGCAGGGTACATGGATTTCAGGGGTGCGCGGGAAGTTCCACACGCGATTTGGCCGGGTACGTGGATTTCAGGGGTGCGCGGGAAGTTCCACACGCGATTAGTCAGGGTACGTGGATTGCAGGGGTGCGCGGGAAGTTCCACACGCGATTAGGCAGGGTACGTGGATTTCAGGGGTGCGCGGGAAGTTCCACACGCGATTAGGCAGGGTACGTGGATTTCAGGGGTGCGCGGGAAGTTCCACACGCGATTTGGCTGGGTACGTGGATTTCAGGGGTGCGCGGGAAGTTCCACACGCGATTAGTCAGGGTACGTGGATTGCAGGGGTGCGCGGGAAGTTCCACACACGATTAGGCAGGGTACGTGGATTTCAGGGGTGCGCGGGAAGTTCCACACGCGATTAGACAGGGTACATGGATTTCAGGGGTGCGCGGGAAGTTCCACACGCGATTTGGCCGGGTACGTGGATTTCAGGGGTGCGCGGGAAGTTCCACACGCAATTAGTCAGGGTACGTGGATTGCAGGGGTGCGCGGGAAGTTCCACACGCGATTAGGCAGGGTACGTGGATTTCAGGGGTGCGCGGGAAGTTCCACAAGCGATTAGTCAGGGTACGTGGATTACAGGGGTGCGCGGGAAGTTCCACACGCGATTTGGCCGGGTACGTGGATTTCAGGGGTGCGCGGGAAGTTCCACACGCGATTAGGCAGGGTACGTGGATTTCAGGGGTGCGCGGGAAGTACCACACGTGATTTCTCAGGGTACGTGGATTTCAGGGGTGCGCGGGAAGTTACACACGCGATTTGGCCGGGTACGTGGATTTCAGGGGTGCACGGGAAGTTCCACAAGCGATTTGGCCGGGTACGTGGATTTCAGGGGTGCGCGGGAAGTTCCACACGCGATTAGGCAGGGTACGAGGATTGCAGGGGTGCGCGGGAAGTTACACACGCGATTTGGCCGTGTACGTGGATTTCAGGGGTGCGCGGGAAGTACCACACGTGATTTCTCAGGGTACGTGGATTTCAGGGGTGCGCGGGAAGTTCCACACGCGATTTGGCCGGGTACGTGGATTTCAGGGGTGCGTGGGAAGTCCACACGCGATTTGGCCGGGTACGTGGATTTCAGGGGTGCGCGGGAAGTTCCACACGCGATTAGGCAGGGTACGTGGATTGCAGGGGTGCGCAGGAAGTTACACACGCGATTTGGCCGGGTATGTGGATTTCAGGGGTGCGCGGGAAGTTCCACACGCGATTTGGCCGGGTACGTGGATTTCAGGGGTGCGCGGGAAGTTCCACACGCGATTAGGCAGGGTACGTGGATTGCAGGGGTGCGTGGGAAGTTCCACACGCGATTCGGCTGTGTGCTCCCAGGTATTACCTGTACACCCTCCACGGCCCCTGCAGGCAGCACACACCACAGGGGACTACCCTGCACACCTGCTCATGTCACCCACCACCCCCACCCCCCAGCCACCAGGGGCACCCTCCACCAGGCCCCCACCCATGTCACCCACCACCACCCCCCAGCCACCAGGGGCACCCTCCACCAGGCCCCCACCCATGTCACCCACCACCCCCACCCCCCAGCCACCAGGGGCACCCTCCACCAGGCCCCCACCCATGTCTCCCACCAACCCCCCCCCACCAGCAGTGCAGGGGCAGCCTCCACCAGGCCCCCACCCATGTCTCCTACCACCCCCACCCCCCAGCCACCAGGGGCACCCTCCACCAGGCCCCCACTCATGCCCGACTCATGTCTCCCACCACCCCCACCCCCCAGCCACCAGGGGCATCCTCCACCAGGCCCCCACCCATGTCTCCCACCACCCCCACCCCCCAGCCACCAGGGGCACCCACCACCAGGCCCCCACCCATGTCTCCTACCATCCCCACCCCCCAGCGCTGTGGGGAACCTGCCAGCAGGCCCCCACCCATGTCCAACCCATGTCTCCCACCACCCCCACCCCCCAGCCACCAGGGGCAGCCTCCACCAGGCCCCCACCCATGTCTCCCACCACCCCCACCCCCCAGCAGTGCAGGGGCATCCTCCACCAGGCCCCCACCCATGTCTCCCACCACCCCCACCCCCCAGCACAGTGTGGCACCTGCCAGCAGGCCCCCACCCATGTCCAACCCATGTCTCCCACCACCCCCACCCCCCAGCCACCAGGGGCACCCTCCACCAGGCCCCCACCCATGTCTCCCACCACCCCCACCCCCCAGCAGTGCAGGGGCATCCTCCACCAGGCCCCCACCCATGTCTCCCACCACCCCCCAGCACTGTGTTGCACCTGCCAGCAGGCCCCCACCCATGTCCAACCCATGTCTACCACCGCCCCCACCCCCCAGCAGTGCAGGGGCATCCTCCACCAGGCCCCCACCCATGTCTCCCACCAGCCCCACCCCCCAGCACTGTGTGGCACCCGCTAGCAGGCCCCCACCCATGTCCAACCCATTTCTCCCACCACCCCCACCCCCCAGCCACCAGGGGCACCCTCCACCAGGCCCCCACCCATGTCACCCACCACCCCCACCCCCCAGCCACCAGGGGCACCCTCCACCAGGCCCCCACCCATGTCACCCACCACCCCCACCCCCAGCCACCAGGGGCATCCTCCACCAGGCCCCCACCCATGTCTCCCACCACCCCCACCCCCCAGCACTGTGGGGCACCTGCCAGCAGGCCCCCACCCATGTCCAACCCATGTCTCCCACCACCCCCATCCCCCAGCCACCAGGGGCACCCTCCAACAGGCCCCCACCCATGTCACCCACCACCCCCACCCCCCAGCAGTGCAGGGGCATCCTCCACCAGGCCCCCACCCATGTCTCCCACCACCCCCACCCCCCAGCAGTGCAGGGGCATCCTCCACCAGGCCCCCACCCATGTCTCCCACCACCCCCACCCCCCAGCACTGTGTGGCACCTGCCAGCAGGCCCCCACCCATGTCCAACCCATGTGTCCCACCACCCCCACCCCCCAGCCACCAGGGGCACCCTCCACCAGGCCCCCACCCATGTCACCCACCACCACCCCCCAGCCACCAGGGGCACCCTCCACCAGGCCCCCACCCATGTCACCCACCACCCCCACCCCCCAGCCACCAGGGGCACCCTCCACCAGGCCCCCACCCATGTCACCCACCACCCCCAGCCCCCAGCAGTGCAGGGGCATCCTCCACCAGGCCCCCACCCATGTCTCCCACCACCCCCACCCCCCAGCACTGTGGGGCACCTGCCAGCAGGCCCCCACCCATGTCCAACCCATGTCTCCCACCACCCCCACCCCCCAGCCACCAGGGGCACCCTCCACCAGGCCCCACCCATGTCACCCACCACCCCCACCCCCCAGCCACCAGGGGCATCCTCCACCAGGCCCCCACCCATGTCTCCCACCACCCCCACCACCCAGCCACCAGGGGCACCCACCACCAGGCCCCCACCCATGTCTCCTACCACCCCCACCCACCAGCGCTGTGGGGCACCTGCCAGCAGGCCCCCACCCATGTCCAACTCATGTCTCCCACCACCCCCACCCCCCAGCAGTGCAGGGGCAGCCTCCACCAGGCCCCCACTCATGTCTCCCACCACCCCCACCCCCCAGCCACCAGGGGCAGCCTCCAGCAGGCCCCCACTCATGCCCAACTCATGTCTCCCACCACCCCCAGCCACCAGGGGCATCCTCCACCAGGCCCCCACCCATGTCTCCCACCACCCCCACCCCCCAGCCACCAGGGGCACCCACCACCAGGCCCCCACCCATGTCTCCCACCACCCCCACCCACCAGCAGTGCAGGGGCAGCCTCCACCAGGCCCCCACCCATGTCTCCCACCACCCCCACCCCCCAGCCACCAGCGGCAGCTTCCACCAGGCCCCCACCCATGTCTCCCACCACCCCCACCCACCAGCAGTGCAGGGGCAGCCTCCACCAGGCCCCCACCCATGTCTCCTACCACCCCCACCCCCCAGCCACCAGGGGCACCCTCCACCAGGCCCCCACTCATGCCCGACTCATGTCTCCCACCACCCCCACCCCCCAGCCACCAGGGGCATCCTCCACCAGGCCCCCACCCATGTCTCCCACCACCCCCACCCCCCAGCCACCAGGGGCACCCACCACCAGGCCCCCACCCATGTCTCCTACCATCCCCACCCCCCAGCGCTGTGGGGAACCTGCCAGCAGGCCCCCACCCATGTCCAACCCATGTCTCCCACCACCCCCACCGCCCAGCAGTGCAGGGGCAGCCTCCACCAGGCCCCCACCCATGTCTCCCACCACCCCCACCCCCCAGCAGTGCAGGCGCAGCCTCGACCAGGCCCCCACTCATGTCTCCCACCCCCCAGCCACCAGGGGCAGCCTCCACCAGGCCCCCACTCATGCCCAACTCATGTCTCCCACCACCCCAACCCCCCACCCACCAGGGGCATCCTCCACTAGGCCCCCACCCATGTCTCCCACCACCCCCACCCCCCAGCCACCAGGGGCACCCACCACCAGGCCCCCACCCATGTCTCCCACCACCCCCACCCCCCAGCAGTGCAGGGGCATCCTCCACCAGGCCCCCACCCATGTCTCCCACCACCCCCACCCCCCAGCACTGTGGGGCACCTGCCAGCAGGCCCCCACCCATGTCTCTCACCACCCCCACCCCCCAGCACTGTGGGGCACCTGCCAGCAGGCCCCCACCCATGTCTCCCACCACCCCCACCCCCCAGCACTGTGGGGCACCTGCCAGCAGGCCCCCACCCATGTCCAACCCATGTCTCCCACCACCCCCACCCCCCAGCCACCAGGGGCACCCTCCACCAGGCCCCCACTCATGCCCAACTCATGTCACCCACCACCCCCACCCCCCAGCCACCAGGGGCAGCCTCCACCAGGCCCCCACCCATGTCTCCCACCCCCCCCACCCCCCAGCAGTGCAGGGGCATCCTCCACCAGGCCCCCACCCATGTCTCCCACCACCCCCACCCCCCAGCACAGTGTGGCACCTGCCAGCAGGCCCCCACCCATGTCCAACCCATGTCTCCCACCACCCCCACCCCCCAGCCACCAGGGGCACCCTCCACCAGGCCCCCACCCATGTCTCCCACCACCCCCACCCCCCAGCAGTGCAGGGGCATCCTCCACCAGGCCCCCACCCATGTCTCCCACCACCCCCCAGCACTGTGTTGCACCTGCCAGCAGGCCCCCACCCATGTCCAACCCATGTCTACCACCGCCCCCACCCCCCAGCAGTGCAGGGGCATCCTCCACCAGGCCCCCACCCATGTCTCCCACCAGCCCCACCCCCCAGCACTGTGTGGCACCCGCCAGCAGGCCCCCACCCATGTCCAACCCATTTCTCCCACCACCCCCACCCCCCAGCCACCAGGGGCACCCTCCACCAGGCCCCCACCCATGTCACCCACCACCCCCACCCCCCAGCCACCAGGGGCACCCTCCACCAGGCCCCCACCCATGTCACCCACCACCCCCACCCCCCAGCCACCAGGGGCATCCTCCACCAGGCCCCCACCCATGTCTCCCACCACCCCCACCCCCCAGCACTGTGGGGCACCTGCCAGCAGGCCCCCACCCATGTCCAACCCATGTCTCCCACCACCCCCATCCCCCAGCCACCAGGGGCACCCTCCAACAGGCCCCCACCCATGTCACCCACCACCCCCACCCCCCAGCAGTGCAGGGGCATCCTCCACCAGGCCCCCACCCATGTCTCCCACCACCCCCACCCCCCAGCAGTGCAGGGGCATCCTCCACCAGGCCCCCACCCATGTCTCCCACCACCCCCACCCCCCAGCACTGTGTGGCACCTGCCAGCAGGCCCCCACCCATGTCCAACCCATGTGTCCCACCACCCCCACCCCCCAGCCACCAGGGGCACCCTCCACCAGGCCCCCACCCATGTCTCCCACCACCCCCACCCCCCAGCCACCAGGGGCACCCTCCACCAGGCCCCCACCCATGTCACCCACCACCCCCACCCCCCAGCAGTGCAGGGGCATCCTCCACCAGGCCCCCACCCATGTCTCCCACCACCCCCACCCCCCAGCAGTGCAGGGGCATCCTCCACCAGGCCCCCACCCATGTCTCCCACCATCCCCACCCCCCAGCACTGTGGGGCACCTGCCAGCAGGCCCCCACCCATGTCTCCCACCACCCCCACCCCCCAGCAGTGCAGGGGCATCCTCCACCAGGCCCCCACCCATGTCTCCCACCACCCCCACCCCCCAGCACTGTGGGGCACCTGCCAGCAGGCCCCCACCCATGTCCAACCCATGTCTCCCACCACCCCCACCCCCCAGCCACCAGGGGCACCCGCCACCAGGCCCCCACCCATGTCACCCACCACCCCCACCCCCCAGCAGTGCAGGGGCATCCTCCACCAGGCCCCCACCCATGTCTCCCACCACCCCCACCCCCCAGCAGTGCATTGGCATCCTCCACCAGGCCCCCACCCATGTCTCCCACCACCCCCACCCCCCAGCAGTGCAGGGGCATCCTCCACCAGGCCCCCACCCATGTCTCCCACCACCCCCACCCCCCAGCAGTGCAGGGGCATCCTCCACCAGGCCCCCACCCATGTCTCCCACCACCCCCACCCCCCAGCACTGTGGGGCACCTGCCAGCAGGCCCCCACCCATGTCCAACCCATGTCTCCCACCACCCCCACCCCCCAGCCACCAGGGGCACCCTCCACCAGGCCCCCACTCATGCCCAACTCATGTCACCCACCACCCCCACCCCCCAGCCACCAGGGGCAGCCTCCACCAGGCCCCCACCCATGTCTCCCACCACCCCCACCCCCCAGCAGTGCAGGGGCATCCTCCACCATGCCCCCACCCATGTCTCCCACCACCCCCACCCCCCAGCCACCAGGGGCACCCTCCACCAGGCCCCCACTCATGCCCAACTCATGTCACCCACCACCCCCACCCCCCAGCCACCAGGGGCAGCCTCCACCAGGCCCCCACCCATGTCACCCACCACCCCCACCCCCCAGCCACCAGGGGCATCCTCCACCAGGCCCCCACCCATGTCTCCCACCACCCCCACCCCCCAGCAGTGCAGGGGCATCCTCCACCAGGCCCCCACCCATGTCTCCCACCACCCCCACCCCCCAGCCACCAGGGGCATCCTCCACCAGGCCCCCACCCATGTCTCCCACCACCCCACCCCCAGCACTGTGGGGCACCTGCCAGCAGGCCCCCACCCATGTCCAACCCATGTCTCCCACCACCCCCACCCCCCAGCCACCAGGGGCACCCTCCACCAGGCCCCCACCCATGTCTCCCACCACCCCCACCCCCCAGCCACCAGGGGCACCCTCCACCAGGCCCCCACCCATGTCACCCACCACCCCCACCCCCCAGCAGTGCAGGGGCATCCTCCACCAGGCCCCCACCCATGTCTCCCACCACCCCCACCCCCCAGCAGTGCAGGGGCATCCTCCACCAGGCCCCCACCCATGTCTCCCACCATCCCCACCCCCCAGCACTGTGGGGCACCTGCCAGCAGGCCCCCACCCATGTCTCCCACCACCCCCACCCCCCAGCAGTGCAGGGGCACCCTCCACCAGGCCCCCACCCATGTCACCCACCACCCCCACCCCCCAGCCACCAGGGGCACCCTCCACCAGGCCCCCACCCATGTCACCCACCACCCCCACCCCCCAGCCACCAGGGGCATCCTCCACCAGGCCCCCACCCATGTCTCCCACCACCCCCACCCCCCAGCACTGTGGGGCACCTGCCAGCAGGCCCCCACCCATGTCCAACCCATGTCTCCCACCACCCCCATCCCCCAGCCACCAGGGGCACCCTCCAACAGGCCCCCACCCATGTCACCCACCACCCCCACCCCCCAGCAGTGCAGGGGCATCCTCCACCAGGCCCCCACCCATGTCTCCCACCACCCCCACCCCCCAGCAGTGCAGGGGCATCCTCCACCAGGCCCCCACCCATGTCTCCCACCACCCCCACCCCCCAGCACTGTGTGGCACCTGCCAGCAGGCCCCCACCCATGTCCAACCCATGTGTCCCACCACCCCCACCCCCCAGCCACCAGGGGCACCCTCCACCAGGCCCCCACCCATGTCTCCCACCACCCCCACCCCCCAGCCACCAGGGGCACCCTCCACCAGGCCCCCACCCATGTCACCCACCACCCCCACCCCCCAGCAGTGCAGGGGCATCCTCCACCAGGCCCCCACCCATGTCTCCCACCACCCCCACCCCCCAGCAGTGCAGGGGCATCCTCCACCAGGCCCCCACCCATGTCTCCCACCATCCCCACCCCCCAGCACTGTGGGGCACCTGCCAGCAGGCCCCCACCCATGTCTCCCACCACCCCCACCCCCCAGCAGTGCAGGGGCATCCTCCACCAGGCCCCCACCCATGTCTCCCACCACCCCCACCCCCCAGCACTGTGGGGCACCTGCCAGCAGGCCCCCACCCATGTCCAACCCATGTCTCCCACCACCCCCACCCCCCAGCCACCAGGGGCACCCTCCACCAGGCCCCCACCCATGTCACCCACCACCCCCACCCCCCAGCAGTGCAGGGGCATCCTCCACCAGGCCCCCACCCATGTCTCCCACCACCCCCACCCCCCAGCAGTGCATTGGCATCCTCCACCAGGCCCCCACCCATGTCTCCCACCACCCCCACCCCCCAGCAGTGCAGGGGCATCCTCCACCAGGCCCCCACCCATGTCTCCCACCACCCCCACCCCCCAGCAGTGCAGGGGCATCCTCCACCAGGCCCCCACCCATGTCTCCCACCACCCCCACCCCCCAGCATTGTGGGCCACCTGCCAGCAGGCCCCCACCCATGTCCAACCCATGTCTCCCACCACCCCCACCCCCCAGCCACCAGGGGCACCCTCCACCAGGCCCCCACTCATGCCCAACTCATGTCACCCACCACCCCCAGCCACCAGGGGCAGCCTCCACCAGGCCCCCACCCATGTCTCCCACCACCCCCACCCCCCAGCAGTGCAGGGGCATCCTCCACCATGCCCCCACCCATGTCTCCCACCACCCCCACCCCCCAGCCACCAGGGGCACCCTCCACCAGGCCCCCACTCATGCCCAACTCATGTCACCCACCACCCCCACCCCCCAGCCACCAGGGGCAGCCTCCACCAGGCCCCCACCCATGTCACCCACCACCCCCACCCCCCAGCCACCAGGGGCATCCTCCACCAGGCCCCCACCCATGTCTCCCACCACCCCCACCCCCCAGCAGTACAGGGGCATCCTCCACCAGGCCCCCACCCATGTCTCCCACCACCCCCACCCCCCAGCCACCAGGGGCATCCTCCACCAGGCCCCCACCCATGTCTCCCACCACCCCACCCCAGCACTGTGGGGCACCTGCCAGCAGGCCCCCACCCATGTCCAACCCATGTCTCCCACCACCCCCACCCCCCAGCCACCAGGGGCACCCTCCACCAGGCCCCCACCCATGTCTCCCACCACCCCCACCCCCCAGCCACCAGGGGCACCCTCCACCAGGCCCCCACCCATGTCACCCACCACCCCCACCCCCCAGCAGTGCAGGGGCATCCTCCACCAGGCCCCCACCCATGTCTCCCACCACCCCCACCCCCCAGCAGTGCAGGGGCATCCTCCACCAGGCCCCCACCCATGTCTCCCACCATCCCCACCCCCCAGCACTGTGGGGCACCTGCCAGCAGGCCCCCACCCATGTCTCCCACCACCCCCACCCCCCAGCAGTGCAGGGGCATCCTCCACCAGGCCCCCACCCATGTCTCCCACCACCCCGACCCCCGAGCACTGTGGGGCACCTGCCAGCAGGCCCCCACCCATGTCCAACCCATGTCTCCCACCACCCCCACTCCCCAGCCACCAGGGGCACCCTCCACCAGGCCCCCACCCATTTCACCCACCACCCCCACCCCCCAGCAGTGCAGGGGCATCCTCCACCAGGCCCCCACCCATGTCTCCCACCACCCCCACCCCCCAGCAGTGCATTGGCATCCTCCACCAGGCCCCCACCCATGTCTCCCACCACCCCCACCCCCCAGCAGTGCAGGGGCATCCTCCACCAGGCCCCCACCCATGTCTCCCACCACCCCCACCCCCCAGCAGTGCAGGGGCATCCTCCACCAGGCCCCCACCCATGTCTCCCACCACCCCACCCCCCAGCACTGTGGGGCACCTGCCAGCAGGCCCCCACCCATGTCCAACCCATGTCTCCCACCACCCCCACCCCCCAGCCACCAGGGGCACCCTCCACCAGGCCCCAACCATGCCCAACTCATGTCACCCACCACCCCCACCCCCCAGCCACCAGGGGCAGCCTCCACCAGGCCCCCACCCATGTCTCCCACCACCCCCACCCCCCAGCAGTGCAGGGGCATCCTCCACCAGGCCCCCACCCATGTCTCCCACCACCCCCACCCCCCAGCCACCAGGGGCACCCTCCACCAGGCCCCCACCCATGTCACCCACCAACCCCACCCCCCAGCCACCAGGGCATCCTCCACCAGGCCCCCACCCATGTCTCCCACCACCCCCACCCCCCAGCACTGTGGGGCACCTGCCAGCAGGCCCCCACCCATGTCCAACCCATGTCTCCCACCACCCCCACCCTCCAGCCACCAGGGGCACCCTCCACCAGGCCCCCACCCATGTCACCCACCACCCCCACCCCCCAGCCACCAGGGGCACCCTCCACCAGGCCCCCACTCATGCCCAATTCATGTCTCCCACCACCCCCACCCCCCAGCAGTGCAGGGGCAGCCTCCACCAGGCACCCACACATGTCCCCCTGCCCCCAGGTCCTGACGATACTCAATCATGGCAGTAATGGGCAGCATACCCAGCACAAACACCCAGGCAAGGATTGCATCCACCCACATAGTGAATGCAATTACATGATACAACCCCAATGGCAAGTCTGTAAATGAACACATGTCCGTCACGCACACATACACAATGGGTGCAAGTGAATGTCAAAACCCATATCATGACATGTATGAAACCAATGAGAAAATACCACAAGTGAAAGTTAAAAAAACATGTATTAAAGATGAAAAATAAGTAAACAAATCAAACATACAACAATGGGGATAACAAAATAAATGGTCCATGTCCGAGAACAAATGTAAAAATAAAAAATCCAAAAACAAATGTTGTCCATAGCAATATCATGTGGAAGGAAAATAATGAAAAACCATTTCCTCATGGTGAACACAATAATTAATAAAAAAAATGTTTCTTCAAAAAGCAAACTATATACACGAATATTCCAGGGTCCATGAGCCCAACACCAAAAATGAAACCTACTACTACCTAATGAAAATAATATATACAAAAAAGTGGCCATTGTCCGAGCGGTCCAAAAAAATAAAAATTAATAAAGGAAACCTAACACTAACTAACTAAATAACTATATACAAAGGCAGCGGGCAAGTCCTGCTGCTCACTCGGTGATGTTGCTGGCCAGGGCATCATCGAACTCCATGTCGATGTCCTGGAGGCGGGACTCTGTCCTGGCCCCGAGGTCTCGCAGGGATAACCCCATGTCCAGCTCAAACTCCCTGCGAGCTTCCTCGAGGCACTCAGCCCGCCTCAACGCCCGACGCATGGAGAACTCCGCCCTTACCATGGTGAGCCGCTCCTCTTCCGCCCGCTGCCGCTCCGCACCTATCCGCTGGACCAACTGCTCCCACACGGAAGACACCACCATCCAGGGTTGCCCTGCCCTCCGGCCGATGCCTGCCCCTCTGATCTTGATGGCCCCGAGCCATGATGCCTCCCACGTCGAGCCTGCTGCTGCCTCCGATGCCACTGCCTCTGCCAGCACGACGGCATCCAGGCTGATGGAAACCACCGACGCCGTCGTGCACGTGCCCTGCCCGATGATGCTGTCACATCTTCCATCTGCTGGGGTCCAGTTGCTGTGTTGTCCACCCCTGCTGGACCTCCGACTCCCAACTGTGGCAGGGATGGGATCCCCACCGAGCTGGCTGCATTGTTCGGGGCAGGTCCACAGGGGGCCCTGGTGGCATCTGGGCCGGAAGACGGCAAGGAGAACGACTGGTGTATAGCCTGCACAGAGGAGGAGAGGGCCGCCAGATTGGCCAACACATGCAGGAAACCCCCGAACATGGCCGATCCCAATTGGGCCACGTCGGCACGGTGCACTTCGTGATGACGTGCGTGCTCCTCCCGGGAAGCACGCACGGCATCACGAATCACAGCCGTGCGCATCGCGACCCCAATCAGGACCTTCTCCACACGGCCAGGGGTTCCCACGTCCGCAGGTGGAGGGGAGTCAGGTGACATGGACATCCCCTCTACCTGCGGACGGGCCTGGGACGGGCCATCCTTGCTGGTGCATGGTGGTGCACTCACAGGGTCAGGGACAGCGACATGCACAGGCCCCTCCACGGTGACCTGTGCTGCCTCCTGCCCCTGGCCTTGGACTGCACCACTTGCACCAGCAGGGATGCCCCCACCAGGCCCCATGTGTGCCCCAGTGGCGGCCTCCTCCTCCTCTGTGCAAACCACCAACCTGGATGGCTCCTCACCGTCTCCCACCGTAGCAGGCCCCTGTGGGGGCTCACCCACCCCTTCCGCTGCAGCCGTGGGGGCATCCCCGCCGCCTTGCTCCACAGCGCCGTCTCCGCCCTCTTCTTCACTAGCCGCTGCGTAGAGGGAGACAAAGAACACAAGCATCAGGGCACTGTACAATGGTCCCCTAGACAGGAAGCAATAGCAGATGAGCACCACTGTCAAAGTACACTTCCATCATGTCCCTCCACAACACATGGGTCAGTCCAGGCAAAACACACACAGTAACAGGCATGGTGCATGCCATGGACATTTCCATGCATGTCCAATGGACTCTTGAAACATTCAATGATATGTAACTCACATGCATCATGGCTCATGCCTATCACATGCACACACTTCACCTCAGTCACATCCATCTGGCCCCAAACACACCAAACACAGCGGATACAAGGGTAATTTGGCTGCTTCACTGAATCTGTGCATTGTCACACACATGTGTCATGCATCCATGGCATGCACAAGTCACAGACACGCAGGTCAGGCACACAGACATGGCTACCATATATGTACCTGGCACCAGCACCCATCCCTCACCCCCACCCATGTCCAGGTACAGAGACTGGCATGCTCTCATGTTCAAAATCTGCATAGGGCTCCCCATGCGGTATTTGAACACATGCAACAACCATGTGGGTCACACATCACTGGTCGCACATGCATTACCATGATGTCCCTGCACACATACATGCATACATGGCCTATGGCACACATACAGGCAAGTATCATAGAACCAGCACACCGCAACATGCCCTGTCTCCCACAGTAATGCTTGGACACTTACCGCTCAACTCCAGACGGGCCTCCCTCTCAAGGATCTGGGCGTGGAGCGCTGGGCGTACGCGTTCCAGGACCCTCATCTGGATGGAACTCATGCGGCCCCGGCCCCCCTTCACGAGGCGCCGGGCCTTCACAAGGGTCCTGGACCTCAAGTCCTCCCAGCGCTTCTTGATCTTCAGGACGTTGCGGGTTGCCACCCCCTCCGCGTTGATGGCAACCACACAGTCGGCCCAGATCCTCTCCCGTCCTTCCTTGCTGGCGCGGGACGATCCAAAGAGGGCATCATACTGCCCCAGGACATGCTCCACCAGGACACCAACTTCGGTGGCAGTGAAGCTGGTGCCCCTCTGCCCCTCTGGCCTGGGGTTGCCACTGGTGCCAGATGTGGAAGTGCCCGACATGGCAACCCCAGAGGCAGGTGTGGGTGGGCAACTGGGTCCTGGGGCTGGGCTGTGGAGCGATGTAATCCCAGTCGGGAGTCTTCAGTTCCAGCAGGGGTGGACACAGCAACTGGATCCCTGCAGATGGCTGATGTGCAGGCACCAAATGGCAGGGCACGGTGGCAGCAGGCAGGCAGGCAGGCAGGCAGGCAGGCAGCAGCAGATGGCACGTGGGAGGCTGCTCGGGGCACTGGGGGGCAGTAACTCGGCCTTCTGGGCAGGAGCGTGGTCTTCCATGTGTTTTCGCGTGGCCAGCTTGATACGGAGTGATTTGGCACGTGAAAATCCTGCACGTCAGTGTGAAATCCGCGGAAAGGCCCTTAGCGCGTAAGTGCGTCAGCACGCATACGCGATTCTATTGGACCAGAGTCCCTCAGTGCGTAAGCGCGTCTGTGACGTGACCCGCACGGGTGTTCCCCACTCAGCACGTGATGACGGAGCACACGTGGAAATACTGCACGTCAGAGTGTCATCGCGTGTAATTGGACAAAAGTGCGCGTACACGCGATTGGCCTATGTACGTGTATTTCATGGGTGCGCGGGCACTTACACGCGCAAGTACGTCAGCGCACCTGTATCCCGTGGTGCGTGGGAATTTCCACACGCTATTGGACTGGGAACTGGATTCCAGGGGTGCGCGGGTCACACGCTCGCCTAGAACACGCGCAAAGCATAAATTTGCGCACTTTAACAATAACAAGCTCAGACGCCAGGATGAACATACCGTTCCTAGCAGCAGTGGCAGTGGGCTACCAAAGGAGGAGGAGGAGGATAGTCAGGGCCAGAATATTCACACCCAGAACCAGCCTTTTCGGGATGCCTGATGACCAGGTGTATGGGAGGTACAGGTTTCCACCACACATAATACTGGACCTGGTGAGTGAGTGGGAGGATGACCTCACATCACCCACCCTGTGCTCCCAAGCACTCAGCCCCCTGGAGAAGGTCCTCAATGTACTGCACTTCTTAGCCACTGGATCATTTCAGCGGACAAGTGCCATAGTGGGTGGGGTGTCACAGGCCACCCAGTCACGCTGCCTACACCAGGTCTTGAACATCATCACTGCACGCCCATCAGTCCGCAGGCACATATACCTGCCCAGAACACCTGCAGAAAGGCATGCTGCCGCCCTGGATTTTTACGGTGTGGCACGAATCCCCAAAGTGCTAGGTGCCATCGACTGCACCCATGTGGCTCTACGTCCCCCCAGGGCATCTGAGCACATCTATAGGAACCGCAAGCACTGGCATTCCATCAACGTGCAGGTAGCATGTAATGCAAAGGGAATCATCACCTCAGTATATGCCAACTATCCCGGGTCCACCCACGACAGCTTCATTTACCGAATGTCCACCCTAAGCCGGGACCTAGAAGCTGGGCGGCATGGCGATACATGGCTGCTTGGTGAGTATGTATGCCACTGCACATGCATGCATGTTGGATACTGAGCAAGGTCACAACCCCACCAATGATACCAATCACCACCTCCACAGGGGACAGTGCCTACCCTCTCAGCCCCCACATGATGACGCCAATTCGGAACCCCACCACGCCACCCGAGGTAAGATATAACACAGCCCACATTACGACCCGGGGCATAGTGGAGCGCACCTTCGGAGTGCTAAAGTCAAGCTTTCGCTCCCTTGACCGTTCTGGCGGGCAGCTGTTATACACTCCCCCAGTAGTGTGCAGGATCATAGTGGCAGCATGTGTCCTGCACAACGTTGCAACACGCCGGGGCCTGGCCGTGGACATGGTGGTGGCCCCACATCCCCAACCACATGCACAGCCGCTGCGCATGGGAGGGGAAAGGGCACGGGGGGAGGCAGCCCGTACACAGCTAGTGGCTAATTACTTCACATAGTGATCACACCCCTGTGGAGTGCACACTGGCCTGGCACATTCCATCTGACAATCAATGATGACTCAACCTGACACTGATCCTGAATGTCTGGAGATTCAACCGTGAAAAGCATATCAGCCTGAGATTGTTCACCTGGAAGTGTTACAATGTGTGCATCCCTACCCACACACACCACCAATACAGTTTTGTGAAGAAACACATTCAAGCAGCTAAAATGAATACCCACTTGCTAAATGCAACAAGAGGACAGTGCCATGTCACCCAACCCATCCCCAGCACCGCCACACAACACACCGGGCCATGTCATGCTATGTGCAGGTAAACAAAGTCATGCCCACAACATGACAAGTGTCATGATGTACAGTGTCCCCAAATGAAACTTGCTACACCTGAAATGCTCACTGTAATGCAGGACCAACAACAAACTTGAGCAGGTACTACCATTAACATGACTTCACTAATGTAATAAATCAGTAGTCTCACCACCTGGAAATACCTGCACTCCCACCACTTCCAACTGTACAGTGTTGGCGCCATGTAGAGTTGTAGGTGCACTGCTGCCAACAAGGTCCCCATCTCCAGACTAGAGGGCCTTGTGTAGACATGAGGAAGGGACCTGCAAATTGGGAGGCAGACACAGATGATGAGTTACACATCAATGCAACATGCAGTGTACAACAGAACAGCAATATGCACTAGGAATGTATACACAGTATTGACTAGACTACCCACACATGTAGTGGGAGTCCAATGTCACCATGTACTTCAATGTCACTTGGGCACACCCTTTGCAAGCCCATGGAAACGGGAAGCAGGAGGGGTGTGTGTGACTCAAACCCAGGCATCTGAACCAAATACATGACAAGTCTGCATGTGCCCAGCCACAATGCAGCGTATGCCCACAGGAACCACGGAAGCCAACAAATTGTCCCAAAAAAATTGGGAAAAATATAAGAATAAAAATAAAAATAAAAAAAATAAAAAAATGGCCATTAATGGGCCCGGGGGGGGTTGGGGAGGCCACCCAGGAGGTCCGAGGACAGGGTGCACACCAAAACCCACCTGTGTGGATCCTGGGAAAAAAAAACACCTCCATGGGCTCATGGCCCACACGGCTACCCTATTGTGGGAGTATCACTGCTGTCGCTATTATCACCCTGTGCAGCTGCATCCGGAGGTGGTTGCACTATGGGAGGCAGCCCACGCAAGGCCCTACTCTGTTCCTCCATGGCTGCAAGCATGCGGGTGTGGTAGGTCTCGTTCTGGAGGATGAGGGTGCGGAGGTCCCCATGCAACAACTCAGGGGATGCCCGGACCTCCGCCCTCGTTGCTTGCATCTCAGCTGAGAGCGTACGGGTGAGACGCTCCAGCTGCTGTTCTGTCCTTTGGTGTGTTGAAGCCTCAAGCTCAACAAGAGTCGTCCTGAGTTGATGGAGCTCCTGCCTCAGGGCTTCCCTGTGGCCCTGGGACTCTATGGAGATGGCCTCCTGCAGAGTCGCCAGTGCCGCCCGCCTGTCCCTGTTGGACGCCAACATGTCCTCCCTGTGTGACTGGCAGATGGAGTCGGTTGCCTGCTCTAGTCGCTCCATCAGCCTTTCAGGGGGGACAATGGAAGTGGCCACCCTATCCATGGCCTGAGCCATCATCTCGGATGATGCTGCCTGTTGGGTAGCCATACCGTAAATGGATTGCTCCCATGCGGTATTGCCAGGTGGCGTACGGCCACCACGTCGGCGGGCACCACACCTGTCTGGGGCAAGGCGGACTGCGCCTTGCTGTGCCGGCACTGCCTGAGGCTGCAGGACTGCATTCCCCCTCTGATCTGCTGGCCCAGGAACAGGATCAGATGTCGCGGAGTGTGACCCTGCATCCGTAACCACCAAAGGCCTAGCTGCCAACACTGACATCCCCATTGATGGTTCTGACCCTGGTGCAGGTGGGTGGGACAGAACAGAATCCCTCCCTGGAACACTCACCTGCGACGGCACGTAGGTCTCATCATCCGAATCAACAGCTGAGTACAGCTCGGGGGAGGTGCAGCCAGAGACACCCCTTGAGAGCACGACCTGCAGCACTTGTGGGTTCTCACCCACCAGCACACCACGTCCCTCACTGGTGGTTGGTCGGCCCTCGGACCCCTCCTTGCTCTGCACCATCTCCACAACCCCAGCAGTATCAGGTGCGTCTTCCCCTGCAAAGACATAATAACAAAGAAATGGAAACAGGCATTAGCACCATGGCACACAATGAGGGCTGAGAAGCAAGTGAACCAGTACTTGATTGACACATGTCCCACATGACTAAGACCCTCCCATGCATGCACCCTCACTGCGTATGAAGGGCAGGCAAATGGCACACACTGATGACACAAAGATGGAAGATGAACACATTTCCTGCATGCTGCCTGGCAGTGGCATCACACATTGGCCTGTGATTGCCAGGTGACACACACATGCCATCACACAGATGGCATGTACCATTGCTATTGAGGCAAGATGGAGAGGAGGGCAGCACTTATTCATTCAGTCCAGTTCCCGCATGTAATAGCTTTTCTAAATCAAACAGGTCTGATTTTCACCTGGAGCTGGCAGTCGTAAATGGTCCAATTGCACAGGGACATGTGTGAACATATGATATCCAGGTAACAAAGTCACTCCACTTTACCATAGCCATGCCAGACATGTGACTAGAGGACTGAGAAATGCCTAGTATAAGTGGTGGAATGCAAACAATCTGTCTGAATGAACAGAGAAAAATAAGCAACAATGTTGTGGCAAGGTGACACTTCAAGGGCAACTGGCGTGCTGTTGGGCTAGATGTCTACTGTTGGCAGAAGGGATACTGCAATGGCCAAATGCAGCTGTGCAGGATGTATTGCATGAAGCACATGGCTGACCCATACGACTCAGGCGCACACACTCTCACCTGGCACACAAACAGAAGCCCTCACACACACACCATGCACATGGATGACACACACATGCGTGTGCACTCACCGGACAATGCCTAGTAATCAGGCAGATCTCCCACGCCTTGGATCTGTTCCTCCGTGACGTAGGTCCCAGCGACTGACTCATGTGGAGTGAGTTCCATGTCTACTACTGGAGACCCACCTCCAGTCACTAGAGTTGCGGCATGACTTGAGGCCAGCTTCTTCTTTGCCCTGCGCTTTAGGTCATTCCAGCGCTTATAGCAATCATTGGCTGTGCGCCTCACGATTCCAAGGGCACTTACGATGTCCGCAACGGTCTGCCAGTGTGCCTGGCGTTGTGCAGGTGTGGTCTTGGATCCTGCAACAATGACCATCTCGTTATCATGTCCGGACACATACTCGACAAGTGCATTCAGTTCGTCATCCGTGAAGCTGGGCTTCCTCGACGGGCCGGACTGTGTAGCCGTGTCTGGGGCATCAGCCTGTGCCGGACGAGCACTCTTCCTCTTCCGCTTGGAAGGTGGTGGTGATCCTGAGTGTCCTGCGCCGCTCTGGACACTAGGGGCAGGAGCCCTGGTGGGCTCTGTATCAGGTGTGTGGGATTGCACACTCAGCATGGGAGTTGGTGCAGGCATTGGCTCAAGTGTAATGGTGTCAGGGGGAATGTCAGCAGGATGGACTAGGACCGACACTGTCCTGGCTGGGTGTGTGAGAGCTGGGGTGGATGGAGCCGCAGCTGCCCCTGCAGCCTCTCCGCCCTGCCTACTTGGGGCAGCAGATGACCTTGCTGCCCCAGATCCACGTGGCATGATGGCATCAACGTGCACCAGCGCACGTGTCGTAGCCCTGCTGACCTGGAAGTCAGCCATGGAGTCAGCCAGGTCTGGTGCCACAATGGGCTGGTCCAACAAGGGCTGAGCATGGATGGTGTCAGCCACATCAGCCTCAACGGGAGGGGGGGAGGGGGGGCTATTATGTGTGCCCTTGACTGGTCCTCCACACATGGGGGGACAGGCTCACCCTGCAAGTTACGACCACGTCCCCTACCGGATCCACCACGGCCACCACTTGTGGCTCTTCCACCTTTGCCACCCTTACGGAATCCTCGCCTCCCAGCCATGGCACTGATATTAATGTGCGTATGGGAGTGGCTATAGACTATTGTCCTGGGCAATTGGGGGTCAAAGGGGTTGGGTACCAGATGGTAATTGTACCCTAGTGCTCTAGCAAGGCTGAATGTAACCCCTGGGGAAAGATGACGGGTCACGCAACGCACAGGAGGCCCAAAAAAGGGAGATGACGTGCACGCAACCCCTCCTAGACCACGTGTGCAGAAAGAAAAACCTGCACTACGCTGTGGCACCCAGTAACACAAGAATGAACGTATGCGTGTCACACGCAGCCTAGAATTACCTCTGAAGGGGTAGGCTACACACGGGGCAAGCACAGATGTTAGATACGTGCGTGACTCACCGTCTGCCAGGTAAAAGAGCGTGAAAAATGAGCGCGTTTGGTTGGCAACACCCCCGCCAAAAGAAGATATGTACGCTGTCTGAGGAGACAGGACAACAGTAGAAGGGAACACTGTTTGAGGGAACAGGCCCAGGTAAATCAGTACAAGAGAAAAAATAGAAAAAGCTGTCAGAGGTAACAGGGAGTACAAACTTGAAACGCTGTGAAGGAAATCGCGTGTGAAACGACAAGAAGTACAGAATTCACCCACTCGCTCTCCACGAAAAGCACGTACAAGGAATTGGTGTTCTACACGTACCTTATATGCAGGCCCACACGTACAGCGTCACTTACGCGGCGTACGTGCTAGGCCCATTCCCACCAATTACACGCTTTGACACTTCTGCGTGTAGGTCCATTTTCAACAAATTACACGCTTTGTAACTTCTGCGTGTAGGGCTATTTCCACCAATAACACGCTTTGACACTCGGACGTGTCACGCAACTTTTTCCTACGCGTGCACGTGACTTCATAGACGCGCATACGCTAGTGACGCGTTTACGCGCTAAGGGCCTTTCATCGATTTACACGCAGACGTGTGGGATTTTCACGTGCAAAATCACTCCATATCAAGCTGTCCACGCGTTCACACACGAAAGACCACGCTCCTGCCCAGGAGGCCAAATTACTGCCCCCCAGAGCCCTGAGCACGCTCCCACCTGCCATCTGCTGCTGCCTGACTGCCTGCTGCCCACGTGCCCTGCCATTTGCTGCCTGCACATCAGCCAGGGGTGCTGTTGCTGTGACCACCCCTGCTGGAACCAAAGGCTCCCGACTGCTTTTCCGTCGCCCCACAGCCCAGCCCCAGGACCCAGTTTCCCACCCACTCCTGCCTCTGGGGTTGCCATGTCGGGCACTACAACATCTGGCACCAGTGGCAACCCCCGGCCAAGGAGGCAGAGGGGCACCAGCTTCAGTGCCAGGGAAGTTGGTGTCCTGGTGGAGCATGTCCTGGGGCAGTATGATGCCCTCTTCGGAAGGTTGCGCGCTGACAAGGAAGGATGGACTCGGATCTGGATGGACATCGTGACTGCCATCAACGCGGAGGAGGTGGCAGTCCGCGACTACGAACGTGTCAGGAAGCGCTGGGAGGACTTCAGGTCCAGGACCCTCAACAAGGCCCGGCGCCTCATGATGGCAGCAGATGCTAAGGGGCGGGCGGGGCCACTTGTCGGAAGATCAGATGAATGTCCTCGAACGCATATCCCCAGCGCTCCACATCCAGGTCCTTGAGAAGCAGACTCGTCTGGAGTCGAGCGGTAAGTGTACATGCATACTGATTGTAAGCTGTGCGTGTGGTGGTGTGCCAGGAGTGTGCAGGTTGAACATGTATTTTTATGTGGCCAAGTAGGGGGGTTGTACAGGGCTGTGAGGGTGACACATGCGAGGGGTCTCATGTGTGACACATGGATGGTGCTTGTGTGTGTGGGCTTGCATGGCACAGGATGTGGAGGAATGATTGTCAGGTGTGACATGGATGTCGATCGAGACACTGCGACAGTTGGCGGAGGTGTACACATGCATGCAGGTTTGGTGTTGTGTGTGCATGTGTAGTGTACTCCCTATGTTGCATGTGATGTGTGGATGACCTTTGGCTGCCCATGCTGTTGTATGTGAATGGATGGTGCTGGCTGTTGCATTATGGCTGTGGTATGGCTCATGTGTGCAAGTTGAAATGACATGTGTGTTGGGGATTGTGATGCCATGTGTGAGGTTTACCAATGCCACTCATGTATAACTGTCATGTGTGTATGAGTCCATTTTACAGTGCCCTGATGCCTGTGTTTTCTTTCTCCCTGTCTGCAGCGTCAACTGATGAAGAGGGCGGAGAAGGTGCTGTGGAGCACAGCGGCAGGGGTCGCACCACCAGCCGAAGACGCAAGGCCCGGATCCCCTCCCAAGTTGTGATCTCGTCGGGGAGTGAGGAGTCTGGTGCGGCGTCCCAGGCCGCAGCTGGCGAGGGGAGGTCCAAGAGGCGGAGGTCGGAGTTGGACTCCTCGGCAGCAGAAGGGGCAGCTGGGACCCCACAGGGCCCAACGGGGGAAGATGGCACGGAGTCATGCAGGTTGGTGGGGTGTTTGGTGGAGGGTGCCCCTGGTGGCTGGGGGGTGGGGGTGGTGGGAGACATGGGTGGGGGCCTGGTGGAGGCTGCCCCTGCACTGCTGGGGGGTGGGGGTGGTGGGAGACATGGGTTGGACATGGGTGGGGGCCTGCTGGCAGGTGCCCCACAGCGCTGGGGGGTGGGGGTGGTAGGAGACATGGGTGGGGGCCTGGTGGAGGATGCCCCTGGTGGCTGGGGGGTGGGGGTGGTGGGAGACATGAGTGGGGGCCTGGTGGAGGCTGCCCCTGCACTGCTGGTGGGTGGGGGTGGTGGGAGACATGGGTGGGGGCCTGGTGGAGGCTGCCCCTGCACTGCTGGGGGGTGGGGGTGGTGGGAGACATGGGTTGGACATGGGTGGGGGCCTGCTGGCAGGTGCCCCACAGCGCTGGGGGGTGGGGGTGGTAGGAGACATGGGTGGGGGCCTGGTGGAGGCTGCCCCTGGTGGCTGGGGGGTGGGGGTGGTGGGAGACATGGGTGGGGGCCTGGTGGAGGATGCCCCTGCACTGCTGGTGGGTGGGGGTGGTGGGAGACATGGGTGGGGGCCTGGTGGAGGCTGCCGCTGGTGGCTGGGGGGTGGGGGTGGTGGGAGACATGAGTGGGGGCCTGGTGGAGGCTGCCCCTGCACTGCTGGGGGGTGGGAGTGGTGGGAGACATGGGTTGGACATGGGTGGGGGCCTGCTGGCAGGTGCCCCACAGCGCTGGGGGGTGGGGGTGGTGGGTGACATGGGTGGGGGCCTGGTGGAGGCTGCTCCTGCACTGCTGGTGGGTGGGGGTGGTGGGAGACATGGGTGGGGGCCTGGTGGAGGCTGCCCCTGGTGGCTGGGGGGTGGGGGTGGTGGGAGACATGAGTTGGTCATGAGTGGGGGCCTGGTGGAGGGTGCCCCTGGTGGCTGGGGGGTGGGGGTGGTGGGTGACATGAGTTGGGCATGAGTGGGGGCCTGGTGGAGGCTGCCCCTGCACTGCTGGTGGGTGGGGGTGGTGGGAGACATGGGTGGGGGCCTGGTGGAGGCTGCCGCTGGTGGCTGGGGGTGGTGGGAGACATGAGTGGGGGCCTGGTGGAGGCTGCCCCTGCACTGCTGGGGGGTGGGGGTGGTGGGAGACATGGGTGGGGGCCTGGTGGAGGCTGCCCCTGGTGGCTGGGGGGTGGGGGTGGTGGGTGACATGGGTGGGGGCCTGGTGGAGGGTGCCCCTGGTGGCTGGGGGGTGGGGGTGGTGGGAGACATGGGTGGGGGCCTGGTGGAGGCTGCCCCTGCACTGCTGGGGGGTGGGGGTGGTGGGAGACATGAGTTGGGCATGAGTGGGGGCCTGGTGGAGGCTGCCCCTGGTGGCTGGGGGGTGGGGGTGGTGGGAGACATGAGTGGGGGCCTGGTCAAGGCTGCCCCTGCACTGCTGGTGGGTGGGGGGGTGGGAGACATGGGTGGGGGCCTGGTGGAGGCTGCCCCTGCACTGCTGGGGGGTGGGGGTGGTGGGAGACATGAGTTGGGCATGAGTGGGGGCCTGGTGGAGGCTGCCCCTGGTGGCTGGGGGGTGGGGGTGGTGGGAGACATGGGTGGGGGCCTGGTGGAGGCTGCCCCTGCACTGCTGGGGGGTGGGGGTGGTGGGAGACATGGGTGGGGGCCTGGTGGAGGCTGCCCCTGGTGGCTGGGGGGTGGGGGTGGTGGGAGACATGGGTGGGGGCCTGGTGGAGGGTGCCCCTGGTGGCTGGGGGGTGGTGGGAGACATGGGTGGGGGCCTGGTGGAGGCTGCCGCTGGTGGCTGGGGGGTGGGGGTGGTGGGAGACATGAGTGGGGGCCTGGTGGAGGCTGCCCCTGGTGGCTGGGGGGTGGGGGTGGTCGGAGACATGGGTGGGGGCCGGGTGGAGGATGCCCCTGCACTGCTGGTGGGTGGGGGTGGTGGGAGACATGGGTGGGGGCCTGGTGGAGGCTGCCCCTGGTGGCTGGGGGGTGGGGGTGGTGGGAGACATGGGTGGGGGCCTGGTGGAGGGTGCCCCTGGTGGCTGGGGGGTGGGGGTGGTGGGAGACATGGGTGGGGGCCTGGTGGAGGCTGCCGCTGGTGGCTGGGGGGTGGGGGTGGTGGGAGACATGAGTGGGGGCCTGGTGGAGGCTGCCCCTGGTGGCTGGGGGGTGGGGGTGGTGGGAGACATGGGTGGGGGCCTGGTGGAGGATGCCCCTGCACTGCTGGTGGGTGGGGGTGGTGGGAGACATGGGTGGGGGCCTGGTGGAGGCTGCCGCTGGTGGCTGGGGGGTGGGGGTGGTGGGAGACATGAGTGGGGGCCTGGTGGAGGCTGCCCCTGCACTGCTGGGGGGTGGGGGTGGTGGGAGACATGGGTTGGACATGGGTGGGGGCCTGCTGGCAGGTGCCCCACAGCGCTGGGGGGTGGGGGTGGTGGGTGACATGGGTGGGGGCCTGGTGGAGGCTGCCCCTGCACTGCTGGGGGGTGGGGGTGGTGGGAGACATGGGTGGGGGCCTGCTGGCAGGTGCCCCACAGCGCTGGGGGGTGGGGGTGGTGGGAGACATGAGTTGGGCATGAGTGGGGGCCTGGTGGAGGCTGCCCCTGGTGGCTGGGGGGGTGAGGGTGGTGGGAGACATGGGTGGGGGCCTGGTGGAGGCTGCCCTTACACTGCTGGGGGGTGGGGGTGGTGGGAGACATGGGTGGGGGCCTGGTGGAGGCTGCCCCTGGTGGCTGGGGGGTGGGGGTGGTGGGAGACAGGGGTGGGGGCCTGGTGGAGGGTGCCCCTGGTGGCTGGGGGGTGGGGGTGGTGGGAGACATGGGTGGGGGCCTGGTGGAGGCTGCCGCTGGTGGCTGGGGGGTGGGGGTGGTGGGAGACATGAGTGGGGGCCTGGTGGAGGCTGCCCCTGGTGGCTGGGGGGTGGGGGTGGTGGGAGACATGGGTGGGGGCCTGGTGGAGGCTGCCCCTGCACTGCTGGGGGGTGGGGGTGGTGGGAGACATGGGTTGGACATGGGTGGGGGCCTGCTGGCAGGTGCCCCACAGCGCTGGGGGGTGGGGGTGGTAGGAGACATGGGTGGGGGCCTGGTGGAGGCTGCCCCTGGTGGCTGGGGGGTGGGGGTGGTGGGAGACATGGGTGGGGGCCTGGTGGAGGATGCCCCTGCACTGCTGGTGGGTGGGGGTGGTGGGAGACATGGGTGGGGGCCTGGTGGAGGCTGCCGCTGGTGGCTGGGGGGTGGGGGTGGTGGGAGACATGAGTGGGGGCCTGGTGGAGGCTGCCCCTGCACTGCTGGGGGGTGGGGGTGGTGGGAGACATGGGTTGGACATGGGTGGGGGCCTGCTGGCAGGTGCCCCACAGCGCTGGGGGGTGGGGGTGGTGGGTGACATGGGTGGGGGCCTGGTGGAGGCTGCCCCTGCACTGCTGGTGGGTGGGGGTGGTGGGAGACATGGGTGGGGGCCTGGTGGAGGCTGCCCCTGGTGGCTGGGGGGTGGGGGTGGTGGGAGACATGAGTTGGTCATGAGTGGGGGCCTGGTGGAGGGTGCCCCTGGTGGCTGGGGGGTGGGGGTGGTGGGTGACATGAGTTGGGCATGAGTGGGGGCCTGGTGGAGGCTGCCCCTGCACTGCTGGTGGGTGGGGGTGGTGGGAGACATGGGTGGGGGCCTGGTGGAGGCTGCCGCTGGTGGCTGGGGGTGGTGGGAGACATGAGTGGGGGCCTGGTGGAGGCTGCCCCTGCACTGCTGGGGGGTGGGGGTGGTGGGAGACATGGGTGGGGGCCTGGTGGAGGCTGCCCCTGGTGGCTGGGGGGTGGGGGTGGTGGGTGACATGGGTGGGGGCCTGGTGGAGGGTGCCCCTGGTGGCTGGGGGGTGGGGGTGGTGGGAGACATGGGTGGGGGCCTGGTGGAGGCTGCCCCTGCACTGCTGGGGGGTGGGGGTGGTGGGAGACATGAGTTGGGCATGAGTGGGGGCCTGGTGGAGGCTGCCCCTGGTGGCTGGGGGGTGGGGGTGGTGGGAGACATGAGTGGGGGCCTGGTCGAGGCTGCCCCTGCACTGCTGGGGGGTGGGGGGGTGGGAGACATGGGTGGGGGCCTGGTGGAGGCTGCCCCTGCACTGCTGGGGGGTGGGGGTGGTGGGAGACATGAGTTGGGCATGAGTGGGGGCCTGGTGGAGGCTGCCCCTGGTGGCTGGGGGGTGGGGGTGGTGGGAGACATGAGTGGGGGCCTGGTCGAGGCTGCCCCTGCACTGCTGGGGGGTGGGGGTGGTGGGAGACATGAGTTGGGCATGAGTGGGGGCCTGGTGGAGGCTGCCCCTGGTGGCTGGGGGGTGGGGGTGGTGGGAGACATGGGTGGGGGCCTGGTGGAGGCTGCCCCTGCACTGCTGGGGGGTGGGGGTGGTGGGAGACATGGGTGGGGGCCTGGTGGAGGCTACCCCTGGTGGCTGGGGGGTGGGGGTGGTGGGAGACATGGGTGGGGCCCTGGTGGAGGGTGCCCCTGGTGGCTGGGGGGTGGTGGGAGACATGGGTGGTGGCCTGGTGGAGGCTGCCGCTGGTGGCTGGGGGGTGGGGGTGGTGGGAGACATGAGTGGGGGCCTGGTGGAGGCTGCCCCTGGTGGCTGGGGGGTGGGGGTGGTCGGAGACATGGGTGGGGGCCGGGTGGAGGATGCCCCTGCACTGCTGGTGGGTGGGGGTGGTGGGAGACATGGGTGGGGGCCTGGTGGAGGCTGCCCCTGGTGGCTGGGGGGTGGGGGTGGTGGGAGACATGGGTGGGGGCCTGGTGGAGGGTGCCCCTGGTGGCTGGGGGGTGGGGGTGGTGGGAGACATGGGTGGGGGCCTGGTGGAGGCTGCCGCTGGTGGCTGGGGGGTGGGGGTGGTGGGAGACATGAGTGGGGGCCTGGTGGAGGCTGCCCCTGGTGGCTGGGGGGTGGGGGTGGTGGGAGACATGGGTGGGG
This sequence comes from Ambystoma mexicanum, assembly GCF_040938575.1. Lineage (NCBI taxonomy): Eukaryota > Metazoa > Chordata > Amphibia > Caudata > Ambystomatidae > Ambystoma > Ambystoma mexicanum. Next base: position 430,601,105 of record NC_090923.1, read on the forward strand.
GCCTGGTGGAGGATGCCCCTGCACTGCTGGTGGGTGGGGGTGGTGGGAGACATGGGTGGGGGCCTGGTGGAGGCTGCCGCTGGTGGCTGGGGGGTGGGGGTGGTGGGAGACATGAGTGGGGGCCTGGTGGAGGCTGCCCCTGCACTGCTGGGGGGTGGGGGTGGTGGGAGACATGGGTTGGACATGGGTGGGGGCCTGCTGGCAGGTGCCCCACAGCGCTGGGGGGTGGGGGTGGTGGGTGACATGGGTGGGGGCCTGGTGGAGGCTGCCCCTGCACTGCTGGGGGGTGGGGGTGGTGGGAGACATGGGTGGGGGCCTGCTGGCAGGTGCCCCACAGCGCTGGGGGGTGGGGGTGGTGGGAGACATGAGTTGGGCATGAGTGGGGGCCTGGTGGAGGCTGCCCCTGGTGGCTGGGGGGGTGGGGGTGGTGGGAGACATGGGTGGGGGCCTGGTGGAGGCTGCCCTTACACTGCTGGGGGGTGGGGGTGGTGGGAGACATGGGTGGGGGCCTGGTGGAGGCTGCCCCTGGTGGCTGGGGGGTGGGGGTGGTGGGAGACAGGGGTGGGGGCCTGGTGGAGGGTGCCCCTGGTGGCTGGGGGGTGGGGGTGGTGGGAGACATGGGTGGGGGCCTGGTGGAGGCTGCCGCTGGTGGCTGGGGGGTGGGGGTGGTGGGAGACATGAGTGGGGGCCTGGTGGAGGCTGCCCCTGGTGGCTGGGGGGTGGGGGTGGTGGGAGACATGGGTGGGGGCCTGGTGGAGGATGCCCCTGCACTGCTGGTGGGTGGGGGTGGTAGGAGACATGGGTGGGGGCCTGGTGGAGGCTGCCCCTGGTGGCTGGGGGGTGGGGGTGGTGGGAGACATGGGTGGGGGCCTGGTGGAGGGTGCCCCTGGTGGCTGGGGGGTGGGGGTGGTGGGAGACATGGGTGGGGGCCTGGTGGAGGCTGCCGCTGGTGGCTGGGGGGTGGGGGTGGTGGGAGACATGAGTGGGGGCCTGGTGGAGGCTGCCCCTGGTGGCTGGGGGGTGGGGGTGGTGGGAGACATGGGTGGGGGCCTGGTGGAGGCTGCCGCTGGTGGCTGGGGGGTGGGGGTGGTGGGAGACATGAGTGGGGGCCTGGTGGAGGCTGCCCCTGCACTGCTGGGGGGTGGGGGTGGTGGGAGACATGGGTTGGACATGGGTGGGGGCCTGCTGGCAGGTGCCCCACAGCGCTGGGGGGTGGGGGTGGTGGGTGACATGGGTGGGGGCCTGGTGGAGGCTGCCCCTGCACTGCTGGTGGGTGGGGGTGGTGGGAGACATGGGGGGGCCTGGTGGAGGCTGCCCCTGGTGGCTAGGGGGTAGGGGTGGTGGGAGACATGAGTTGGGCATGAGTGGGGGCCTGGTGGAGGGTGCCCCTGGTGGCTGGGGGGTGGGGGTGGTGGGTGACATGAGTTGGGCATGAGTGGGGGCCTGGTGGAGGCTGCCCCTGCACTGCTGGTGGGTGGGGGTGGTGGGAGACAAGGGTGGGGGCCTGGTGGAGGCTGCCGCTGGGGGGTGGGGGTGGTGGGAGACCTGAGTGGGGGCCTGGTGGAGGCTGCCCCTGCACTGCTGGGGGGTGGGGGTGGTGGGAGACATGGGTGGGGGCCTGGTGGAGGCTGCCCCTGGGGGGTGGGGGTGGTGGGAGACATGAGTTGGGCATGAGTGGGGGCCTGGTGGAGGGTGCCCCTGGTGGCTGGGGGGTGGGGGTGGTGGGAGACATGGGTGGGGGCCTGGTGGAGGCTGCCCCTGCACTGCTGGGGGGTGGGGGTGGTGGGAGACATGGGTTGGACATGGGTGGGGGCCTGCTGGCAGGTGCCCCACAGCGCTGGGGGGTGGGGGTGGTAGGAGACATGGGTGGGGGCCTGGTGGAGGATGCCCCTGGTGGCTGGTGGCTGGGGGGTGGGGGTAGTGGGAGACATGGGTGGGGGCCTGGTGGAGGCTGCCCCTGGTGGCTGGGGGGTGGGGGTGGTGGGAGACATGGGTGGGGGCCTGGTGGAGGCTGCCCCTGCACTGCTGGGGGGTGGGGGTGGTGGGAGACATGAGTTGGGCATGAGTGGGGGCCTGGTGGAGGCTGCCCCTGGTGGCTGGGGGGTGGGGGTGGTGGGAGACATGGGTGGGGGCCTGGTGGAGGCTGCCCCTGCACTGCTGGGGGGTGGGGGTGGTGGGAGACATGGGTGGGGGCCTGGTGGAGGCTGCCCCTGGTGGCTGGGGGGTGGGGGTGGTGGGAGACATGGGTGGGGGCCTGGTGGAGGCTGCCCCTGCACTGCTGGGGGGTGGGGGTGGTGGGAGACATGGGTTGGACATGGGTGGGGGCCTGCTGGCAGGTGCCCCACAGCGCTGGGGGGTGGGGGTGGTAGGAGACATGGGTGGGGGCCTGGTGGAGGCTGCCCCTGCACTGCTGGTGGGTGGGGGTGGTGGGAGACATGGGTGGTGGCCTGGTGGAGGCTGCCGCTGGTGGCTGGGGGGTGGGGGTGGTGGGAGACATGGGTGGGGGCCTGGTGGAGGCTGCCCCTGCACTGCTGGTGGGTGGGGGTGGTGGGAGACATGGGTGGGGGCCTTGTGGTGGGTGCCCCTGGTGGCTGGGGGTGGGGGTGGTGGGAGACATGGGTGGGGGCCTGGTGGAGGATGCCCCTGGTGGCTGGGGGGTGGGGGTGGTGGGAGACATGAGTTGGGCATGAGTGGGGGCCTGGTGGAGGCTGCCCCTGGTGGCTGGGGGGTGGGGGTGGTGGGAGACATGAGTGGGGGCCTGGTCGAGGCTGCCCCTGCACTGCTGGGGGGTGGGGGTGGTGGGAGACATGGGTGGGGGCCTGGTGAAGGCTGCCTCTGCACTGCTGGGGGGTGGGGGTGGTGGGAGACATGGGTTGGACATGGGTGGGGGCCTGCTGGCAGGTGCCCCACAGCGCTGGGGGGTGGGGGTGGTAGGAGACATGGATGGGGGCCTGGTGGTGGGTGCCCCTGGTGGCTGGGGGTTGGGGTCGGTGGGAGACATGGGTGGGGGCCTGGTGGAGGATGCCCCTGGTGGCTGGGGGGTGGGGGTGGTGGGAGACATGAGTCGGGCATGAGTGGGGGCCTGGTGGAGGGTGCCCCTGGTGGCTGGGGGGTGGGGGTGGTAGGAGACATGGGTGGGGGCCTGGTGGAGGCTGCCCCTGCACTGCTGGTGGGTGGGGGGTGGTGGGAGACATGGGTGGGGGCCTGGTGGAGGCTGCCGCTGGTGGCTGCGGGGTGGGGGTGGTGGGAGACATGGGTGGGGGCCTGGTGGAGGCTGCCCCTGCACTGCTGGTGGGTGGGGGTGGTGGGAGACATGGGTGGGGGCCTGGTGGTGGGTGCCCCTGGTGGCTGGGGGGTGGGGGTGGTGGGAGACATGGGTGGGGGCCTGGTGGAGGATGCCCCTGGTGGCTGGGGGGTGGGGGTGGTGGGAGACATGAGTGGGGGCCTGGTGGAGGCTGCCCCTGCACTGCTGGGGGGTGGGGGTGGTGGGAGACATGGGTTGGACATGGGTGGGGGCCTGCTGGCAGGTGCCCCACAGCGCTGGGGGGTGGGGGTGGTAGGAGACATGGGTGGGGGCCTGGTGGTGGGTGCCCCTGGTGGCTGGGGGGTGGGGGTGCAGGGGGACATGAGCAGGTGTGCAGGGTAGTCCTCTGTTTTGTGGGCTGCCTGCAGTGGCCGTGGAGGGTGTACAGGGAACACCTGTGTGGACCCACCCAGCCTAATCGCGTGTGATAATTCCCACGCACCCCTGTAATACACGTACCCAGCAAAATGGCGTGTGATAATTCCCACGCACCCCTGTAATTCACGTACCCTGCCAAATCGCGTGTGATAATTCCCGCGTACCCCTGTATTACACGTGCCCTGGCTAATCGCATGTAAGACTTCACGCGTACCCCTGTAATACACGTACCCTGGACAATCGCGTGTTGAACTTTCCGCGTACCCCTGTAATACACGTACCCTGGCTAATCGCGTGTAAAACTTCCCGCGTACTCCTGATATGAAGGTTGCCCGCTTTGCGTTCCTTGTTTGGCAGCCCTGTAAACTGGTCCAGGGTTAGCGCAGCCCTTTGTGATGATTTAGCGATGTTGATGGCTTTTCCTTGCGCGAGGGCGTTCTTGGGGGCGTTACTGGCGCTGCTGCAGGCTCGCTGCGATACTCTGCGCCACGGCTGGTTTGGGAGCATGAAATCCATGAATACGCTGTGCGCGGAAATCGGTTTTTTCGCACGTGCCTGGCGCACACAATCGCACGCGGACACTCTGCGCCAGCCGCTTGCGACACTTTTCTGCGAAATTCTATGAATTACCCTGATAATCTTTATGAGAGTATACCATTCTAAGCCATAATATGTTGGCAACCCTAAAATGCCAAATTACCTCCATCAGAATTACTTTAAAGGCATTTGTGGCAAAGTAGTATACTTACCACTAGACCTTAACAGAAATGTGGAAACACTAGGAGTAGGGTAACCAGAACAACAATCCTTGATTGTTCTTGTTAATTGTTAAAGGATTCATTATCAACCATGATTCTCTCCAGCCAGCCATCCAGATAATAAATATACTCTTGTGCATGGAAGAGACATCAGCTGGCTGGGAGTGAATTTGTTTAATCACTGCTCTTACAGGTGAAAAAGGAACATTCAAATCTGTAATACATATACCATGGGTTTTATATAATTACAACAAATTGCACAACAATGTATGCTAATATGGACCTTACATTTTAACAAATTGTCAATTTCTTCCTCAAGCCAGAGGTCTGTAAAATGAGATCTTACCTTAAAGACATGACTGCTGTTTTACACCTGATTAAAAATCCTCCCTTTAACCAAGAATCCCAGCTACTGGTCACTCTAGATGTAGAGTCCCTGTACAACCGGATACCCCAAATGGCAATGCTCCAAGTGAGAGAAAGGGTACTCAGAAACACGGATCCTCCCATCAGTACACCGGTCACTCTAATCATGCAACTAGCTGAACTAGCGTTGACAAGAACTATTTAATTCATGAGAATTCTTTCTTCGAACAAACATCAGGTACCTCAATGGGTGCAACATCCGCACCCAGCCTGTCCAACCTGTATGTGGCAGACTTTGAGGAAAGAGTAATCTACTGTACCTCAAATATCTGGTCCTCTAGAATTGAAGTGTGGTCAAGATATATTAACAATGTCCTGATGGTATTTAACAGCAATGAAGATGAACTGAAAATCTTCATGATTTGGCTAAATGAATAGAATAGATTCTTAACCTTTACTGAAACACACAGCCAAAACTTGATCCACTTTCGGAATCTAGAAATAAGAAATGGAGAGATCACCAACACGGTCTTTAATAAACCAACAGACCGGAATTCTTTGCTGTTTTTTAACAGCGACCACCCACCGAGTCTCAAAAATAACTTGCCCTTCAGGCAGTTCCTCAGATATCGAAGGAACTGCTCCGATACAGCTGATTATGACAGACAATGTGGCCACCTAGCCGTGAAACTAGCATGCCGTGGGTATCAAAAACATACAATAAGACATGCTCGAAAGAGAGTTAAAATGTTTCTAAAGACGCGACTCTGGAACAACACAAGAGAACAGAATCCAGTGAGAAGATCACAGCGGTTTTCAGTTCCTCCCCGATGATGAATAAAATCAGGAAAGAAGTTCTCAGACTGAAGTTCACAGACATTCTCAATGTGGGTGACACACGACTGGAGAAACCTAGATTTGCAATCAAGAGGAGGTGAAATCTACATGATTCCCTAATACACACATACAAGGAGCCCAAAGAGCAAAAATCTGTCCACCTTGTGGAACCAGTCAGCTCCAACAGGACACACACCAAGTAGCCAGTGTAGCGCGTGCCCTAACACGGCCAGATCTGTAACAATTAACATTGGCTGGCATTTTCCCTCGATCCAAAGATCTTTTACAAACTACAATAGCAGTAACATCATATATTTGATCACATACCCATGTACCTTGCGATATGTGGGCATGACGACACGGGCCATAAAAACTAGGCTGGCAGAACATTGTTCATGTATTTGTACAAAGAAAGTGACAGCTCCAATGGTGGAGCATTTCATCTTGAAACACCATGTCCCTACAAACTTCACCTGGACAATCATTGAGAAACTGGCCATACCCAAAAGGGGTGGAAGCCTACATAATTTGCTATACAAAAGAGAACAACTATCGATATTTTGTTTGAAAACAGACACCCAGGGCCTAAATGAACAGACAAATTGGTAAACACTTGCCACGCTGTGAAATAAATAGACAATACTAAGCTAGCTCTGAGAATACACTGACCATTGCATATATGATATGAATAAATATAGGACTTGCTGATTTACCACTAATTCATCTACCAATCTTTTGGAAATAGTGACATAGCATACTTATGTCAGTTGACTACGTATCAGCTGAAGGCAACTATGCTAACCACTAATTTGCCTCATTTGTCTACCATGGTTGTCAATCTAGCAACCATCTGACCACTGTGCAGGAGAGAAATGGTCTCTACCTCCATCGGTAGCAACAGAGCCACTTATGAGCTAAGTACCCGCTGAGAAAGAAACACTTTGAACTGGGTTGCCCAGCCCTTTAAGATGAGTAACATTACCCTGGTGCTGAATGGGGATGCAGATTTTATTCATACATCAATAATCAAGATGACTCACGTAATTTGGCAAAAGTAAGTCAATTTTAATATCAAGTATCTAAAACAGGGAGTACAATGAACATCAGCACTTGCTCGATCCTCTTACTCAACTTATCTATATAGTAAAAACTGAGGTTTTATCATACAAAATCGTCATCAGTGACATGCTGACCTGAGTCATTACCAACGTCATGCTATGTGGCAAATTACAAAACCTATTGGAGGGAGTGATTGGCTCTAAGTGAATATGTAAGCATAAGTTCCATATCAGTATAGAACCATGAAGGAGAGTGATAGAGTACTTAACATCAGGCGGGCAACTAAGCCCTCCCCTTAAAATGGCCACTATAAATATCACTAAATACACAACGTTCCATTGGCTACAGAAACTATAGGACCCTTGATTACACAGTCCTTTACAATAGGTTGGCTTCTATCCCCCGTCAGTACTTTTCCACCTACGTCTAGCAGCATGCAGACTGAACTTCCAGGTGCTGGTGGGCTTGTCTTAATACAAGCTTAATACAAGCTTCCCACCAATTAATGTATCAATCCATTATCACCGCGATGGTCCAGTGTCAATTAGTGCTTTGAAGTTTGGCCTTGAGTTTGTAAAGTGCTCTGAGAATTTTAAGGACTGCGGGCATATCCTGCCCTCACGTGTAGGTGTGACCAACTCGATCGGCCAACTTCCTTCTTCCGCGTGACTGGACACCATGAAATTGTGCCTTTTCATGTATTTAATATTATTTTCTAATAGTGCTCTGACGTCTTTTGTTTTGCTCAAGCCTTCCGAAAAAGAGTCTCTGTTCTTTCACACGATTTGTATCCAATGTCAGCCAATTCCAGTTCTGATAAGACATTGGATTCTTGGCTCATCCAACTCCTTCTGCTGAGATTCACTTGTAAATACAATTAGCTTTTTAACTGTGACACCCTGAAATGAGTCCTTCTTGTTTAATGTCCAGCAATGCTTATAATGCGTAGTTGAAACATCCATCTTTTACTCATCCATATGCATCTATATATATTGCTGCTTGCTGCAATTTATGTACTATAAAGCTTGAAGCCAGCTTTTAAGATTACTTTGCTACTTGCATTTCTGTTGCATCTGTACACATTTAAACTAGCTTAATATCTTTATCTGTTTCTGTGGCATAAGCTTCTTCACCTTGGTCCTAAGATGTCACTTATCCTTGGTACTTTCTTGATGCCTTATAGAATGTCTGCATTCTCTGGTCTCTGCATCTTTTCTATGTGCATCTGTTCAGCTCAGTTGTGACGTCACCATTCATAGTTGCCATTCATCTTATCTGCTTCTTCAGGAATCTCTTTTAAATGGTCATCATATTGTCTTGTATGTAGGTATGGTTTTCTCAATGGGTACCTTGCCTACCAGATCTTCCTAGGTATCAGTACTCTTATTGGTACTGCACAGAGACCACGCTCTGCTCTTTGTTTGTTCAACTGCCATGTGTACGTCACATACTCTGGTTTCCACTCTATAGGTAATAGAGACGGGGTAGTTGGAGTAGGGGTACTTGGCTCCTCCTCTACACTCCCCTGTCTGGGAGATTCATTGACCACTTTCTCATCATTCTTCATATCTAGATATCCTTGTCTGAAGACATTTTTCTTTGGATCCATATCTTTATGACTCCCTTCAGGCATCCTGCTGATTTCACATGCTCATCCTTGTTCCATGTCAGGAGCATGCACTGTCCACTTGTATTGCAATAGATCCATCTTCCCACATATTTCTTATGGTTCTTTGGGTACAGGAACTTTGTTCCCTCAGGTGCATGGATACTGGCCTTCACAAAGTCTCTGATCTCTTAATCTGTCAGATCCTTGTGCTTCCATTCTGGTTCAACATCAATCATAATCTTCATCCCTATGGCTTTCTTTGCTGTCTTCTTGCACTGTGAGATTATTATATTGATCACACAAAATCCAAGCAATGTCAACATAATCAGGGCTCCAACAAACTTGAAATTGTCTGCCATCCATTGTGGAACCCAAGAGAAGAGTGATCCAAACCAGCTGTCATCAGCAATGTCTTCGCCTTCATCTATCATCTGGCCATGGAGTTTCGTCAGCATGTCTATGGCCTGTGTCAAGGTTCCATTCTCGTCATCATGAGAAGGTATGAATGTGCAACATGATGCTCCGATTTTTGCACAAACACCTCCATCCATAGCAGTGATCATGTCCAAGACATATCTGTTCTGGAGAGTCATCAGTCGTATGGCTCTCATCTTCTCTCTGATTGCATTGAATCGCTTTATAGTATTGTTAATTGTCTGTAGAAATCCCCATCTCGTTATCTGAAGCCACTTGGTATTTGCTCCAACCTGGATTCTTGGCATGAAGATCAACGTGAACACTAAAGAGGTCTGGCTGAACATTCTGTGTTCATATGGGATAGAGTCAAAAGCTTCTATTGACTTGGCTGAAAAGTAGTTCTCTCTCTTTATTCTCTTTATTAGCTCCACAGATCTCTTCTTCCTCGGGCGAGCATCTGCTTTTGGAAAACTGTTGAGATTCCGATCACTCTTTGGAATCACTAATGCTGGAACATGGACATTCACCAATGTGCATATTCCTCCTCAGTCTTTAGGTAGACTTATGTATGCCTTGATCCACAAGCCCAATAATGAACCATAAGTACTGCTGTTCTATGCACCATTCCCAATATGTCAAAGATACAATCGCATTTCTGATTTTCTCCAAATTGTCTTGCACCATTACTTCTGAAGCACAGCTTTGAACTTTCCAAAGGCACTATCAGCAAGGGTCCTCATCTATCTTTGACCCAAGTTAACAGCTTAGAAAGTCTTGGCCATAATGGCTTGCAGCCATTCTGCACTGTGTCAATGGCAGGTTTGTAACAACCAACGACTAGCCAGGCTCTGCAGATTACCACTCCTTGTTCCCATCCATCTGGTGATAAAACTGACCCCCAGATCTGCATTTGACCTCTGTTCTTCTAAATTCGAATAGGGTCTGCAGATTTTTCTGCGGTCTTTAATCATTTTTTATTCACTTCCCATCTGATTTCAGGTCCTTTTACTCCAGGTTTTTCATATCTGATCATATGATTCCTCATCTTGGCATTGTTTCTTGTCTTTATATCTTGAATATAATCATCTTCATCTGGATCTGTCCATTCAGTTGTCCATTTGAGAGAAGCACCATGGCCCATTAATTGGCCTCTGGTTTTGCAAAGTGCTGTGTGAGAAAGACAATGGGCCTCATTACACGGACGGCGGTAAGGGTTAACGGTCACCGTTAATGGCAACGGTGACCGTTAACCCTTACCGCCGCACTACGAGGTCCCTTTGCAGGTTGGAGGATTTAACGCCTGCTTCTTGCAGGCGTTAATATCCAACCCGCTAAGGGACCTCGGAGCTAATTACGGCACCGCAAAATTGCGGTGCCGTAATTAGCGCCTTCCCCATTCCCATAGAGCCCTATGGGGCAGAAATGGGAATGGGGAAGGGCAATGGCGGAAAGGGGATTTACCGCCCCTCCAACCTTGGAATGGGGCGGTAAATCCCCTTTCCGCCAAGGCGGTGCCGGTATTTTACCGGCATGGACCAAGGTGCTAATAGCACCTTGGTCCACCGCCTACCGTGTAATGAGGCCCAATGTGCTGTCTGGACATCTATTTCAACAGCTATGAAGATTTTTGACTTCCCCATGCTGTATGGCAGGAGTGCACATACAAAGCATTCCTCCTTTGACATTTTTTTCCCAACTTCCTTCATGTGTTTGTACCATATGTTATTTCCCAAGTGTTCCGTGCTGTCCATGTAATCATTTAATTCATAATTATCTTCCTGTGTGCTTCTTTTAGGTCTCATTCTTTTCATGTGAGCTTCCATAATCATAGCATGAAGTGTACCAATATAGCTTTTTATGACTGGATTAATCACAGGGACATCTATCCGTGGACAGGTAAACTTACATGTGCTCCTTGAGTCGGAGAAAGTTCAGAATGTTTCATCTGCTCAGCAGCATATTTAGGCATGAACATGTTTCACATAATCTCCATCTGGGATCTTCTTTTTGTAACTGCTTTTGGGTCAGTTGTCACTGGATCAGGTGTTTTTGGCATGTGTTACTTGTGTAGGCTTACCCTTTAACAACCCCTTGTCATGCTTGTCTTGCCAAGCCTGTCTCTGCTGTCCAACAATAAGTTCTGAGACACTCTTTGCTTGTGAACGATTGTTAATGACATCCATCTCAAGCTCAGGTAATTTGCCATCTTTCTTTGGAACAGGAATGACTACATATAGTATAGGCCTCCTAGTAGTTGCCACATGTACATCTTCCTTCTACTCAGGAGCATGCGCAGGAGTCTGAACTCCACTTGCACCAATATATAACGCTGTTTGTACAGTCAATGAAAGCAGCACAATTATGAACACAATGCAAGTGTAAACAGCACAGTGATAAGTTAAACTACAACATTTACTTCTTGCACAACGTGAGCGTCTCTCTTCATGAGGTAATATTATATTGCTACTTAGATTTCCACATCTTGAATACTTAAGGAAGGAAAAACTCAAGCTTTAATACATCCGTATTGTGAACTGCTTCTGGAAGCTGCTGTCTTGACTCAGCAACTCGTTCTCGATCAGTTGTCTGCTTACTGGATGACAAAAACAACTTTGTCTGTATATCTGGAATCAGTCTTTCACCAGCCGAATGGTAGATGCCGCTTTAGTATGAAGAAAAAACGACCTCACTAAGTCTAAAAGAGCTCAATGACATAGATTATCTCCCAATCTATGCCTCAAATCTACCTCAGCCCGGATGACTTGTCGAATTTCTTTCAGCATGAATCAAGAATTCTTTTTCAACAGCAATTTTTCAATCTGTCCCTTTAAGGAAAGTTTCTACACCGACCTGTGATTTTGTTCAGAATAAATGCTCAATTGGATAATAATGCCTTCCAAGATCACATTCAGATTTGCAGTGTTTCTTGGATACCTTAGAAAGGTGAGCACATCAGTGTGTCTTCCAACAAGATGCGGATACTCCTCAATCAGACGAAAAAACACCACACTGACTAGTCTATGAGCTGCATCAGTTGATAGGGGCATTTGCACTCTCCTCGCTGTACTCAGGTAGTTGCAAGAAATGTTCAATGATGACTATGAGCTATCTTCTTATAATTGGGCCATTCTTAGGATCTTACAAGAAAGCTTGTATGCAAGTAGTTCTCCCCACCAACGATGGGAAAGAGAGCAACACTAACTCAAAATGGTAAGAACGTGCCTAGAAAGGTCAACACTGGGTGACACCATAGATAAGTCCAAACAGGAACTCAGTGTCAAACGAATCTGGGTATTGTACCCTTTTCCAATTGCTGTGTCCATGATCAGAATCTGGCATAATCCTCTTCTTATCAAGGCTTAAGCATGCCTCAGTCCAAAGACAATAAGCTACTGTGGCTTCACAAATACAGATCTTCCCATAACCCTACAACTGATATTCACAGAGTGTTTCCATTTACTTTCCTTCACCCTTTTGTAAATGGCTTAAAAGGAGTGTCTCGAACCAAGCCACAGTCCAATGAATTCTCTGTCTTTCTATTTGTCAGCTTCTGAGTCCTTCTTCCTCGTGATCGATCTTGTCTGCACGTGCCGTGGTTCTTCTCTGATGCTTGTACTTTCTTTGTGTAGGGGTGCGGGCAGAGGAGTTTCTCCAGCAAAGATTTTAATGTCCCCAAGAAAAATCCAAGCACACCTGCCCTGCAATTTGACAGCAGACGACGTGACATCTTCCACAATGAACGGACCGTTAAAACGGGGTTCGTCACACTTTTTTCTTATGTGGTTGCAGACTAGAACCGCATCTCCAGGGAATACTTGGTGAACACAAAGTTTCTGAGATTGTTCTGCCGAAGCATCTCCTTCTGCGTTCTGTACTGCCCTACACCTGTGTCACTGCAGCTGTCTTGAAATGACAGAAATACTGCAAGCCATACAGTTCAAATAATCATGCAATTTCATTCCTAACAGTTCTGCAGTTGGCTGAGCATCACTTATAACTCTAAATGAAGGCATTAGGGGTGTTCTCATTCACCTCCCCATCACTATTTCATGGGGCATGAGATGGTGGCCAGAAACCAGTTGGTTCCTTAAAGCATATAATGCCAGTGGTAGGCAATGCAACCACCCTTTCTTCAAGGTAAGCTTCAACTTGGCTATTCTTACTATTAGCAGGCCATTGAGCCTCTCACAGATCCCATTTCCTTGCGGATGATAAGCCGAAGAAAATGTGTGCTTTATACTAAGCAACAAGCTGATCTGTTCAAATGTCTGATTTACAAAATGTGGGTCATTATCTGACTTCATAACTTCACATACTCCCCATCTAGGAAATACTACTCGCACTAGAAATTTAGCTGCACAAGTGGAATCTGGGTGTGTACATTGACCTGCCTCTATCCATCTGAAGAAAGGGCATTCCACTACGATCAGGTATCTATATCCATTACATACTTGTATCATATCGACATAGTCAATATGCAAGTGCTGAAAATAACCATTAGGTCTCAGATGACTGCCCTAACTGTGCAAAATGTATGCCCAGCTGTGAATTGTTGGCACACAATACAGTTTACTATAAAAAATGTAAAATGTTCTGCTGAATTTGGCACAAACCATTCCTCAGCAATAGCTGCAGCGAGATTCTCCCTAGTCGTATGCGCAGGGTAGTGTAGCTGTTCCAGCACTACCCTTAATAAGGCTATAGGTATCACCGGTTTATCAGTGCTGTCCTGTCGCCACATTGCTTCAGAGGGTTTAAAGAGCACCCTCTTTGTGTCCACAAATTATTTTCCTCTTGAGGTACTTCCCCCTGGACATCTATTAACTGCTTTTTTTGACAAGTGGTTATATCCTTCAGATACAGTCATCATAACAACCATTTTTTCATTCACATTAGGAGTTTCAACATTTATCATCTCTTTATCTGTAATTGCTACGTGCTTGGCCTCAGCATGTGCTGCTTGATTTCCACGTGAGATAAAAACCTGCCCCTTTTTGTGTGGGCTGCGCATTTAACGACTGCTATGCCTACTGGGAGTTGCAGCACCTTAATGAGTCTATCCAAAAAGGAGGTGTGCTGGTCTGGCGTGCTGTCCGCTTGGAGGTAGCCCCTCCTTTTCCAATGTGCTAAGCATGCGTGCTCTGTTGACGTCACATAGGCATAGTCGCTGTACACTGTTACTTCCTGGTATGCGTGATTCTCGATCATGAGTATCAAAGCAAATAATTCTGCAGCCTGTGCTGAATAATGAGATGGCAATCCAGTACTAATAAGCACCTGAAATCCCCATTTGCCATGTGCATTACCGCAGCAGCATCTGTATACCTCTATCTATCACTTTGAATGATCCTTGAAGAACCGTCAATAAAAATAATCTCTCCTCTTGCTAATGCATTCTCTTTTATTCTAGGAAGTTCATCATAGAACTCTTCATAGTTTGCTCAATCGTGTACAGGTTCTTCTTCTATCACTGGCGCAACCACAAACATGGCAGGATTCACTATTTTACATCAAGCTATTTTGATCGCTGGGTTTGATATGACTACCTATTAGGCAGAAGCCCTTTGGGAAGCCAATGTGCCTTGTGGTTTTTCTAAAATGGCAAATAGTGAGTGCTCAACAAATAACGTCATGGAGCATCACATCACTATGCTTGCAGTTTTCTCTTTGGCGAACGCAGCGGCTGCTAAACTTTGTTCACACGGAAAATGACCTCTCATTACTGGGTATAAGATTCCACTGTAATATGCAAGGGGCTTGTACCCCAACATTGTTCTCAGCATGAGCACTGCTGTCATAACAGTGCCATCTGTATGCGATAACAAAAATAATTCCTCAGCATAATTAGGAAACCCTAAAACTGGAGCCGTGTAAATTGCTTTTTTCAATTCATCAAACCCTTCTTCCATCTCCTCAGTCCACACGATTTTTTCCTGCATTGGATGTGCTTTCTTTAGAGCCTGCAATCAAGGCCTTATATATGAGCTGTAATCAAAGACCCAAGCTCTGACATAATTACATAATCCTAAAAACCCCTGCTTGTGTTTTATCGTGTGTGGCTTTGCTGTTTTTAAAATAGCCTCAGCCCTTTCATGGGTAACCTTTTTTCCCTCATGTGAAATCAATTGGCCTATATACAACACTTCTTTTTGACAATATTGTAACTTTTCTTTGTCAACTTTATATCCTTTGTCAGCGAGTATGATCATCAGCTGAACAGAATCGTGTCTGCACTCTTCCTCTGAGGTGCTGCAAACTAAAATGTCTTCTACATGTTGCAACACAATGTTTTATAAAGCAATATTGCTTAAGTTCATCTGAAGGACTCTATTGAAAATCGATGGAGACTCCCAATACCCTTGTTATAAACTAGTGCTTTTCAGGCGAGTTTGTCTGAACGTAAACAATGTCAGATCCTGCGAGTCTTTGTGCAATAGGATTGAGAAAAATGCATTTTTCAAGTCAATCACAGTGAAATATCGTGCTTCAACAGGTATATTACATAGGATCGCAGACGGGTTAGGAACTAGAGGGAACTCGGCCTGTACAATCTGGTTTATTGGGCGAAGGTCCTGCATTAGATGCCACAACCCCGCTTACTTGATTTCACAGGATACACTGACGTGACTCTGACGTCACTAAGATGCCATGATCCATCATGGCAGAAATTGTCTTAAAAATACCTTCATCTGCCTCTCTGGACATATCATATTGTCACGCTTGAGGTAAAATTGCTACTGGTTTCAATGTAATCTTTACTTCTCCAACCCCCTTTAGTAGGCCTACGTCATACTGGCCAGTGGTCCATAATGAAACAGGCACTTTCGCCATGTCATCATCAAAATACTCGGAACTTATCTTTTATTTACTATTACCCAAAAAGTAATGCACATCTCAAATATTATTTCGTCATCAGATGAATGATCTCCAAACAGATTTTCATCCATGACATTGGTCAATCTGTAACCTACCCTGATGGCGATTACTGCGCGCCATTGTTTTCATTCATCATCGTGTCCATCAAGCAAAACCATTTCCCCTCACATTATGGCTGCTTGTACCTCTAAGGGAAGAACTCGTCCCTTTTCTTCGAGCATAGGTATTCTTGGTCTAATCAAAAATGAATCTGAAGTTCTCATTGTTCTGCCTGCTAGGCCTGGTAGCCATGACAACAGAATGCGTGCATACTCCATACTGGAAAACCTCTGGTTCTAATGGAATTTCTCTCATATCTAGTTGTCCTGCGGATGCCATAATAATTTTGCACACATTTAAGTAATGCATTCCTGGTGTTGAACACACTATACCTTCATCAGTGAATGAGATTGTCATATTCAACTTAGTCATTAAATCTCGTCACAATATATTGACAGGTGTTTGCCTCGAACATATTCTCCTATAGAAACTGGCAATTCTTCAATGAAAGGAAAACTCTGCTTGTAGCTCCTGTGAACCCCTGAGTATTCATGGAATTGCCAGACATTGAAAACTTTCCCTCTCATATACATGAGCGCGTTGCACCCGTGTCTACAAAAAACGAAAAATGTTTGCCTCATAAAACGACATCCACCCTTGGTTCCTCATGAGGGTTTGGCGTCACGGATAGTATCAAACATATCCGGTCTCCCAGTGAGCTGTCCTATTGTGGGTACACCCTCATCCCATTATGTGTGAAAGGATTCCCTCCATTAGCAGTGACATCCCTTATCCCAGGAGTCATTAACTGACCTGTGTTTGTGTTTTGCTGAAACTGCATAGGTTTCTGCATATTGCTGCGACTGTCCTTGTGGTAGATTATCTGCCACCTGCTGTGGTTGCAAGCCTTGCTGCACTCTCAGCACGTGCTGCTGCATTGTTTGATTCTGCGCAAATCCATCTCCATTCTGCTGCGAATATGCAGGTGGATTTGACATCCCTCCTTTTGAAAACTGGCCATTTTGCACCATCCCTTGACTTCTACACGTGCGAGAAAAATGTCCTGCCATTCCGCACATCCAGCATATACGCGGTGGTCTCCCAACCTGCCCATTTTGCATACTCTGATTACCATTCTGCATATTTTGAAACCCACCTTCGTTATTCTGAAAATGTACCTGATTATTCTGCCAATTCCCTTGATTACCTTGCCATCCCCTTCCTCAAAATCCTCTTCCTCGTGGAGCGTATCCACTATTGTTTTGATCAAACTGCCTTTGATTATTCACCTGCAGCATGATCACTCTCTGCTGTTAATTCGATCCGTCTATGCTGGTGAACATCGCCCCTTTAATGGCGTACTTGGATAATTTTTTCTGCACTACTTTTGCCTCCCCGCCTTTGCGAGCATCGTCCTTTTTGCAATTCTTTTCCTGCAAGTGTCTGCAGTACTGCACAATGGTCAGCTGAATCTCCGACCATGGTTTAGCTTCGATATCCACTAATTTCTTGAGCTGCTTCTGTACTGGCTCTGGCAGCCCTTGGCATAATATATGATAGAATACTGGTATAGATTTTCCCCAAGATTCGCATGTTTCCAAGGCCCAAGACTCCTGGAAACTTTGAATGTAAACCAACGGATCATCTCCTTCCTGCATCTTTTTCGTAATTATAGCTCCCATATCGAACGTGTCCTGATACAGTACTCTAAGCTCTTTCCAGACTTATTATAACTGCAGTTATTGAATGGTGCTCCGTCGTGAGTAGTGGTGACTGTAGTCACACCAGGCTACCCTGCACTTGTCCACATGTCATCGGATCTCTCACCAAGTATGGCGGTTAAAAGACCCTTAATTCCCCTATGACCAATGTATTTCCTCCCGTCATTTTCTCTAACTAATGTATCCATTCCCCAGTGCCAGAAGTCAAACTCTGGAGTTTGCACCTTAGATGATCTATTTGAGGACAAGGTATATACTGTGGTCTCGTTCCTCTTTACGCTAACAAGGGAAACTGGGAAGCCCCAAACTCATTCTCATCTCTCATCATTTGTCTGTCCACCACCGGGACGATATTCCTGCATCGTAGTTTATCTAGAAATTATCTTAACCTGCTTACATAAGGCAGGGACTCCTCCCTCTCACTGTGGAGTTGCCCCCTAGGTTGGTCTGACTGTGTCAATGGCTCTGACGCCTTAGATACTGGTACATTTACTTCTTTTTCCATAGAAAAGCATCCCTCAGGACCACATATATCATCTCTCTCTTCCCCATGGAAGGTTTCCCTTTACTCATCTGTCATTTCCTGTACCCAACTCGTGCAATTTCCCTCTTCGTCATCTCTATTTAGAGTCAGTCTGTCTAAAGACAGCTCCTTATGTCTAGCACTACATGAGGCTTCATCCGTGTCATACAATCGAGTGCTCTCGAGGCGGTCATTATTTCCCTTCCCCTTTGACTTCTTCTGAGCTCTCATTTCATGATATACTTTATCGATCGCTTCCCCAATGCTCCTCGAGTCAAACTCGTCTTCTAGATTTGCTCTAGAAGGGCCTGGTAATGACTTGTTTTCTGGAAACAATTCCCCTATATCCTTCCATGCTACTTGTGGATTAGGATATCTTACTTCCTTTTTCAGGTGATCAAGATAGCGTGCTCTCTGCCTTCTTTTATGTTCCATGTTGTCATCAAATTCCCTTCGTTTCCTCGCTTCCTCTCTCACTCTGTCTTCCTCATATCCATTCTTTCGTTTGCCCTGCGTATCTCCTCATCCCTTCGTCTTTTCATTCTCTTATCCCTTAACTTCTGTTCCTCCTCTTCTATTCTTTTTCATTGTAGCCTCTCCTGCTCATCAATCACTCTATGGGCCTCATTACATGGATGGCGGTAAGGGTTTACCGGTACCAGTAAATCCTTACCGCCCTACTACTAGGTCCCTTTGTGGGTTGGGGAATTTAACGCCTGCTTTTTGCAGGCGTTAAAAAAAACCACCCGCAAAGGGACCAGGGAGCTAAATACGGTACCGCAATTTGCGGTACCGTAATTAGTGCCTTCCCCATTCCCATAGAGCCCTATGGGGCAAAAGTGGGAATGGGGAAGGGCAATGGTGGAAGGGGGAATTACCGCCCCGCCAACCTTGGAATAGGGCAGTAATTCCCCTTTCCACCAAGGCGGTGCTGGTATTTTACCGGCATGAACCATGGTGCTAACAGCGCCATGGTTCACCGCCATCCGTGTAATGAGGCCCTATGTCTGTTATCTCGTTTTCTTTGCTCTTCTGCTCTCTTGTGTTCTTGACTGCTCTTCTTGATATGACTGCTCTCGTCTTTGCTTATCCTTCCTTTTCGCTCCTTTGTTTTTCAATCGTTCTTCTCTTTCTTCATCTTTTTTATCTTGCTTGTTTTGATCTTCTCTTTGTGTTACTTCCTCAATGCCTTTTCCATCGAGTTTAAGCAAAATCTGACCTCCCATCCATTCGTTCTGTAAGAGCGCTATTCTGTAAGAGTGCTATCTCATCACTTTTATCTCTTTCTCCTGTTCATCTCTTTATCTCTCTTCCTATATCTAGAGATGTTCTTGTTCAATCTCTCCTCTCCTTGTGGCTTCTCTCCTTGTCCCTCGGGACTCTAGAGATCACATCTTTCTCAGTATTTTTCTCTGGAACCTCGTCACTACTTTACGTAGGTAACTCATATGCCGGATTTCTATACCCTGTCACTGCTTTAAGTTCCCTTAATGGGTATAACCCATTGTCTTTCTTACTCTCTTCTTCTATTTCAGACAGGGCGGGTGGAGCAGATGGCTCTTCACCCCCCTCTTTACATACATTAAATATCCAGTCTATAGGAAGCTCCTCATCTTTCTCTTATTGGTACATTTTCTAGAGCTCTAAGCTCGCTAGGCGCTTGTCTAGCTTTTTCCCAGTATATGCTGCATGCAAATATGTCGTCATATGCTGCAAGACTGCTTTCAATAGTGACCCTCCTTGCGGCCACGGCATAAACATTTTATCTGCGGTTCCTTTAACCCATTCTGCACTGTACTGTCTAAGTTTCGGTGCAGGTTTTGGAAATTGCTTGCAGAGATGCACCAACCGAGTAACATCCCCCATTCTCGATTTGTCTACTCCTAGCTTGCTAAGACTCATTTGCTTTAATCACAGGTTTAAAAACACGTTTCAAGAAAACAACACAATATGAGCGAGCACCAATCGTTGCAAGCTCCAATCCTGTCAATCACAGTTTTACTTTAATCTTGCTAAAAAACAACCATCAAATTCATGCTTCTCTAATTATCATCAATTTTTCTTTACCTATGATGTCATCATTTTTTCCAAAACCACATAAGACAAACTTGACCGGTCACATAAATCTCCTACGATCTTCTCTTTAAGAATTGTCTTGCCCTCTAAAATACTTCATATGAAGTGTAAATTAACCCCTTCAGATCTGCCTTCAATCTGATCCGTTTTCTACATTGTTCCACGATTGGACTCTGGGTTCAAATTTCTTTTAGCGTTCTTTAAAACTTAGGTATGGGTGTATCCTCTTTATCATGGCCTCTCACACGATATTCCTTATTATATTGCTCGGATCTTACAAGAAAGCTTGTATGCAAGTAGTTCTCCCCACCAACGATGGGAAAGAGAGCAACACTAACTCAAAATGGTAAGAACGTGCCTAGAAAGGTCAACACTGGGTGACACCATAGATAAGTCCAAACAGGAACTCAGTGTCAAACGAATCTGGGTATTGTACCCTTTTCCAATTGCTGTGTCCATGATCAGAATCTGGCATAATCCTCTTCTTATCAAGGCTTAAGCATGCCTCAGTCCAAAGACAATAAGCTACTGTGGCTTCACAAATACAGATCTTCCCATAACCCTACAACTGATATTCACAGAGTGTTTCCATTTACTTTCCTTCACCCTTTTGTAAATGGCTTAAAAGGAGTGTCTCGAACCAAGCCACAGTCCAATGAATTCTCTGTCTTTCTATTTGTCAGCTTCTGAGTCCTTCTTCCTCGTGATCGATCTTGTCTGCACGTGCCGTGGTTCTTCTCTGATGCTTGTACTTTCTTTGTGTAGGGGTGCGGGCAGAGGAGTTTCTCCAGCAAAGATTTTAATGTCCCCAAGAAAAATCCAAGCACACCTGCCCTGCAATTTGACAGCAGACGACGTGACATCTTCCACAATGAACGGACCGTTAAAACGGGGTTCGTCACACTTTTTTCTTATGTGGTTGCAGACTAGAACCGCATCTCCAGGGAATACTTGGTGAACACAAAGTTTCTGAGATTGTTCTGCCGAAGCATCTCCTTCTGCGTTCTGTACTGCCCTACACCTGTGTCACTGCAGCTGTCTTGAAATGACAGAAATACTGCAAGCCATACAGTTCAAATAATCATGCAATTTCATTCCTAACAGTTCTGCAGTTGGCTGAGCATCACTTATAACTCTAAATGAAGGCATTAGGGGTGTTCTCATTCACCTCCCCATCACTATTTCATGGGGCATGAGATGGTGGCCAGAAACCAGTTGGTTCCTTAAAGCATATAATGCCAGTGGTAGGCAATGCAACCACCCTTTCTTCAAGGTAAGCTTCAACTTGGCTATTCTTACTATTAGCAGGCCATTGAGCCTCTCACAGATCCCATTTCCTTGCGGATGATAAGCCGAAGAAAATGTGTGCTTTATACTAAGCAACAAGCTGATCTGTTCAAATGTCTGATTTACAAAATGTGGGTCATTATCTGACTTCATAACTTCACATACTCCCCATCTAGGAAATACTACTCGCACTAGAAATTTAGCTGCACAAGTGGAATCTGGGTGTGTACATTGACCTGCCTCTATCCATCTGAAGAAAGGGCATTCCACTACGATCAGGTATCTATATCCATTACATACTTGTATCATATCGACATAGTCAATATGCAAGTGCTGAAAATAACCATTAGGTCTCAGATGACTGCCCTAACTGTGCAAAATGTATGCCCAGCTGTGAATTGTTGGCACACAATACAGTTTACTATAAAAAATGTAAAATGTTCTGCTGAATTTGGCACAAACCATTCCTCAGCAATAGCTGCAGCGAGATTCTCCCTAGTCGTATGCGCAGGGTAGTGTAGCTGTTCCAGCACTACCCTTAATAAGGCTATAGGTATCACCGGTTTATCAGTGCTGTCCTGTCGCCACATTGCTTCAGAGGGTTTAAAGAGCACCCTCTTTGTGTCCACAAATTATTTTCCTCTTGAGGTACTTCCCCCTGGACATCTATTAACTGCTTTTTTTGACAAGTGGTTATATCCTTCAGATACAGTCATCATAACAACCATTTTTTCATTCACATTAGGAGTTTCAACATTTATCATCTCTTTATCTGTAATTGCTACGTGCTTGGCCTCAGCATGTGCTGCTTGATTTCCACGTGAGATAAAAACCTGCCCCTTTTTGTGTGGGCTGCGCATTTAACGACTGCTATGCCTACTGGGAGTTGCAGCACCTTAATGAGTCTATCCAAAAAGGAGGTGTGCTGGTCTGGCGTGCTGTCCGCTTGGAGGTAGCCCCTCCTTTTCCAATGTGCTAAGCATGCGTGCTCTGTTGACGTCACATAGGCATAGTCGCTGTACACTGTTACTTCCTGGTATGCGTGATTCTCGATCATGAGTATCAAAGCAAATAATTCTGCAGCCTGTGCTGAATAATGAGATGGCAATCCAGTACTAATAAGCACCTGAAATCCCCATTTGCCATGTGCATTACCGCAGCAGCATCTGTATACCTCTATCTATCACTTTGAATGATCCTTGAAGAACCGTCAATAAAAATAATCTCTCCTCTTGCTAATGCATTCTCTTTTATTCTAGGAAGTTCATCATAGAACTCTTCATAGTTTGCTCAATCGTGTACAGGTTCTTCTTCTATCACTGGCGCAACCACAAACATGGCAGGATTCACTATTTTACATCAAGCTATTTTGATCGCTGGGTTTGATATGACTACCTATTAGGCAGAAGCCCTTTGGGAAGCCAATGTGCCTTGTGGTTTTTCTAAAATGGCAAATAGTGAGTGCTCAACAAATAACGTCATGGAGCATCACATCACTATGCTTGCAGTTTTCTCTTTGGCGAACGCAGCGGCTGCTAAACTTTGTTCACACGGAAAATGACCTCTCATTACTGGGTATAAGATTCCACTGTAATATGCAAGGGGCTTGTACCCCAACATTGTTCTCAGCATGAGCACTGCTGTCATAACAGTGCCATCTGTATGCGATAACAAAAATAATTCCTCAGCATAATTAGGAAACCCTAAAACTGGAGCCGTGTAAATTGCTTTTTTCAATTCATCAAACCCTTCTTCCATCTCCTCAGTCCACACGATTTTTTCCTGCATTGGATGTGCTTTCTTTAGAGCCTGCAATCAAGGCCTTATATATGAGCTGTAATCAAAGACCCAAGCTCTGACATAATTACATAATCCTAAAAACCCCTGCTTGTGTTTTATCGTGTGTGGCTTTGCTGTTTTTAAAATAGCCTCAGCCCTTTCATGGGTAACCTTTTTTCCCTCATGTGAAATCAATTGGCCTATATACAACACTTCTTTTTGACAATATTGTAACTTTTCTTTGTCAACTTTATATCCTTTGTCAGCGAGTATGATCATCAGCTGAACAGAATCGTGTCTGCACTCTTCCTCTGAGGTGCTGCAAACTAAAATGTCTTCTACATGTTGCAACACAATGTTTTATAAAGCAATATTGCTTAAGTTCATCTGAAGGACTCTATTGAAAATCGATGGAGACTCCCAATACCCTTGTTATAAACTAGTGCTTTTCAGGCGAGTTTGTCTGAACGTAAACAATGTCAGATCCTGCGAGTCTTTGTGCAATAGGATTGAGAAAAATGCATTTTTCAAGTCAATCACAGTGAAATATCGTGCTTCAACAGGTATATTACATAGGATCGCAGACGGGTTAGGAACTAGAGGGAACTCGGCCTGTACAATCTGGTTTATTGGGCGAAGGTCCTGCATTAGATGCCACAACCCCGCTTACTTGATTTCACAGGATACACTGACGTGACTCTGACGTCACTAAGATGCCATGATCCATCATGGCAGAAATTGTCTTAAAAATACCTTCATCTGCCTCTCTGGACATATCATATTGTCACGCTTGAGGTAAAATTGCTACTGGTTTCAATGTAATCTTTACTTCTCCAACCCCCTTTAGTAGGCCTACGTCATACTGGCCAGTGGTCCATAATGAAACAGGCACTTTCGCCATGTCATCATCAAAATACTCGGAACTTATCTTTTATTTACTATTACCCAAAAAGTAATGCACATCTCAAATATTATTTCGTCATCAGATGAATGATCTCCAAACAGATTTTCATCCGTGACATTGGTCAATCTGTAACCTACCCTGATGGCGATTACTGCGCGCCATTGTTTTCATTCATCATCGTGTCCATCAAGCAAAACCATTTCCCCTCACATTATGGCTGCTTGTACCTCTAAGGGAAGAACTCGTCCCTTTTCTTCGAGCATAGGTATTCTTGGTCTAATCAAAAATGAATCTGAAGTTCTCATTGTTCTGCCTGCTAGGCCTGGTAGCCATGACAACAGAATGCGTGCATACTCCATACTGGAAAACCTCTGGTTCTAATGGAATTTCTCTCATATCTAGTTGTCCTGCGGATGCCATAATAATTTTGCACACATTTAAGTAATGCATTCCTGGTGTTGAACACACTATACCTTCATCAGTGAATGAGATTGTCATATTCAACTTAGTCATTAAATCTCGTCACAATATATTGACAGGTGTTTGCCTCGAACATATTCTCCTATAGAAACTGGCAATTCTTCAATGAAAGGAAAACTCTGCTTGTAGCTCCTGTGAACCCCTGAGTATTCATGGAATTGCCAGACATTGAAAACTTTCCCTCTCATATACATGAGCGCGTTGCACCCGTGTCTACAAAAAACGAAAAATGTTTGCCTCATAAAACGACATCCACCCTTGGTTCCTCATGAGGGTTTGGCGTCACGGATAGTATCAAACATATCCGGTCTCCCAGTGAGCTGTCCTATTGTGGGTACACCCTCATCCCATTATGTGTGAAAGGATTCCCTCCATTAGCAGTGACATCCCTTATCCCAGGAGTCATTAACTGACCTGTGTTTGTGTTTTGCTGAAACTGCATAGGTTTCTGCATATTGCTGCGACTGTCCTTGTGGTAGATTATCTGCCACCTGCTGTGGTTGCAAGCCTTGCTGCACTCTCAGCACGTGCTGCTGCATTGTTTGATTCTGCGCAAATCCATCTCCATTCTGCTGCGAATATGCAGGTGGATTTGACATCCCTCCTTTTGAAAACTGGCCATTTTGCACCATCCCTTGACTTCTACACGTGCGAGAAAAATGTCCTGCCATTCCGCACATCCAGCATATACGCGGTGGTCTCCCAACCTGCCCATTTTGCATACTCTGATTACCATTCTGCATATTTTGAAACCCACCTTCGTTATTCTGAAAATGTACCTGATTATTCTGCCAATTCCCTTGATTACCTTGCCATCCCCTTCCTCAAAATCCTCTTCCTCGTGGAGCGTATCCACTATTGTTTTGATCAAACTGCCTTTGATTATTCACCTGCAGCATGATCACTCTCTGCTGTTAATTCGATCCGTCTATGCTGGTGAACATCGCCCCTTTAATGGCGTACTTGGATAATTTTTTCTGCACTACTTTTGCCTCCCCGCCTTTGCGAGCATCGTCCTTTTTGCAATTCTTTTCCTGCAAGTGTCTGCAGTACTGCACAATGGTCAGCTGAATCTCCGACCATGGTTTAGCTTCGATATCCACTAATTTCTTGAGCTGCTTCTGTACTGGCTCTGGCAGCCCTTGGCATAATATATGATAGAATACTGGTATAGATTTTCCCCAAGATTCGCATGTTTCCAAGGCCCAAGACTCCTGGAAACTTTGAATGTAAACCAACGGATCATCTCCTTCCTGCATCTTTTTCGTAATTATAGCTCCCATATCGAACGTGTCCTGATACAGTACTCTAAGCTCTTTCCAGACTTATTATAACTGCAGTTATTGAATGGTGCTCCGTCGTGAGTAGTGGTGACTGTAGTCACACCAGGCTACCCTGCACTTGTCCACATGTCATCGGATCTCTCACCAAGTATGGCGGTTAAAAGACCCTTAATTCCCCTATGACCAATGTATTTCCTCCCGTCATTTTCTCTAACTAATGTATCCATTCCCCAGTGCCAGAAGTCAAACTCTGGAGTTTGCACCTTAGATGATCTATTTGAGGACAAGGTATATACTGTGGTCTCGTTCCTCTTTACGCTAACAAGGGAAACTGGGAAGCCCCAAACTCATTCTCATCTCTCATCATTTGTCTGTCCACCACCGGGACGATATTCCTGCATCGTAGTTTATCTAGAAATTATCTTAACCTGCTTACATAAGGCAGGGACTCCTCCCTCTCACTGTGGAGTTGCCCCCTAGGTTGGTCTGACTGTGTCAATGGCTCTGACGCCTTAGATACTGGTACATTTACTTCTTTTTCCATAGAAAAGCATCCCTCAGGACCACATATATCATCTCTCTCTTCCCCATGGAAGGTTTCCCTTTACTCATCTGTCATTTCCTGTACCCAACTCGTGCAATTTCCCTCTTCGTCATCTCTATTTAGAGTCAGTCTGTCTAAAGACAGCTCCTTATGTCTAGCACTACATGAGGCTTCATCCGTGTCATACAATCGAGTGCTCTCGAGGCGGTCATTATTTCCCTTCCCCTTTGACTTCTTCTGAGCTCTCATTTCATGATATACTTTATCGATCGCTTCCCCAATGCTCCTCGAGTCAAACTCGTCTTCTAGATTTGCTCTAGAAGGGCCTGGTAATGACTTGTTTTCTGGAAACAATTCCCCTATATCCTTCCATGCTACTTGTGGATTAGGATATCTTACTTCCTTTTTCAGGTGATCAAGATAGCGTGCTCTCTGCCTTCTTTTATGTTCCATGTTGTCATCAAATTCCCTTCGTTTCCTCGCTTCCTCTCTCACTCTGTCTTCCTCATATCCATTCTTTCGTTTGCCCTGCGTATCTCCTCATCCCTTCGTCTTTTCATTCTCTTATCCCTTAACTTCTGTTCCTCCTCTTCTATTCTTTTTCATTGTAGCCTCTCCTGCTCATCAATCACTCTATGGGCCTCATTACATGGATGGCGGTAAGGGTTTACCGGTACCAGTAAATCCTTACCGCCCTACTACTAGGTCCCTTTGTGGGTTGGGGAATTTAACGCCTGCTTTTTGCAGGCGTTAAAAAAAACCACCCGCAAAGGGACCAGGGAGCTAAATACGGTACCGCAATTTGCGGTACCGTAATTAGTGCCTTCCCCATTCCCATAGAGCCCTATGGGGCAAAAGTGGGAATGGGGAAGGGCAATGGTGGAAGGGGGAATTACCGCCCCGCCAACCTTGGAATAGGGCAGTAATTCCCCTTTCCACCAAGGCGGTGCTGGTATTTTACCGGCATGAACCATGGTGCTAACAGCGCCATGGTTCACCGCCATCCGTGTAATGAGGCCCTATATCTGTTATCTCGTTTTCTTTGCTCTTCTGCTCTCTTGTGTTCTTGACTGCTCTTCTTGATATGACTGCTCTCGTCTTTGCTTATCCTTCCTTTTCGCTCCTTTGTTTTTCAATCGTTCTTCTCTTTCTTCATCTTTTTTATCTTGCTTGTTTTGATCTTCTCTTTGTGTTACTTCCTCAATGCCTTTTCCATCGAGTTTAAGCAAAATCTGACCTCCCATCCATTCGTTCTGTAAGAGCGCTATTCTGTAAGAGTGCTATCTCATCACTTTTATCTCTTTCTCCTGTTCATCTCTTTATCTCTCTTCCTATATCTAGAGATGTTCTTGTTCAATCTCTCCTCTCCTTGTGGCTTCTCTCCTTGTCCCTCGGGACTCTAGAGATCACATCTTTCTCAGTATTTTTCTCTGGAACCTCGTCACTACTTTACGTAGGTAACTCATATGCCGGATTTCTATACCCTGTCACTGCTTTAAGTTCCCTTAATGGGTATAACCCATTGTCTTTCTTACTCTCTTCTTCTATTTCAGACAGGGCGGGTGGAGCAGATGGCTCTTCACCCCCCTCTTTACATACATTAAATATCCAGTCTATAGGAAGCTCCTCATCTTTCTCTTATTGGTACATTTTCTAGAGCTCTAAGCTCGCTAGGCGCTTGTCTAGCTTTTTCCCAGTATATGCTGCATGCAAATATGTCGTCATATGCTGCAAGACTGCTTTTAATAGTGACCCTCCTTGCGGCCACGGCATAAACATTTTATCTGCGGTTCCTTTAACCCATTCTGCACTGTACTGTCTAAGTTTCGGTGCAGGTTTTGGAAATTGCTTGCAGAGATGCACCAACCGAGTAACATCCCCCATTCTCGATTTGTCTACTCCTAGCTTGCTAAGACTCATTTGCTTTAATCACAGGTTTAAAAACACGTTTCAAGAAAACAACACAATATGAGCGAGCACCAATCGTTGCAAGCTCCAATCCTGTCAATCACAGTTTTACTTTAATCTTGCTAAAAAACAACCATCAAATTCATGCTTCTCTAATTATCATCAATTTTTCTTTACCTATGATGTCATCATTTTTTCCAAAACCACATAAGACAAACTTGACCGGTCACATAAATCTCCTACGATCTTCTCTTTAAGAATTGTCTTGCCCTCTAAAATACTTCATATGAAGTGTAAATTAACCCCTTCAGATCTGCCTTCAATCTGATCCGTTTTCTACATTGTTCCACGATTGGACTCTGGGTTCAAATTTCTTTTAGCGTTCTTTAAAACTTAGGTATGGGTGTATCCTCTTTATCATGGCCTCTCACACGATATTCCTTATTATATTGCTCGGCCACACTCAAGTCAATATCTCAGTCCCCATATATATATTTTACACTCTTACATTATGTTTATCCCACCTCCCTCCGTTACTCTCCTTTATTTTACTACGCATGCATCAATTTGCCACACTCCTCAGTTTTTACTCACCATTTGCATATTTTCTTCTTTGGACCCTCGGGATCGTACGCCTCCATTACCGCCTCTTCAAACTGTTGTCTGATCCGCTTCAAGTAGACGTGGGAGGGGATTATTATGGAAACTAAGGGGACCCGTCACACCCTCCTTGCGAACATTTTTTAAATTATACTAACCACTATCTACGGGGAGCTTCATGTCCTGTCAGCCAAATGGCAAAGGTTGTGCGATATTACAGAGACTCTAAAGTTTACTTATATCGATGGTCGATAGATTTTTTAATAAACCATCATCTCTTTGCTTTCAAGTGAACTCGGTTGCCCAGCCCTTTAAGATGAGTTGCAATACCCTAGAGATGGATGGGATGCAGATTTTATTCATGCATCAATAATCAAGATGACTCAGGTAATTTGGCAAAAGGAAGTCTGTTTTAATATCAAGTATCTAAAACAGGGAGTACAACGAACATCGGCACTCGCCCAATCCTCTTACTCAACTTTTCTTTCGTAAAAACTGAGGATTTATCATACACAATCATCATCAGTGACGTGCTGACCTGAGTCATTACCAATGTCATCCTACGTGGTAAACTACAAAACCTATCGGAGGAAGTGAATGGCTCTAAGTGAATATCTAGGTATAAGTTCCATATCAGTATATAACCATGAAGGAGAGAGATAGGGTACTTAACATCAGGTGGGGCAACTAAGCCATCCACTTAAAATGGCCACTATAAACGTCAGTAAATACACAATGTTCCATTGGCTACACAAACTATAGGACCCATGATTACACAGTCCTCTACGATTGGTTGGCTTCTAACCCCTGTCAGTACTTTTCCACCTTGGTCTAGCAGCATGCAGACTGAACTTCCTGGTGGGGGTGGGCTCGTTTTAACACTAGCTTCCCACCAATTAATGTATCAATCCATCATCACCTCAATGGTCCAGTGTCAATTAGTGCTTTGAAGTTTGGCCTTGAGCTTGTACTGTGCTCTGAAATGTTATGGAGTGCAGGCACATCCTGCCCTTGTGCGTATTTGTGACCACCTCGATCGGCCAACTTCCTTCTTCCACGTGACTGGACACCATGAAATTGAACATTTTCGTGTATTTAATATTATTTTCTAATAGTGCTCTGACATCTTTTGTTTTGCTCAAGCCTTCCGAACAGGAGTCTTTGTTCTTTCACACAATTTGTATCCAATGTCAGTCAATTCCAGTTCTGATAAGACCTTGGCTTCTTGGCTCATCAAACTCCTTCTGCTGAGATTCACTTTTAAATTCAATTAGCTTTTTAACTGCGACACCCTCAAATGAGGCCTTCTTGTTTAATGTTCAGCACTGCTTATAATGCGTAGTGGAAATATCCATCTTTTACTCATCCATATGCATCTGTATTTATTGGCGCGTGCCGCAATTTATTTACTATAAAGCCTGAAGCTAGCTTTTAAGATTACTTTGCTGCTTGCGTTTCTCCTGCATCTGTACACCTTTAAAATAACTTACTATCTTCATCTGTTTCTGTGGCATAAGCTTCTTCACCTTGATCCCAAGATGTCACTTATCCTTGGTACTTTCTTGATTCCTCATAGAATGTCTGCATTCTCTTGTCTCTGCATCTCTTCTATGTGTGTCAGTACAGCTCAGTTGTGACGTCACCATTCATCTTTGCCATTCATCTTCTCTGCTTCAGGAATCTCTTTTAAATGGCCATCATATTGTCTTGTGTGTAGGTACGGTTTTCTCAATGGGTACCCTGCCTCCTAGATCTTCCTAGGTATTGGTACTCTTATTGGTACTGCAAAGCGTCCAAGCTCTGCTCTTTGTTTGTTCAATTGTTACGTGTACGTCTCATACTCTGGTTTCCACTCTATAGGTAATAGAGACAGGGCAGTTTGAGTAGGGGTACTTGGCTCCTCCTCTACAATGTGATAATATACTACAATTACATCCAGAACTAAGGATATTACAGACAGACTGGAGGTATCTGACAACAAAATATAAGAATTTTGAAACTGTTTTCTGAAAGATGAACCCCCGGCCGTGCAATTGTACTTTAATGTGCTCTGAGGACTCTGATCATAGTTTTCCGTAGCCAGCCATGGACATACTTGACGTCCAAAGCCCTGTGCGCCGCTTAAAAAGCAGACACTGGTGGATACACAATGTATAATGTAATAAATGATAGTTCAAGATGGTGTAAAATGTGTATAACGGCGCGTTTCATTTCTGCGCATGTGCTTGGACTACTATTACATATGTGGATGTGGCGGTTTCGCAACAGACGGTCGGGACGGCTTGCCGACACTGCAGCACATCGCTCCAACGCTCTTCGTGGAAGGAAAAAAATCTTGCTTCTCTTCCCGTTGACATTCTACCTAGCAGGTAAACTGTAAGGCTGCCCTTGAACCCCAGTGACATGTCCTAATGGAATATCTCCAATTCTGGTTGGAATAGCATGACATATATACCTGTAGACATGCCTAAGACACGTCTCTTTTAAATAAGCACTGAACTATGAAATTGATAACCACTTTTTTAAGGTAACTCCTCCTTCAGCACCCTTTAGATTCATATCTTTTACATTGTCCTAGGGTGAACAGGAATGTAAAAATCAAAGTGCATCCAAGTGAGAATCATCAGTCGCCTTTCCCACAATGACTACTGAGTCTGGCCCAAACCAAGCAAAGGTAAGAGGCTCTACCTGACCTACAAGCATATAGAGACAAAGATTTATTTAGAAGTAAGACTGATGTATTAAGTAACCCCACATGTCTCTTCCAATCCCCTTACCCTGTTCTTTCCTTCACAGGTGTGGTGATTTACTGTTGGAGAAAAATCCTCTTTCTCCCTTCTGTTGACAGCACGTAAGACAGTGCTGTCACCCTGAAGAAAGTGGGAAAACATTACATTCCATTGAAACCGGTAGGCCCAACTTAGCGGGTGTAAGGTTCCTTTTAATAACATTACACAAGAACCAGAATATTTCCTAATAATGTTGAGTTGGAACACTGACAAAAGTTGTTTTTGTAGCCAATTGAAGAAGACTCATGTATGTATGATGTTTTACTGTACTTCATTGCGAACAAACAGAATGAAGTGAAAAATGTCATTTGCCAAGCAAATGACACATATTTTGAAAATCTGTCTTTTAGAATATATGGTGACTGAAACTATATAGTGACAGGGCTAGTCTCTTGGCCTATACCCTCACCCTAGATAAGCGGCCCGTCAGCACAACCTAGGGTTAGCCATTTCACAAGGCTTTAGTTAGATCTTTTGGAGGGCAATTTAGGTTAGTGTTACATGGTTGGTAACAGTAAAAATTAAAAGTAATTGTGACCCATAACCTGAGATCTTATCGTGTGATAAGAAAACATAGTGCCACAACCACTTTAGGCCGCTATAATGCATATGTAAAAAAATAAGTGGTTAGTTTGAATGTAACAACACTTCTGTTACTCAAAAACATAGGTTACCAGCAAAACTAACAAATACCTACTTAGTATTCCTTAAATACAAATGTAGACTTTACATTGCACGATTTGAATGACACACATCCTAATAAGATTGTTTATTTTGTCCTACCTTTGTCTCCCCTTCATTGTCTTGTTGCGCCTAGAAACACTTTTGTACATGCACGATATAACTGACTTATCATATCATATTTTATGGTCTCAATTGCTACTCTTATGCGGACGATACCCAAATTCTGATCCGCTTAGATCAAGACCAGGATAGGGTATCGGCGTGCCTCAATGACTGCTTGAGAGACGTGGGGGACTGGATGGACCTGAACTGGCTTAAATTTAATGGCGACAAAACAGAGGTATTGGTGGTGGGCTGCCCTCCGGAATCCTCATTGTGGACCTCAGCCTTCTGGCCCACTTCTTTGGGCCCACTTCCGAGCTCAGTCGGCAAAGTGAGAAATCTGGGCGTTATATTCTCTGCTACCCTCTCCATGTCCAATCAAGTGATGGCTGTGTGCCAAGCCGCCCATCACCAGATCAGGCTCCACAAGAGGGCCCTACCTATGATAGCGGAAGCCTTCCGCCCCCTCTGTGGTGGCTGCGTTAGTGCTTTCACGATTAGACTATTGTAATTCCCTGTATTTGTCGCAACCGATTGGTTTAATACAGCGGCTGCAGCATATGCAAGATTTGGCGGCTAGGTTAGCCACTGGCAACCCTTATTGTGCCCATATCTCCCCAGTACTCTGCCAATTGCACTGGCTTCCAGTGGGCCAGCGGGTTCATTTTAAGTCCTTGTGTATTGTGCACAAGGCAGTTTATGCCCAAGGAGCAGATTTTTTACTCGCTATGTCCCTACACGGGCTCTACGTTCCTCGACCACCAATATTCTTGTTGTCCCTAAATTCAATCGTGAAAAGATCGGGGGCAGAGCCTTCTCTATCGCTGCGGCTGGACTCTGGAACAACCTTCCCCCGACACTAAGAAGTGCTTCTAATCACCTTGGCTTCAGAAGAGCTCTTAAGACCATGCTGTTCCAATTCTTCTCCCCTAGGCCATCTTCTGTGTGATCATCTCTCCCTTCTCAGCGCCATTATGCCTCGGCGACCGTGCGCTTTATAACCTTAATTAACATAACATAACATATCAGATCATACATTAATAATTAAATCCACATTTACAATACTATACAGTAAGAATAGACTAATGGATATCTTACTTCTTTAAACATAAAGAAAACCACAATACATATATTCCGTAATTACATTACACTTAATACAGGCCATTATCGTTGTAATTATTTAATATATCCATTATCACTATACTACCTTTACAATACTATACATATAGATGGGTATCTAACTACTGCAAACATAAATAAATACACAAAGCAAACTATTCCTTAATTGCATTAACCTTGAAACACACCACCACCAATGTAATTACTTAATGTGCCCATAATACCCCTGTACTACTTTCTACACATATAAAATGTGTCTCCCTTTCATAAATGTAACCGTCTGAAAATAATTTGATAACATGTTTTAGGAAATGTACATTTTATTAACAGTAAATCTACAAAACTGTTTTTTCAGTCCACGTTGGATTTTTCTCCATGACCCAATGATTACAACATGGTAATACAATGACAGTGTATTGCACACCCATGTTGTAGAAAACATATTACATATAATGTACTATTTGCAAGGGTCCAAAAAAGTAAATGTATGTGTAAAACTTAAGTAACCGTAAGTATGTATATATTACATACCATGCTCATCAACTAACTATATTTTCTTTCCTTTACAGACAAAGAAACACAAATGTTCCTTGTTACCATGTCCAACTAAGCACACTATTTTAGCCATGGATTAAGAGAGAGTTAAGGTGATCAGATTTAACGCAATAAAACCCATGAAATTCAGCAATCGAATTTGGAGCAAATCCACCTAACTATTGCACAATGTATGACCACAATGCTGAAATAACAGATGGCATCACTGGTGACATCACTAATGACATCATAAATTACATCACTGATGTTGTCACTAATGACATTATACATGCCTTCACTGATATCATTGCTTTGATTAATTGTGTTTTGAAATATGACAACTGTGCTTTGTTACGTACCATTTATGTACATATGTAATAATGACAAAGCACATTTTAGTATGCCCTTGTTTCGTTAAACCTTAGACCATGGACACTGTATATGTTGCACCAATCACTTTCTTTGGGGCCCTCTAGGCATGGCCTTTTTGGCCAGTGCCCTAGGTTTCAGCCATGGCCACTGTACATGTAGCATACACCAAGATTTTTCTTTGGTGCCCACTAGCCATGGTCTTTGTGGCCAGTGCCCTCGGGTTTCAGTGGTGGTCAATGCACATGTTGCACCAATAGGTTTTTTTAGTGCCCACTAGCCATGGCCTTGGGTCATGGCCACTGTACATGTTGCACCAATAGGTTTCTTTTGGGACCAGTAGCAATGGCCTTCGGCCATACCCACTGTACATGTTGCACCAATAGGTTTCTTTGGGCCCCACTAGCTCTGGCCTTTGGCCATGGAAAGTGGCCATGGCCTTTGGCTGTGCTCACTATTTATGTTGCACCAATATGTTTATTTGGGGGCCACAAGCCATGACCTTTGTCCATGGGCAATGGCATAGAAACCACCTGCCTACTAGATGTGATCACGGTAGATGTAATTTGTTGCTTTAACTCTTTTCCCATTCCTTCAGGATTCCCCCGATATATTACCCCAGTAATGTCAAGGAACTACACATATGGCTGTAATGAACTACCCATGCCCACTGTATTCCTCTGATATTACTGCAATAATGCAAAAATGCTTGAAATATCAAAAACTCTTCCCTGCCCTCACCCCCCTCTACTTTCCTTGGGGCCCCCACTCCACTCAGTTGCTTTTTCCCTCCCTACCCTTCTCCCATTACCCCCTATCACCATTTGTTTTAAGTGACGCAGCTTCATTCCAAACTACGTCTTCCATTACAGTAATCTCACGGGATTCCCTGGATATTATAACGTTAAAGCAAAAATGTCAGACTGTAACTGGCTCCCCAGCCATCCCAAACTCCCCAACTTCACTTGATGTACTGTTTCCCCTCCCCACCTCTAGCCTGATGCAATATCATCCTTTTTCCTCATCCTTTTTCTGCGCTTTTTGTTTTTCATTCCTCTCGTATTACGGTAGTAATCGTTAGCATTAAGCACAAAAAAAATAGCGGCTTTCATTTCTGAAAAGAACCTCTAATGCAAAGCACCATGGGAGATATAGCTATATGTTTGGGAGAATGTAGCACCACCATCCCGTCCAATATTTTAAAACCTACTGGACATAATAACCCCAAAACTGTCCTGGAAATTAAGTAAATGCTTCATCACCAAGTTGTTGCTTATTTCGTCCAATTCCGTCCATTGTTTTCTGCACTTTGGCTTTATAAAGTGTGGACTTTTTCTCCATGTGAAAATGAATGGGAATAGGCAGAAAACAGTGTTTTTTGCATTCTTAATAACCTTTTTATTTCTTAGCTGATCTTTGCTATACTTTCCGGGCACTTTTTGTGTAGAAAATGTCATCCAAATCCGTCCACCAAGTCAAAGTTTATTAGCATAGAATGTTTGGATTTCCTAAGGCTCATGTCACCTTTACTATAATTTGTAAGGCAGATCTCTAGACAACCAGACAGAGAAAAAACAATCCTCTAAGGAAAAAGGCTCAGTGCACCTCTTTGCAAGGAATACACATTTATTTTTTATACAGGGAAAAAGGCGACAGAGGGTGCCGTAGAACCCAACTGCAATGGAGCTCACTGTTTATTCAAAGCTATAAATGCCCCTATCAAGACCATCATCATGACACTGTGTGGGAGTGTCTTTACGCAGCACAGGAGTATCATTTGGCACATGTAGATCATCACCACCCGGAGTACAATGATAGGGGCCAATATCTTCACCACTCCTCTGAGTCATGTTGGTAGCCACGAGAACATTGTATCGAACCAATCTTCAGCTTTCACTCCTGCTTCAGTTTCCATGCTTGTCTTTAGCTTGTGGAGGGCCCCTATGAATTGCGACAAGGATCTGTTTTCTGCATCGTTTGGGGGGACTTATGCACAACATAACAATCTGATTTTCTTGTACAGGCCTCCATTCATGGCCTTAAACAGATCAAAGACGTACCGGTTCGGAGAGTCATCAACTGGATCAGGCGCATCTTGCTCTTGATTGAGTTCAACCCTTGCTCCATGTTGTTTGCCAACTGGATCATTTCCCAACTCACGATCTGGAGTAATTTGCCATTGGCTGTGGCCTGGACCCCGGTAGCAGAAGGGAGGTGAAGAACACCTCAGTTTTGGTGTATAAGTGATACTTATCTGGAATTACTTTCAGGAATTTGGAGGAATCCTTGGATAAATAATGTTATCACTTTTGCCTTCTTCTTAGTGAGTGCTTCTTCCTCCTCACTTTGCGGGTTGGGATCGGGGTGGCCTCCACTGTGCTGCAATGGACAGGGGTGCTATAGTCAGGTGGGCCTCAGGAACCACGAGGACAGTTGAATATAAAGTTGTTAGCAAACATATCCCTCTCCATGATGGTGGGTTGTGCATGTATGCTCACTGGCCGCACACCCTAAAATTGTCCATATGGGCTGCTGTGCCCTTGCTAAGATCATGGATGAATAATATCTTGTTACACTTGCTGTTACTGCCCACCGGAACTGATCCATATCCTCAAAAGCAGAATTCGTATTTGTCTTCTGCTTGCACCTTCACTGCTACTTCTTTTGCTTCAATCCATGTTAGTTTCAAGACAGATGTGGCCCATATGGTGAGACAGTTCTTGTTGGTGTTCCATATAATTTCTTCAAAAAACCCAGCCAACCCCCCTGCTGCACAGCTCACTACCACCTCCTCTCATCAGTTTGAAACAAACAACACTCCCTCCATCTTTAGAAGTGGGCGTGGCTTGCATTGCGGCCCATTGTCCATTGGAACAACTCACGCTCTGTGCCCATGGAATATGCTCTGAACCCGGCACAGTGCCAGATGAACCAAACACAGGGCTTCTAAAGGGGTGGCAGCTCCTGGGGTACTAACATTGTGGGTTCCTCTGATGCATGGGGGATAAGAGAGCAAATGTAGCCGCTCCCATTTGACCTCTGCTTCTACAATGAGCGCATGTGACTGTTCCATAGATTACTGAATTCTGGATGGTGCACATCAGTCATTGTTTCAAATACAACCACCTTGTGCTGGTCGTACTCTTTCTCTTCCTCCACCCCTCTTTTCACTCAAGGCTTCCATAGCCATGTGACTGTATCAACTACCCATGTTAATTTTTTATTCATTAGATTAATTGATAGAACCTCATTGTGGACAGTACCACACTTATGAAAATAATTTTGAGTACACCCCTCTATACTACACCCTACCTTATATGCCCCAACCATATAACCTGGTTAAGTGAGTATATACACAGACCTGAAACAGAACCAACACATATATACATTATTGCCATGCTTAGACAATGCTTGTGATGAGAAATCTGTAGGGAGCAAGAGGAACGGGTTAAAGATGTAATACTCATAGAATGTTTTATATTACAAAATGCAGCAACGATAGTTTGATAGTAATGGATAAATATTACAGTAGGAGGAATGCACATTATGCAATATACTGTTATTTGCTCTGAAGGAGCTGTGGTAGAGAAGGTATGTATTGAGGTAGTAGGATCAGTGCGAATAACAAAAGACAATTACTTAATGCAGGCTGATAGAGAATCAGGGGAAGGTAATGCTGCATGGGGAGCCTACCGAACATCAGAGAGGTGTGCCAAATAACGCAATTCATTATCTTTGATTGCAAATGGAGTTGCATATATCACTGTGTTGGCCCCATTATACCGTGGCTCACTCCACCTGCAGACATTTCCAGTTGGAGTTGTAGAGGTGGCAAGCTTGTTGCTTCTGTTTGTCTTGGCACTATATGTGGAGAGAGGAACTTTATGGATTTTGTAAACTGACACAAATATGCTTTGCATTCATCTCCCAATATGGGCACTGCACTGTCAGCATCAGAGGCACTACGCGAAGGTGTAAGTTGCATGTGCATGCTCTGCCCCATCAATATTTTGTGAGGGGAAAGGTGAGGGTCTTTGCAGGGCTGTGTCCGCAAACTGAGTAGAGCCAAGGGCAAGCAGTGGACCCAATTATTTGTTAGGGTAACACACAGTTTGTATAATTTTGCCTTTAGAAGGCCACTGATACACTCAATAATACCATTGGCTTGAGGAAGATAACTTGAGGGCATTGTATGCTTGATTGCTAAAATAGCTGTTATTTCTTTAAATAGCTTGTTGAAGAAGTGGGTGCCATTATCAGATTTAAGTTCTTTGCACACTCCCAAGTGGTGAAACACTTCTCATACTAAGAATGTGGAGGCTGGTTTAGCATCTGGATGGGCACTTGGTCCAGCCTCAACTCAACAGGCGAAGGGGCAAACAATAACATTTAAATAATGGTATGTGTTGCATCACTCTCCTATGTCAGTAAAGTGGATATGTGATTCTCAGAACGGCAACCTG
This sequence comes from Ambystoma mexicanum, assembly GCF_040938575.1. Classification (NCBI taxonomy): domain Eukaryota; kingdom Metazoa; phylum Chordata; class Amphibia; order Caudata; family Ambystomatidae; genus Ambystoma; species Ambystoma mexicanum. Next base: position 430,639,913 of record NC_090923.1, read on the forward strand.
GGGCTTGGTAATGTGCCTTGCAGTGGTCTCAATGTTTGCCCAGTATTGTATGTTTGACAAATGGTATAGTTAGAAATAACCAAATTGAAATGTTTCTGCATATTAAGCACATACCAATCCTGTATGTCTGCAGGAATATGCTGCTTTGATACATGCGATGGGTAGTGCAACTATTCAAAGACAACCATTACCAACTCCTGAGGCATTACTGTCTTACCTGTGATGGCATGCCGCCATATTAGGTCAGTTGGAGATTGCTCACACCCCCTTTTCCGCCATAGCACCTGTGGTGCCTGGCCCTGCAACTCAATTATTTGGGTAATTGGTACCACAATATATGGAACTTCTAACTGTATTTGCCTGCTAGCTATTTCTGGGTATGCTGTGATATCTGGTACTGGCAGATATGTTGGCTGCTTGGTCTGCTGCTTCATTACCAAGAGAAATCGGATCAGTGTTGTTAGTATGCATGGTAAACTTGATGACAGTGACAAGTGTAGGCCAGGAGAGAGCATAGCTCAGCCTCTCTTTCAGTGTGGCATGTTGCACTGGAGAGCCATCTGCCCTTTCGGAATCCTCTTCTCTCCCATCATGACAGTCCTGAATGAACGGTGGTGGTAACATATGCTGAATGTAGGAAATGGTAACCCGACACCATTGGGATGCCTCTAGCACTTCAATTAGGGCAATGAGCTCTGTGGCCTCGGCAGAGTAATGAATGGGTAGTCTCTTTTGCACCAACACTTCATACTCTCCATCTATCAAATGGACTACTGCTGCACCTGTGTGCCTCTTACCAATCTCCTGGTAAATGGTTGCTGAACCATCACTGAAACATATTTCTCCATCTTCAAGAGCACAATCCTTTGATTTTGATATGTTATAGTGAGTTATGAATGAGGCTGGGTTCACTGTCTTATATCGGACAATGTGAATGGAAGGGCTGGACAGTATTACTTCATACGCTGAAGCCCTTGGTATTGTCAATGTGTATTTGGACCTTTCTAAGATGGCAAATACTGCCTCTTCTACATATAATGTAACTGAGCATCCCATTGTGATAGTGGCAGACATCTCAATTACAAAGGCTGCTGTCCAGCATACCATTATAGTATGCTAAAGGTTTGTGGCCAATGGAGCTTTTTTGTGTCAGGACAGCTGTCATTGTTTGCCCATCTTAGTGTGAAAACAGGTAGAACTCTTGTGTATAGTGAGATCTTGCTAGAACCGAGGCAGAAGCAATGACGTCCTTGAGCTCATGAAAACTAGTGGGCATTTCTTCAGTCTATGTCATGGTGCTCTTTGTTTTTTGGGCCTTCTTAAGTACTTACTGTAATGGTTGAGGCTGGGCTGCTACCATTGGTTGCAGTGCCTGACTGATTTGCATATGGCTAGACCTCTTTTGCAATGGTGGAGATGGGCTAAAAACGGTGGTGTGGAAGGTTGCCCAGAGCAATGCCTGTGGTTCAGATTCATTCAAAACATTCCACCCATCACTTTTGTGGTTAGAGTTTCTCTCGTTATGTGAAAGAGGGTATGCCCAGATGTGGGTCCCTTGCTCACTACGTTACAGGAACAAAGCTGCACCTCACTGAGGAGGCCCAATAAGGCCAAAATGTGTCTGGGGTTGCTTGGCTTTCCGTGCAGAGGGAACCTGGCCTAGCATTTCAGTCTGGCTGCTACCATTGGTGGCAGTAACTGACTGATTTTCATATGGCTGGACCCCTTTTTCAATGGCACAGTTGAGCGGAAACAAAGGTCTGGAAGGTTGCCCAGAACAATGGCAGTGGTTCAGATACATAAACCTAGACATGTCTGCATGTCTCTTGCTGGTTAGGGTGTGCTATGCACTGCTGCTGCACACTCTGGAGTTGCCTTTTTGCCAGAAATCAGTTGTCTTAGATATAGCACTTCCTGCTTACAACACTACAGTTTGTTTTGTCTATTTTGAACCCTTTGGGCCTCATCACGAATTTGGCGGTAACCCTTAAATCTGGCGATAGCGCTGTTACCGCCGGATTTAAGGGTCCAAAAAACAGGGCTTCAGCAGATTTCTCCCCAGCTCTGAGCTGGGGGGAACTCTGCCGAAAATTTGTCTCATACCGCCGGCAGGAAATCCGCCGGCGGTATGTGCGCGAAATTTCCCCATAGAGCCCAATGGGAATTCCCAAATCCGCCAAACCCGTGATCCGGCACTAATAGCGCCGGTGGGTTTGGCGGTAGGGCAGATAGCGCCAGCGCTATTAGCGCCGGCGTTACCACCCAACTCATGATGAGGCCCTTTGTCAGTGAGTAATTTCAACATTGTGATGGAGTCCTCCCTGCATTGCTGTTCATTGGAGCTACACACCAGCAAATCATCAACATATTGAATGATGGTACTCGGTATATGTATGCTTCCTAAATCTTCATTCAGTACCCTGTTAAAGCTACTGGGGGCCTCACAGTACTCCTGTGGGAGACTGATATGCTGGAATCGCCTGCCGCCATACATAAATGTGGTGAGGTATTGAGAGTCAGGGTGCAATGGGGTGGAGAAGAACACGTTTTTCAAATCAATTACCGTCAAATGGGTTGCTGCTGTGGGTAAGATATGTGATATTGTCGCAGAACAAGGCACAACGGGAAACTCATCCTGTACTATATTGTTTAGAGAATGCAAATCCTGAATCATCCTTCAACTTGAACCCTTTGATTTTTTAACAGGGAATATAGCTGTGTTGCAGGGAGAATTTGATGGCGCAATGATGCCTTGATGTAGGAGAGCCATGACGGTGTCATTTATTTCTTCTTTGGACAATGGGTACAGTTTAACTCTGGGCAATACTGTGCCTGGTTTAAGTGTAATGTGTATTGGGGCAACACTATGTAAGTGCCCCACATCGTGGGGGTTACTTATCCACAAATTGCCAGGCACTTGCACTAGATCACTTTGGGCAAAGGGTGGGACACTTCCTTCTAGTAGCATGGGACATGGGACATGTAGGTATTGCACCATTATTTTGCATGGGACACAAACTGCCAATATTTTGTCCCCATCATTGTCCCTGTGTTTAAATAAGTCACTGTCTCTAACTCCTCTTAAGGACTGGGTTGGGCCAATGAACAGGACTGTGAGCCTTTCTCCTCCCTCGGCATCTGTTCCTATGAGGACAGTCTTCTCTTTTGATACCACCACCCCTTCTAAATCAAGCATATTGAAGGTCCCCCCAAAATGTTCCTGGTGCTGTCCTGGTAAAAACAAAATCTCAGATGGCGCTCTCCAAGACTGGTTCACTACATTCGGCACTGAAATCAGTAATACTGCAGCCCTGTACATGAATAGATCTGGATGTACTGGTATTCCCCTGGCTGCTGATTCATTCCCCAATACATGTATTACAAAATTGCCCTTGCACGCCATATGCTATCCATTACCACACCTGACAAAGGGATATGGCCCTCTTTAATACATGATTGTGTTGCACCTTTGTCTACCATGAAAATGAATGGTTTGTTTCCTATCACCATGCCCATCAATGGTTCCTCTTCTGGGTCGGCAGTGACTGATAGGACTGGGCACGCTATGGTTTTCTGTGGGCTGTCCTAAAATGAATAAGTGTTTGTCCCTGGAAAGACTAAATGATTTTCTCTAACCAAACCCGACCCTTTATAATGTGTTACTGTGCAATGAGACACTGCATTTTTTGAGGAACTTGAGGGGCCTGTGGCTGCACAGGGTGTACCGCTTATGCTGGTGCACCACTGGGCTCTGGTGCTTGCAGCTGTGGAATCTGTGGTGGAGGAGCAGGCGGGGCCATTGGCAGTGATACACTGTACTAAACAGTTGGGGGTATTTGAGCATAGGGCTGTGGGTACAGGGGGTGACTTGCAAATACTGGGGGCATTTGATGGTTGTAGGCAGTCACTTGCCAGATCCTACAGTCCTGTGAGAAGTGACCCATTCTCCCACATGTCCAACATTCCCCCGTCTCGAGCCCATTCCTCCAAAACCCCCTCTTCCTATTTGAGGTTCTGCAAACTCCCCTCTCCCCCTGGGTCACCCTGGATACACATCAGGTCAATGGGCACTGAAGCAATGCTAGCTTCATACCAAGTTAATACTGTAACTACCCAGCGACAGAGACCACTAGATCGTGGGTATTAGAGGAGCTTTGAGCAACCATAGAGGGCTACCATGAGCTTTAAATCCATGGATAAAAGCGTACACAGCATTGACCCTTAGTCCACGAGAGGGGCGCCTAATACCGAATTGTGTACAAAGTAGTTTGTGTGCATAACCTACCACACAGCCAACAAGGGCAGCCGTAAGAACCGCCTCCATCCTCATGAGCCACACCCCACAGTGAACATTAGAGACACAGCCATAAAATGGCCAGAAGCAAGACTACCAGCCAGTATTGTTCAGCCCCACAGAACCAGTTCAGATCGAGTGTACGAAACACCTACTAAAGCTCAGTGATAGCTATATCATTATGACACAAAGTGAAAACACAGTGAAATCTAATGATGAATTTTCACTACTCACCAGAGAATAAACAGAAACATGTTGAGACTATCCTTTTGTTTTAGCACATAGGAATCAGACGAGTTAGAGTATAGAACACCTACCAACCATTGAGTTCTAAGTTTCTAGAACCGGATACAATTAATTGTTTCCAACCAACTGACAACTTCCTGTGTCTGTAAATCATTAATTCCACCTTTATAGATCATTGAAATACTTGCGACAATCACTAATGCTTTGCTATTTTAATATGTATGTATATTTTAGAGTTTATTTATGTTTGTACTATAGTAAATTTGTTTTATATATGCTGATTGATTAATCATAAATCTTTACAATGCCTTGAACTGTCAACCTACCGTCTCTATCTGAATATTATGCGCTATATACCCGGCTGGGGGCCATCCTTGATACTGTGGCTGGTATCCACCATTCCAGTTTTATCCATCTCCTCACGCGGGTGCCGCTTGTACTTCCCCCAGGACCATCCTGTGTTATGTCGGCCCTTCTAGTGGTGTGGTTGCTACTGCCCTCACCACTAAGAGTTATGTTAAAATAATTTTGTACTAGTTTCACTTCCTCGGTTTGTACCTTCTGTGTTGTTTCCTTGTCCTTCTCTTTCAACAACTTACAATGATGTACAATTATAGACTATATCACTTCCCAGACCTTAACTTCAATCCCCACTAACTTGTCGAGTGCCTTCTGCCCTTTCTTGACCACATTGTAGAAAAATGAAATTGACTGATCCCGTGGTTTACCCACTTCTGCCCTCCACATTTCTTGTATTTGTAAAATATAGTGAGCCGGATCCTTGTCATCCCTCATAGTGCGTTGCATTATTTACTGAAGATCTGGTGTACTGGGGTGGGCACGCCACAGCGCCTCCCACACCTGGACCCTGATATCATTAAAATGGCACCATTGTGGCTGCCATCTCCTACTCGCACCCAGAGATACCCTGCATTAGCCCACATGTTGTCCACCTGATCCACCGATATTGCGACAAACAAGCTTTTCATGTCATCCACAGCCAGCAGCCAGGGTAATACTTGCCATATGCTTTTCAAATGCATAAATCCACTTTCCCGATCCAGCTGTGATGGACAGTAGTGCTTTTATAAAAATGTTCTTGTCTATGTTTGGCCATGGTACATACTGTGCCATCCCTGGTCCTTTGTTTAACAGCAGAAACTGTGGCCCCACCATTTTTGTCACCTTATTTACCAACCGGCTTTTCCTTCAAGATTGCCATGTGTCCATGGCAGTTCCTCAATCTATGCCCCCAAAAGCTCAACACCTGTGGCAATATCATAAGCAGGATCTCTTTAACCCATAGCTCATCCACCGTGTCCCACTCCCCCTCCTCTGCTCCAATATTGTCATCTGACTGCACAGATCCATAATCCAAACTCCCTGCTCAATCCCTTCCCCCACTTGGACCGGTTCCATGTGATATTTTCGCCGCAAAAATATCGCGATGCAAAAATATCGCCATATTTTTGCAGCCTAAATAACACATGACCCTACGGGGGACACCCCCGCAACCCCAGCATCATTTTCTTATGTGCGGGGGACACCACCGCAATCCCCGCACCTAATATTTTTGCCACCAAAAATATCGCCTATGGCCGTTCCCGACGACCATATGTACGGCGATATTTTTGCTGGCGAAAATATTACCTTATACCCTTGGACCTCCAGACTGCCGCCCCCTACTTTACTTCTCAATATGCACATCCTTGATTGCTGTACTGTCAAGTCTCCCACTCTCCACTCATCTGTACCAACAGGTGCTCGCTGCCCATCCCCTCTATCCAACTTCAATCTTACTAACTCTTCCTCTGTCCTCCTTAACACTTCTTCTAACTCTCTCTGTGTCTGACCGTCTAGATCACTCTGTTCTTGTGATCTAGTGGCTGCAGACGCTACAGGGTTCGGGAGATTCTGGTACTGGCTCAATGATGATGGAGGAGGAGGGGCAGTAGCGGGCAACGGCTCATAGGTAGGATTTGTGTACCCTGATGCTGCACATGTGGGATAGCACCGTAATGGTAGGGCCAGGCAGGGATCTTTTGAGTCCTCTACCATTTTACACAGTTCTGGCACAATTCTGACACCTCTTTTCTGTTAACTACTTCCCCTTATATTTTGCTGCTAGGAATGTATACATATGACCCAGAGCGTCCTTGTTGTTTGTCCCCTATTCTGACCATGGCTTAAACTCATCTAAGCCTTCACTGATCTAAAGCCGAGAGCTTCGCTTAGGCCTGTAACTATGGGCTTAAATATATTTCATGCACTTGATTTCAAATGTGCACATATAGTGACTCATTATTTCCCAAAGGGAGAATCTATCATGAAGAGATGGCCTTTCCAAGGGAGGGCATATTATGGCAAATTCTCCTGGTGAGCTACAACTCTCCTCTTTAGATCAGTGATTGCACCCAGGAGTCCTTCCAAAGATATCTGAAAGCCAGTGCACAGACCTATGTTGAAAGGCTTCACAGGGAAAAAGAACACATGTACATTATTTTTATTTCTTCTTCTCTCGGGCCCAGAAATATCCTGTGCCGCCCCCCTCCCCAAACATAATACACAACCCTGGAAATCCATTTGAGAGCAACCATAGCCTCGCAAATGCTTGTAATTGTGGGAGGGGCTGTATAGGGTGGTACATGGCAATCTGTTGTTAGCAGAGGTTCTGTGGTAAATCCACAAGCAGGGGCACAAGAAGTTGACCCGAATAAACGGAAACAAGTCGTTTTCCATGTCTCTTCTCCCCATCCTCTTCAGTAGAATGAAGGCCATTGAATTAAATATATATGTATGTGGGTATTAACCATAAAAAACTACTTGGCAGGCAGCCTGCACAGATATATAACATTTCAAAGAAAAATAAATGTCATGATAGCTACCTGGAGGGAGATATTAGTTGGTACATCCAAGAGCATTTTCCTTGTATTTGTTTTGCAATAATTGTAAATGCATAACGTAAATATAACCACCAAAGAAAAAACATATTGTGTATGTCAAACATTTGCACTCTTAAGTTATTTATCTAGATAAACGCATATATTGGAGAGTGTTAAATATTGATTGTGGCTGGGACCAATCTCGATTTCATTTTGAAAGTCCCAACAGAGTCCCGTTTGTCAGTCATCGCTCATTGTTTATGTTTTTGGAGCCTTCCTAAATGCAATGAATCTGTTGGGTATGCAGGGTTTCCAATACAAATTGTATCTTTTTACAAATGTAATGAAAACCGATTTGAAGTCAGGAATGGGCTGTTCCACCGGAGAATACACTTTAAAGCAAGTACAACAAGATTAAACATTCTGCTATAGACATTCAAACACAAGATGAAGAAAGTAAAGATTTAACTCGTCATGAAAATCAATAAACATTGCTTATTTATATTAACACATGTTTCAAAGGCTATGTAACTATGTAAAGTCAATGCCAACCGATTGAAGAACATTATTAGTTAGACTTATAGTGGCACCATGTTCAAAATTGACAGCATGCTTGAAACCCCGTGAAGGAAAAAAAAAAGCTGTGGCTCACTCTTAAAGTCAGGGAATGGTGCACCCAGATTCGTGGGGCCCTTAAGTATTCTGCACACCACATCGATCTTCTTGTAAAGAACCTGCTGTAGGGATTCAACACAACTTCACAACAGTGAGTGCAATGATGAACTTCGAGTTTGAGCCGGGGCAATGAAGTGCTTGGTAGCGTGGTGCAACAGCGAACAGGTCCGAACATGATATGATATGATATGGCATTTGTAAAGCGCCTATACACAAGCGTTTCAAGGCGCGAAAATGGTTCATGCAGTTCAATGGTTTGAAGAGGGAGTCAGTGCAAAAGACAGATTGGTAGGGTTCTAATGGTTTGATGGAGTCGAATGGGCTGGAATCACAGTTAAAATTGGTTCAATGGCAAACATACAGGGCTCCTGAATGCATTGACTCTCAGTTGCTGTTAATCCCAATTCAGGTACTCAAGGATATGTTTTCAGTGCTTGTTCTTGTGCTCCCAGATACAGCATAGGGTGGCCCACAACTTCAGGTGACCCTCAAAACAGTGAGGTCCTGGGTACTGTTGTGACTGGCAATAAGGCATGTCTTATCCCAACAGCAGTTCACACCTACTGGTCTATCGCCGCTGCCTTGGACACTCACTTCAAGAGTGGAGGGCTTTGGGAAGATCAACTTCCCCAGCACGGGTCCAATGAATGCTTCCTTAAGTTTTTGTCCAAAAGTGAATCCAAGAAGGAGTAGGAGGCCCCTTGCTTAAAAGGCCTAAATTGGTTTAATGCCTACCTCTCAGACAGACACCAGGCCATCCAGATGAACCTGTTGCATTCTAACTGACTCCAGGTCTCCTGCAGAGTCCCCCAAAGGCTCCAACCTCTCACCAATCCTTTTTAACCTTTACATCGAGCCTCTGGGTAATCGCCTCAAAGATCCCAATATAGCCATCCACCAATTGGCAGACGATACTCAATTGTACATGAGAATAAATAGCGCACAGGACATCATTTGTCTCTGAGATTACCTAACCATCATTCAGTCCTGTATGTTGACTGCCTACCTCAAATTACACTCCTCCAAGATTGAATTTGTCCTCATCGGTCCGCTAAAAAACAACTTATCCAACAATGGCTCTATGATATGCGCCTAGAAGGATTTGGTTCACAACTCTCAGACTCAACAAAATCCTTAGGTTTCATAGATGACAGCAATCTGTCCATCCAGAAACAAATAGCCAAGAAGGCCCAAATAGCTTGGCTCAGAACCTCTACCCTTCAAAAAAACAAACCCTTCTTCCTGACATAGGACTTGTGGTTTCGCACATCAAAGAGAAATCACATTGAAGCGAAATCCTCTCCTGACAGGGCTCCCAGGTGCTAACTTGGCTCCCCTAAAAGCAGACCATCACATTGCAGCACAACCTATTACAAGAAAATGGACATTTGACTGAATTACCCCATCCTACATGAACTACATTGGCTTCCACTCCAAGCCAAGATACTGTTCAAGTTTGCATCTATCATCTCAAAAGCAGTCACGAGTAGCAGACCAGCGTACCTGGTGGCTAAGCTCCACATATCTGGTGGCACACTCTCCTCATGCAGCAAATCAACTGACCGGCTTGCATCACAAGTCGTACGCAAAGAGAGAATACACAAACACTCCTTCTCTTATCATGCACCCACCCTCTGGAACTTGATCCCGGTATCAGCTCGGAAAAACCCACAGTTCTTCAATTTTGCAAATCTGTAAAAACATGACACTTTCAGCAACACTTGACCATGGACTGATTCCAATGGATGCACATACCAACACATACAAATCACAGTACTGCGCTACGGTTAAAAGGTGCCAGCCCAAATGTCAGCTACCTGCACTCTGTACAGCACACTACTGCTCTTGAGTTAGGTCCACGCTTTGAACAATAAAATAAAATAAAAAATAAAAAGGCAAAATACCAAAGATGATTGGACTAAAGCTAGCCAACTTTATGGACTTTGCCTTCTGACTTCACACCCAAAGTGCTTTGAGCTAAAGAAGGTAGAGTGGACAAGATTGAAAGATAGAGGCAGAGAGAAACACAATGATTTAAACCTTTGTCCAGCTGTAAAGAGCTCCCTCTGTCTACACTAACCCTGCCACTATTCCTACAGGATCAAATGCCCTTTTGGTTTACAAGCAGCCTGGTGTCCTTTGATTCCTGTTCCCAGCACAGCTTCCTGTGGGAGGTCTGTCACTCTGGGAAGGGTGTTACCTGCTCTAACAAAGAAACAGTGGGAGAAATTGTCAAGGCTACAATCTTGCTAGCAACAGCAAAGTCAGCATGTCTGGAGGGAGAGGGGGGATACACAAAATTCTGCAACAGCTGAACTGGGATCACAAAACTGACACATGTGTGAAATCAAATTGATGTGGCTTGGATAACTATGAGATGTTTTGGCCACCGTACCCTACACTGAGGTGTGTCTTATTTTTAAGTTTTTCATGCAACAACAGCATACTCAAAGCTATGTCATTTTTGGAACAGTGGTGATATCTTAAATGCAGCCCCTGCAGCTGTCAAATGGGCACCTGTGACCTTTGAACTGCATTGTGCCACCTGAGATAAGGTGCTTCAGATCAGGTTATTAATATAGCAGGGCACAAATGTACACTACGCTTTTGTCATGGATTTTCTGAAAGGGGATTCTGATTAGCAGATTTTCCTTTCTGAGATGGAGTTACCAGTATATTTTATTAATTTAATACAAATCAAAAAATACAGGACTTCTACACCCTTTGCAATCCGTCGTAATAGGCATGTATAGACAAATATTATTACACATTTCTACACTTTTCATAGGTTCCTATCTTATCTTATCAAAAAGAATGACAAAAACAAACATAGCAACAAAAAAATGAAAAATCAGACCAACAATTAGTCACTCAAATATGCCATTTGTGTGAACACTTTCTGGCACATTTATACATTTCCAATGCGGCTGCTCTTGTCACCATGTAATGAAATGGTACACCTAGGACCACAGTCCTTTTCTCTAATGTCAATGGTAACAGCCAATACTGACAACAGTTCCTCATGTTGTAAACCAGTAATGACCTTGGCCTTTTAGTTCTCGTTTATATATGTACCAGAAAGTGTTGTCACTGATGCCATATTTCAGTGAATAATTGTTGGTTGATGTCATGTTGTGTTTTATTTTGCTTTGTTTTTTTTCATTCTGTTTGATAAGAACCTATACAATGTGTAGTAATAATTTGTATAACTTTATATATAGTAGGGGTGTGTGGCTAATTAGCCATGTGAGAGGCTGCGTTGCTCCGGAGCTCCTAAGGATCCAAAAATATCTTAAGAATGCCCGCCCGGTAGAACCATTGCATACACTCCCCAAAAAGAGGGGCAGCTGTGGGAAAGCAGGCTGCACACAGGAGCTATGCTGGGACCAGAACCGTGCTGTGAGGAAGAAGATATTCATAAAAGACTACATGCAGGATCCTTGTGAATGCCCAGATAAAATGGCTTCCCTACCGAACAAAGGACCCGGGCAGGACGAACCCCGCAAGGGCGAAGATGGAGGTACGCAACATGGAGAAATGGGAGCGGGAAGTGCCCTACAGGGAGATCAGACGCGTAGTGAAGGAAGCGCTTGCTGAAAGCAAGTGTGCACCGGCTCCAGTCACACGCAGCGCCAAGACGGGATCGCAAACATGCAAAGATGCGATCCAGAGCTCCGAGCGGCACTCCAAAGACCACCCAAATCTGCACTAGACGGAGTGCACATAAAGTGGGCTCCTTTGACAGGGGGAAACTACATTACCCCTACGGAGCTGACTACAGCGCAAGACCGCCCAAGAGCGGGACGGCTGTGAGCTGGTACTAACGAGGCATCTGCATAATATAGAACACCGTGCCCATGGACTGGCCACTAATACTGACAAAGATAGCGCGGAGCCCACACAAAAGGGCTACATGTGGAAAACAGACACCAACTAAGTCAATCACAGCAGAACACACGCCACAAAGCGAGATTGGGAAGAAAGACGTTGCAGCATGGAACGGCGGCCCCGCTCGGCTCTGTGCCAGGGAATGACATGCGTGTGGGCACAAAACAGCGGTGCATGCATCAGGAGGGCCGGCAGAGGCTGCCCCAGGTAAGACACTTTGCAATATACAAGAAGAACAGAACTAATTAAACATTGAAACAAAAAGCACCTGACAAAGGGGTTAACATAGTGTTGTCATCTCAAAGATTCAATTATACAGAATTAATGAAATAAGACAATGCCAGTGCCCCACACATGGTGAAGGATACAGCTGGAGCAAATGGGGCAAGGTACCATGACCTAATAAGAGGGACCAGAGCCTGGCACAGGTACATGAGGAAGCTGCACAGAACTACACGCTTTAACACACAAGAAGGGCAACAATTGGCACTGGCAAGGAGGGACACCCCCCCAGAACAAGAAAGGGCACGGGTCGAATCTAGGCCCAGGAGGTGCAGCCATTGAGTCGTAACCCGGGTACGGCCAGAAAAGGAAGAGGACTCTAGTAACAAGAACGAGCATCTAAGCACTCTGCATCAAAGGAAAGGCAACTCGCCCCGTGCCAGCACAGCAAATAGGCCCCAAATGGAATCAAGCACTGGGCGGGCTGGCGCAAGTACAAATGTCGGCTACTCTGACCCCAACCACCCCGAACTGCGATGCCTGGAGATACCGCGATGGTATCTAGGTTGACTAAGACAAAAGGGAAGCAATCCACAATGAAGGAATTCACAAACACGCCACAGTCAACGAAGGGGGCCAGAAGCAAAGAGAGGAGCTTGCAGATGGATACATCACCAGCACTCAGTGATCAGCAGATTTTATAGGCTATTGAAGACCTGAAAATGGCATGAGAAACAAAACTGGAGGCAGCCATGACCACACTTAAAGAGTCACTAGAGTTTAAAATTGACACAGTGCAAGTGGACGTAAACTTATTGAGACAAGACGTAAGGACAATAGCGGAACACACAGGCGAGTTGGAGAGAGAAGTGAAATCAAACACAGCTGCCTGCACGGTGAATGCCTCAGAGATCCACACATTGCAACAACAACTGAGCAACCTGGAAAATAGGGCGGAGGAAGCCGAAGGATGTGCTCGAAAAAAACAACATACGCATCGTGGGGCTCCCGGAAGGTGATGAGGGACCATGTTGCTGCAAGAAATAGAAGGAGGGGCACTTACCCAAGGATTTGCGGTGGAGAGAGCACATAGAGCCCTAACAAGGAGGTCTTCGCAGGAGCCCCCCCCCCCCCGAGACCGGTCATTGCCAAGATACTAAATTAGCGGGATAGGGAAAAAATTCTGGAATACTTCCAAAAAGGGGGCACAATATAAAGGGCATCTGCATCTATCACACCATACCCAGACTACACACTCCAGGTGCAAAGACAGTGACTCATTTTTGGAACAGGGAGGAGGAGACGGCGCAAAGCGGGCTACAAATACATGCTGATGTACCTGGCGAAACAGAAGGTATTCCATAGAAACAAGGCACTATTTTTTGAGGCCCTGGAAGATCTGACGGAGTGGTTGGATGCACAGAACTGTCCGTCGGGGACAGATGACCAGAGGGAAAGTGAAACGGATAAGTGAGGCAGCGGTTCCAGAGGCCAAGGTGATGTATAAACTGTGACATTGAGAATTGACTATAGACCTCTGCTGCAGGATACGGGCGGGCAGAGCATGATGTGGCATAAATGCGGGAGATACAGAGAACTCGCACTCATACCTCATTAGATAGGTTAGTTGGGTTTAGTTGGGTTGCCGGTAGTGCGGTAACCACCTAGTGTGTTCCTAGTACCGGTGTAGCCAGGATAGGACTAAATGCGGGGTCGCCTGAGATCCAGGGATGGAGCTGAGCAACAGTTGGGGACGGGATGGGCGGGGGCGGGAGTTGAGTTGGGGAGTTTGTAGTGGAAGTTGTTAGGGAACAAGCTTACACCCACGCGCTGATGCGCATCATGCGGAAGACAAGAGAGGATAGAGGCTTGGACTGGGTATGGATAAGAGATGGGAGACCTTAAGAAGCAACCTGGAATGTCAGGGGGCTCAATAGTTATTTGAAGAGGAATAAGATTATGATGTTTCTGAGGAGACAGAAGATAGATATTGCCCTACTACAGTAAACCCACCTCACAAAGGAAAAACAGGAGGTGATACAGAAAAAATGGAAGGGGACCACCGTTGGGGCAACGTATTCGGCATATGCAACACACATACCTTTTCAGTTAATGCAGTCCACAGTGGAATCAGATGGGAGGATGGTGGTGATAAGAGGAATGATAGAAAATAGAGAGTTGTGTATCATTAATACATATGCCCTGAACCAAGATACTGTGGCTTACTTCAAGACCCTGCATAGCAAAGTCAGCATGTACCTGGGGGGCGTGGTTATATGGAGTGGTGACTTTAACTGCACACTGGACCCTTGGGTGGATAGATCAGACAGGAAATTAGACAAACCTACCCCCGCCTTCAAAACCTTGAAGACCTGTTGGGAGAGTTTCAGCTGGAAGATATATGGAGGCTACACCACCCACATGATAGACAGTACTCACACTACTCGGCCCCACAAAACTTGTACACATGGCTAGTTTACATGTTTGTTACTTCGGAGATGACTGGGGAATACAAAGTGAGGGTCCACTCGGACCACTCTCCATTGATCTCAACATGGCAATACTTGCCCCCTAGAGCTAAGATCCCTACGCGGCAGCTTAGAGACGAGGCATTGAAAGACACAGGGCCTCATTACGGGCGGGCGGAATGGGTTTAACGGTACCGGTAATGGTGCCGGTGCTGTTAAACCCACTCTGGCTTATTCCGAGGTTCCCTTGCGGGACACGGAAAGGACGTCTGGTCAGACCAGACGTCCTTTCTGGGTCCAGAGAGGGGACCAGGGAGCTAACAACGGGCCCGTTATTAACGGGCCCGTTGTTAGCTCCCTCCCCATTCCCATTGAGCCCTATGGGGCTCAAATGGGAATGGGGATTATTTTTTACCGGATCCATGGAATGGGCAATTACCGGGTCCGACAAGGTCGGCATGACCCGGTAATTGTCAATTCCATGGACCCGGTAAAATGTCATTACCAGCGGCAGCCGTGCCCTTAATAAGGGCACGGCTACCGCCAGCCTCGTAATGAGGCCCACAGTGTTCTGCGGGGACCTGAGGGAATAAATAGTAGAATACTTTGAAAATAACACCGGAAGCATAGAATCGGCTGGCACTCTGTGGGAGGCATTTAAGGTAGTGGTGAGGAGATCAGCTATATCTAAATCCAGAGGGCTCCAAGGAGGCATGATGCAGGAGCTAAAAAAAGCTGAGGCGAAGCTAGAAGCAATCATGAGTAGGGGAGACAGCTCCCCGGAGGACGCCGAAGCCATGAGCTGATTACAGCAGGAGTGTGGAGGGCACTGGGAGAGACTATGCAACTTAAACTATAAGAATACACAGAGAGGCAGCACGCAGGCAGGGACAAGCCAGGGAGGCTGCTGGCATGGCTATATAAAAAAGAGACACTTAGATGTTAGGCGGAAACCTGTGCAGTTCCCTCTGGGACCACTGCAAAAGGTTTAGGACTACAGGTGTTTGGCAGTAAACCCACTTGGTAGCAGTCTGTACCACACAGATTCACTTGGTAGCTGTGGCTGAGCAGTCAGACTTCCCTCAAGAAGAGTCAAGCAGTATGTGGATTATACAATATAGGGTAATTCTTCACCGTAAAACAAGAAAACACGCAACGAGGCTCAGTGTAAAGATATTAAGGTATTTATTTATAACGGAACATCTATGGAAAACACTATGGCACTAACACGGCAAACACTTCAATCACAATTACTCTACGAAGAAGAAACGATCAATCCCCCTAACAATATTTCGACAAGTCTAGGTTCTACCAGCATCACTTATTTACAGACAGAGGTGTATGCCTCAACCTAGATGGCACTCTAATATTAGTTAAGCGGGGGAGAAAAAGAAGCAGGTTACGAAATCAACACAGTTCAATACTTCACGGGAAAAATGCAAGGCAAGAAGGCAAGAACCACAATAGATCATAAAGTTCAGAGGCCAGGCCCACGCGGAGAGAGGCAAGGCGATATGTCCCAAAAAGTCTCTTAGTGGAAATGCGTTTGAGTCTTTGTAGCAAATTGTTATCGGCAGATTGAACCAGTTCAGAACAATACGTGAGAAAGCTTGGAGGCGACCCAACGGAAAGGAGAGGATTAAGACACCTCCCTCGAACCGATCGAAAGGGAAGCCAGGCGGACACGGTACCTTGTTTGTGGAGAGACAGCTCCGGCGGGGGCAGTTGTTCCTGGTGGTGGATGCACGTCGGGTCTTTGCCAAGAGTAGAGATGATCTCGTCGTCGAAGAAAAGTGAAGTCCGGTGCACCACCAGGGAAGAGGCCAGCCGCGGAGTGCTCCGTCACAAGGCACCACCTTTTGGTCGCGGTACAGGGGTAGTGGCTATCCGGTTGCCGAGGTGCTCTGCACGGGCAATTCGACCACTGCGTCATGAGGCAAAGAAAAAGCAAAGGGGACTGGTTGTTCCCACCAGTCAGGGGAAGAGACTCTCCGGCAGGGAGATCTCCTCTGTCGTCGGGAAGTGGTGAGTCGGTTCAGCAGGGCTCCACCAGGGGTGTCGTTGTGCAGGTCGGCTCAGCGTTACCCTCGTCGGATTCTTAGGTCCTGTGGCGACTTCTGAAGATCCAGTCCCAAAAGCCCTGCTTTTATGCAGAAAATCCCCATTCATTCAGCCTAGCTGTCAATCAACACACGCTAAGTGGTGAGCGGGGAGGCTCACCACTTGGGCCAATCACACCAGAGTGCGACCAGAGTTGGCAAGGCAACTCGGTCCAGGGTGCCTAAACCCCCTCCCACACCCCTGTGGTAACCCAGACAGAATGGCACCACTTTGGAGGGTCTCTGTACAGATGCCCGCCAAAAGTGGAACAAAGGGCTCAACCTTTGGTTTAGGAGTCACAGAGACGAACACAGACACCATTTTAAAAACCGAGTTCTGGCAGAAAATACCATCCGATAAACTTATTTAAGATAAGTAGACCGGTGGTACGTTAGAGATTAACGAGAAACAGTATCAATCTCCAACAATGGGAAGAATCCCATAGGGTTATATTCGGGGTCGAACATAACAAGTAGTTTCCACTGCCACCAGCCAAAACTCGACGAGGGGGGATGGGACAGTGCCCCCTCGAATAACAGATCCAGGAGTAATCGAATTACCCCTACTAGTACGTCCACAATAGGATGGTTTGTACTAGTTCTGTTAGTAAATTTAGGTCTAGTAAAGCCAATGGTGACTTTACAAGCCCGGGGAGACAGTAGTCAGTCCCCGGGTATGGAGTCTATGACGGTGGTCCGCTAGGACGCCCCAGTGTTACGGCACGTAGGGTGCGGTGTAACACACATAGAAAAACATATGAGACCCTATGGAGTAAAAGACCCCATAGCCCATAGAACACATTGACATTCAAAGGAATTACACACATACATGTCCAAGAGTGGGAGAAAAAGAGTCACACTCTTGGCAGGATGGAAAAAACACACTCCAGAAATCCAGCAAAGCTGCTGGGGTCTCACTAGGTTAGGAAATTCAGCCTAAACAGAGAATTCTCCCTAACAGTCGCCCCCCCCCAGACTAAGGGACAGGAGGATTTAATCCACTCCTGGATGAATCTCATACCTCTAGTCGATGACATACATCCTAGAGAGACCATCAGCATTTTGGTGGTGACATCCTGACCTGTGCTCAATGGTGAAATCAAACCCTTGTAGGCAGATCGACCATCTCAATAGTTTTGGGTTTTCCCCTTTCATTTGCATTAACCATCTCAAGGGTTGGTGGTCAGTCTGAATGACGAAAGTAGAACCATACAAGTACGGCCTAAACTTCTTCAGAGCCCACACGATAGCATAGCACTCTCTTTCGATTGTTGCCCACCTTGTTTCAGGATCCTTCAGCTTGCGGCTGATGAAGCAAACGGGGTGCTCCCTACCTTTCCCATCCAGTTGACTGAGTACGGCACCTATTCCTACATTTGAAATCTGTCTGCACAATGAAGTGTTGGCGGTAATCAGGAGCTCTGAGTACTGGGGTTTGGCAAAGAGCCTTTTTCAGGTTTTCAAAAGCCTGATTGCACTCCTCGTTCCATTTAACCTTTTTTAGGAAATTTGGGCGAGGAGATGACATTCAGTGGAGAAGCTATGGTCCCATAGTTCTCTATGAAATTCCTGTAATACCCAGTGAGGCCTAGGAAGGCTCTCACTTGGGTTTGAGTAGTAGGTGTTGTCCAATTTTGCACAGCTTCAATCTTACTGAGCAAAGGCCTTATTTCTCCACCTCCTACATCATGTCCAAGGTAGACTACCTTACTCTGTCCAATTTGGCATTTACTCGCCTTTATGGTCAGATTGGCTTGTCCAAGAGCCTGCAAAACATCTCTCAGGTGGGTTACATGTTCTTCCCAGGAATTGCTGAACACTGCGATGTCATCCAAGTATGCCATGCAGAAGTCCTCCATCCCATTCAGAACCTGGTTTACCATCCGTTGAAACGTAGCAGGTGCATTCTTCAATCCGAAAGGCATTACCTTAAACTGTTATAAGCCAACGGGGGTAGAAAATGCAGTTTTCTCCTTGGCATGGTCTGTCAGGGCTATTTGCCAATAGCCTGACGTCAAGTCAAATGTGCTGAGGAACTTGGCGGCGCCAAGTTTATCCACCAACTCATCTGTTCTTGGCAAAGGGTGGGCATCAGTCTTGGTGACTGCATTAAGAGCTCTATAATCCACGCAGAATCTAAGCTCTTTAGATCCGGCCTTTGGTACTAACACAACTGGGCTAGACCATGGACTAGTAGAGGGCTCTATTACCCCGAGATCAAGCATCTTGCTGACCTCACCTTTGATGTGGGTTCGTACGTTTTCTGACATTCTGTATCCTCTGCTTTTGACTGGCAGACAGTCACCAGTGAGTATGTCATGCTGGCCCCAAGGGGTCAAGCCTGGCGAAAGCGAGAACAGAGAGGCAAACTGATTCAACATGGATTTGCACTCTTCTTGTTGCTCGGGTGTCAGATTGGAGGAGAGATTTACTCCTTCAATTTTTTTCATCTAAAGGTAAGCCTCTGAGGAGATCCGGAAGAGCTTCACTCTCTTCTTCTTCCTCGGATGATGCTAGAAGCAACGCTCCTACATCGGGCCTTGAGACATACGCTTTGAGTCGGTTGGTGTGAAAGACTGTCGGAGCCTCCTTGGGATTGCCCAACTCCACCAGATAGTTGACCTCTTCGAGTTTACCCACAACTCTGAAGGGTCCCATCCACTAATCTTGCAAGGCCCTCTGCCTTGTTGGGATCAAAACGAGAACGAGCTGGTCTTGAGCGAACTCAACCATGTTAGCCTTTTGATCGTGCCAGTGCTTGACCAATGCTTGTCCAGCTTTCAAGTTATCGCTTGCTTCCGTCATAATGTGCGACATTCTCCTCCGGAGACCTATCACGTAGTCAGTCACTCTGACTGGCTTGGGGGAAGGAGCACTCTCCAACCCCTCCTTAATCAGGGCCAATGGACCTCTGACGGGATGACCATAGAGTAGTTCGAAGGGAGAGTAACCTACTCCCTCCTGAGGGACTTCTCTATAAGCAAAGAGAAGGCATGGCAGTAGAAGGTCCCACTTACGCTAAAGGGGTTCTTCTAAAGCACCTATCATGCTCTTCATTGTTCGGTTGAACCATTCTACCAACCCATTGGTTTGTGGGTGGTAAGCTGTTGAGAACTTGTAAGTAACTCCACAGGTTTTCCACATGGCTTTCATGTAGTTGGACATAAAGTTTGACCCCCTGTCAGAGATTACTTCCTTAGGAAACCCGACCCTAGTAAAAATACCAAGGAGGGCCTTAGCCACAGCCGGAGCTGTAACAGTCCTCATGGGAATTGCCTCAGGATACCTAGTAGCATGGTCTACTACAACAAGTATAAACCTGTTGCCTGAGGAGGTTGGAGGATCAAGGGGACCAACAATGTCAATCCCTACTCTCTCAAACGGGACTCCCACAACTGGGAGAGGCACTAAAGGTGCCACATTCTTGGAGCCAACCTTACCAGAGATCTGGCAGGTGTGGCAGCTCCTGCAGTGTTTTTCTACTTCGGCCCCCATCTTCGGCCAATAGAAGTAGAGAGAGAGCCTTTCCTTAGTCTTCTTGAAACTCAAGTGACCAGCCAAAGGAATCTCGTGGGCTAACTGCAAGAACTGTGGTCTGTTCTCTTGGGGTACTACAAGTCGTTTGTAGTCTCCAGGTGCAGACTCGGTCGGTTCACTGTAGAAGAGGCCATCTTCCCAGTGCAACCTGTATTTCCCAGGCTCTTGCCCTTCAGCCTGAGCTTCTGCCTGGTGGCGAAGACCTTCCAGAGTTGGACATTCTCTCTGTCCCTTACTGAAGTCTGCCCTGCTGGGTCCACCTTCTGCCAGTAAAGACTGCAGCTCAGGATGGTCAACAGGATCCAGATCTCCAATGAGTTCCTGGCCTTCCATTAGCTCTTCCTCAGAGTCTAATTCTACCACACAGGGTTGTACCTCCCTCTCAGCCTCAGCTGGAGGTGGAGTTACGGGTGTAACTTTGGACAACCGCGGGGAAGTCCGTGTTGGCTGCACTGAAATGCTGGCTGCTGGTTTCGGGATAGAAGTCTTAGGTTTCCCTTTCGCTTCTGATTTCTTGGAGAAGGCTGCCGACAATTCCAGTGGAACAGGAGTAGTCTCTTTCTTCATCATCTCCTGGAGAGTACCGCGCATGGTCCTCTCTCTTGCGGGTCTGGTTAGCTCCTGTAACCATTTACTAGGAGGTCTGGGAGTATGCGATACAAGTCAGAGAGTTTTCAAATCGTTACCCAACAGTACGCGTCCTGGTACCTCACTCTGTATGCTGACAGGTATCTTCACAGTCATGTCGTTACACTGGATGAGAACTGGTAATTGGGGAAGCATCTGCACAGGCCCTCCAGCTAACTCTGTGAGGCGTTTGGGTGCCTTAGCAACATCCTCAGCCTGAAAAAACGATTTATCCACCACAGTTATGCTGGCCCCAGTGTCCCTAATGGCAGGGGTTTCCTGACCATTCACCTGGACACTGTCCTTATAATACTCTTTAGTATTATCAGGGATAGAATTATCGACATCTAAATTCTGTTGTTCCCACAACCCCAGAGATACTAAAGAAACGCTGGCTGAGACTCCAATGGGTTCGTCAGCTAGCAGTAGAAAGTTTCCACTTGCCATTTGGACTTCCTCCTCTGGAGCGAAGGCTAAGGAGACAAGCTGGACCCCTGAAGGTTTACCCTTACATCTGGGATCTCCTTTCACGTGGTCAGTCGAGCCACAAACAAAGCATTTACCGAATGCTTTTTGGAATGGTGGCTTGTTCTGACCTCCTTCCGGTTTGGCACCAGAAGACACACTATGCTGCTGTGGTTTTCCCGGTGGCTTACCCTTCTGGTTTTGTTTGGGGTACTCTTTGGAATTTGAGTTATTCGAATTCTCTTTTGAGTCTTTTTTAGGCTGTTTTCCCTCATCCTTTTTCTGAGTTGCCCCAGAATCCTTATGAGTAGCCCTGTTGGCAACCCACAAGTCAGCAGCCTTAGCTAGCTTCCGGGAATCCAATTCCTTCGAATCAGCCAAGTGCTGTCTGAGCTCAGGAGAACAGGCATCATAAATAGACTCCAACATAAAAAGATTCCTCATACCCTCATAAGTGTTCACTTTGTAACCCTTAATCCATCCCTCTAAGTTTTTCAACCCTTCACTCACCCAGGTAGCCCAAGGGGTACCATCATGCTTTTTGAGGGTTCTAAACCTCTTAAGATACTGGGAAGGGGTCTTCCCGAATCTAGCTATCAAAGCTAGTTTCACACTTTCGTAATCCGTCTTATCCGCCTCCCCCAACTCCATTACCACATCAGTCGCAACAGGAGGGAGCCTAGAGAACAACCAGGGAAGTAAATCATTCCCGGTGATGTCCTGGAGCCCATGATTGTATTCAAACAGTTTTAACCAATCCAACACATCTAATCTTGGTTCATACATACCCACTAATTCCTTCGGCATCCGGGGTCTTTTGGGACTGGAGCTCCTAGAGGAACCAGAGGAGAGAGAAGCATTTTCTATAGACAACTTTTTCATCTCTATTTCGTGATTAAGTTCTATTTCCCTGAGTCTTAACTCAGCTTGTTTCTGCTCAGCCTGGGCATTCATCCGTCTGAACTCGAGCTCTTGGTTTCGTTCAGATTGAGCCAAGAACCGTTTGTATTCTAATTCGAGCTTCATTTTTTCAAGTTCATAATAAGCAGGGTTACATGTGGGACCTGGTATGGGCCCCGTATGCACAGCTGGTAAGGCAGGTAGAGGAGCAGGGGAGACAGTTTCGTTTGCCTCTCCGTCCTCGTCAGCCTCTTCATCGCTATCATCAGAATTACGATTTAGATCAACACCATCACTGTTATCTACAGTTGCTGGAGAACTTGGTTCCTCTGAACCAGTACCCAGACTTTGGTTCGCCAGCAATCTCTCTATTAGTTCTAACTTCTTGCCTCTTACAGAAAGATTCTCTTGTCTACAGAGGGCTCGCAAACTCTCAGTATTTTCACCTGACAAGGATTCTTGACTGTAAGTTTCCATCGTAGACATGCTTTTGAAAGTTGCTTTTTTAGTGCTAAGCTTCGTGGTTAGTTATCCTAAAGTGTCAAAAAGCACTCTAAACTGTATACTCGATACAAATCCCACCGCTGTACACCAGTGTTAGGCTGAAACCTGTGCAGTTCCCTCTGGGACCACTGCAAAAGGTTTAGGACCACAGGTGTTTGGCAGTAAACCCACTTGGTAGCAGTCTGTACCACACAGATTCACTTGGTAGCTGTGGCTGAGCAGTCAGACTTCCCTCAAGAAGAGTCAAGCAGTATGTGGAGTATACAAGATAGGGCAATTCTTCACCGTAAGACAAGCAAACACGCAACGAGGCTCAGTGTAAAGATATTAAGGTATTTATTTATAACGGAACATCTATGGAAAACACTATGGCACTATCACGGCAAACACTTTAATCACAATTACTCTACGAAGAAGAAACGATCAGTCCCCCAACAATATTTCAACAAGTCTAGGTTCTACCAGCATCACTTATTTACAGACAGAGGTGTATGCCTCAACCTAGATGGCACTCTAATATTAGTTAGGACGGGGGAGAAAAAGAAGCAGGTTACGAAATCAACACAGTTCAATACTTCACGGGAAAAATGCAAGGCAAGAAGGCAAGAACCACAATAGATCATAAAGTTCAGAGGCCAGGCCCACTCGGAGAGAGGCAAGGCGATATGTCCCAAAAAGTCTCTTAGTGGAAATGCGTTCGAGTCTTTGTAGCAAATTGTTATCGGCAGATTGAACCAGTTCAGAACAATACGTGAGAAAGCTTGGAGGCGACCCAACGGAAAGGAGAGGATTAAGACACTTCCCTCGAACCGATCGAAAGG